>NC_056522.1:306304100-306343937 GCF_019175285.1 Sceloporus undulatus | reverse complement strand
GGTTGCCCCATGTAGAGTGCATTGCAGAAGTCCAATCTCGAAGTTACCTGAGCATGTACCACAGTTTCTAGGTCCCTCCGGTCCAGATATGGGCGCAGCTGGCGAATCAGCCGAAGCTGGTAACAGGTGCTCTTGACCGTCGCATTCACATCCCAGTGATGCCATTGTTCTCATGTGGTCTGAATGAGGTAGAAACATCAGTCATATCCTATTATGTTGCTATTTCTATTTGGATATTCATTTTACACTCATTACTCCTATTGTGCAGTGAATTCCAGGTAGATGAGATGACTACTACCTAAAATATTTAATAGAGAATAGAGAATCACAGCTCATTTTAAAAATGGCTATATTTTGAGTTGGTGCTATAAAACTAAAGAGACAAGTTGTGAATGATATTGGTGAATAATGTTCTAGCTTATATATCTTAATTAATTTTATTTGTATGTACCACATATCATATTTTAACTTCTAGATTTTAATTACTATATATACTCAACTATAAATCAATGTCGTGTATAAGTCGAGGGCAGGTTTTGGGGCCAAGAGGGCAAAACAGACGGCGGGTAAGCAGCGGCTTAACACCACCCCTTTGAATAGATCGGGGCTGCAGCAACTGCACACTGTGGCCCTGATCCAGCGTTTTTCCAGCCCCAAAAGAAGCAGCAAAATGACACTCCATTTGGGAGTGGAACAAGGGTGCATCTGCCACGGCAGCAGCACTTTTGGGAATTTCTTTTGGTGTGTGACATCTGAATGCCACACCAAAGGAACACCATAATGCGTTCAGGTGGGCTGTGCGTGAGTGTCATGATAGCAGCATTGGGGTGGAGTTGGGGTATGCAGTGCACGGCCACCACGCCACCACTCCACCCCAATGCTGGCCCTTTTGGCCAGTCTGTTTAACCTCAAAACTAGGGGTTTTGATATGATACAAGGATAAGTCATGGATGTCCCTTTCCCTCCCCTCCCCTTGGGAAACACCAGGGCTGACAAAGAGGAGAGAAAGCAAAAGTTTGCCTCCCAAGCCTTTCCTCAGCCTGGCTGTCCCCTCAGAGGGCACCCAGGCTGCAGAAGAGGCTTGAGGGGCAAGCCTGTTACTGTATTGAGCTGTGTATATATCGACCCAGGCTTTGGGGGTCAATTTTTGGGCATAAATTTCTTGACTTATAGTTGAGTATATAAGGTATAATTATTCATATGTACCCTGTTTTAGATTTGTGATGGGTGTGCTGCAAATACCATGCTGATTTTGTTGTTTGTATATGTTTTGTATCTCTGGTAATTAACCCCAATAAAATGATTCATTCATTCACAACTCCTGGAAGAATAGTGAGAGAAAAAATACATATTTTTCAACTCTGAAGGATTTGAGAGCCATAAGAAACAACATGGGAGGAGGGGGACATATTTTGCCATTACATGCTGTAAGGTGCCAGAAGACTCTGTAGTGTTACTCTGGATCACATGTTTTAAAAGGGATGCTTCACATATCAGAAATGTTTAAAAGATCAGAACTGGTTTAAATTTTAAAAATCGCATTTAAGAGTTATAGAAGCACATTTTAAAATGCATTTTTAAAAAATTAATTTCTTGTCAGATTTGGAAATTGTTTGAAATATGATATTCTATGCCAGAAATTGCTTGGCATCATATAATGGAAGAGTAATGAGTTTCACTGTAGGATAAGGATCTCTGATAGAAAGAGGGAAAGGATCCAATTCACTACAGTGAGGGGATTTTCCAGAAAACTTGGAAGGAAGAAACACCGGATCACAAAGCACAAAATGAAATGTAGGCTAAAGAGTGAAATTGAAATAATTTACAAAAGGGTGACTTATTGGCAGATATGTGGCCTGAAAGATATGTAGTCTTCCAGATGTTGTTGCACTGTAATTCTCATCATACCTCACTACTTAGGCTGGCTATAGCCAAGAAGAACTGCAGTTCACCAACATCTAGGGTGCCACACATATGCCATCGCTGATATATGGAACACAAAAGACCTGTCACACTGGACAAGGGTGGGACAAGAGACCCATTAAGCTGCTTGGGTCCAAGGAAATCTATAGATAATGCCATGGCCTAGGATCAGCAATCCAGCCCTGCTGTAGTTTATAGGCTCAGACACAAGCAAATCGCTCTGTGACACAAACCTCTCAGTGCACACAGAATGGAGTCATCTGATTGCATACTACTCCACAGCTTCAGGTATGAGAATCCCACTCTGCTTCAACTATGACACACTATTGTGAGCTGGAACCTGCAGGGGTCCAGGTTGACTCAGCCTTCCATCCTTTCATAGGTCAGTAAAATGAATACCCACCTTGTTGGAGGCAATTGGCTAACACACTGTAAACTGCTTCAGGGGTGTTTAATTCACTATGAAGTGGTTTCAAAATGTAAAGTACTGTGATAAGTGCTTTTGGACTGGCTTGATTCAAACCATAGGGTCACAGACATTTTTGTGGCATGTATTTTAAGCAAGCACACCTAAGAATATTTAAGAAAATTTTATTCCAGGTGTCTTCCTTTTCTTTCCTATGGCTGTCTTTCCCATAAGATTTGTACCAGATTTTCTGTGTTCTGATCTATTCAGTCTAAAAAGAACACCTCTCCCAAATAATACAATCAACTCTTCTTGGAAGTCCAATCTGGTATAGGACTGGAGCTAACAGGCCCCCTTTGTTTCCATATGTTTTTTTGTGTTTGGAAGACAGTCAGTCCTCTTTGTAAGTCAGAGTTGCTAGAACACTGGCAGTGTACACTGAATAAACTCACAGTTCTATTGATCTGCCTGTTCTGTCAATCCACACACATTAGGGTTGCAGTTTAAGAAAAAGGAATAAAGGAAAGTATCTGAGCTAATGAAACAACATACGGTTTTGTATCAAAATTCTGTAATGAAGACACTAATCAGGAAGCAAATCAGATTTTTCACACAGTACACTAGCCAACTAATTGGGGGTAAGGGAGGGAGGGAAAAACAGCCAGAACAGATGGGATATTGCAGCCTGCCTAAAATGCAAATTTATTCAAGATCCAAACTAATAAGGAAAACAGCAAAGCGGAAAGAGGAATAAAAGCCCAGTATGAAATCCTCAAAGTCCATTCCCTGCTTCTGCTCACACAATTGTTCACAGTGAAGTGCTGAGCCAAAAAGCACTGGTTCAGACTGTTAACTGCAGATAGGTTTCATAAATTATCACTTTTCTCCAAAATAGCAATAGCATTTGTGGTTAAGGATCTTCCAATACGGACAAAGCTATAACTCTGGCCACCAGGTGTGAGCCTGCTGACTTCTCCTGTGATAGAATAAGGGAACAAAGGCAAAAAAGAGGTGTTAAATTTGCAACAGTAGAGGCTTATTCAGATGGCAGGTGCCAGCATCCTTGATTCTGTATTACTGCAGTAACTCAAGTAGCATAGGTACCATCCCTGGGGGCAGGTGGAGGCATAAGCATTGAAAGCAGGGAGCTAGCCATGCCAATTCCGCTGCAAATTTGAACCTAAGTCCTGCCAAGTCACATCAGTTCTGTGATGCAGAAGGGTATCCTTTCCCCCACTCCATCTCTTTGTACTAGGCATAATTGAACAAAAGTAGGTTGGGGAGGGGATCCATCGTTACAACAGCAAGCAGCCTTGACTTCTTGCTTCCTCTGATACATAAATCATTATGAACATATCTGACTGATTGCAGAAAGGCTAACAATAGAATTTGTTGGGGAATTTGTTGTGTGGGAAAATAGGCCTTTTTGTTCACTTAATTGGCAACAGCTAAAACTACTGTTTAACACAGAAGTGGGCCTGTGGTGTCCAAGGCTGATACTGTTTCCCTAGCCAAGATGATGCTGTACAAAAGGATGAATTGCCAGACTAGAGAAAGGTAACCTTGCTCCCCTTCTGGAACTTGTTCCCTGCCACCACTGAAGTTGCCAATGCCATTAGGAAATATGATACAGAAATATCCATGATTCCACTAGGAAACAGGGTATATGGGCAGCACACAATCTGTTTCCCATAAGAACTGCACTTCCAACAGCCCTGCCAAGCAGTTGTTTGCCAGGCTGTTGGGAGCTCAATTCTAGGCCTTCAAAGGTGCTACAATATCCCTTTGCATGCTGATTCAAACTAACACAGCTTATGTCTTTGAATTTTAGAGAAACAGCATGTGAAGGGAATGAAGGAAAGGGGAATAGAAAGTGCACAGGCACCATGTCCAATCCACAATTTTCACTATTTTTCATTTCTCTTTTTCTACTTGAAAGGACTGGGTGAAACAAACAAACAGCCCCAAAGAAGCCAGTCTTGGCATTCAAGACAAACCCAGTTTTAAAGCAAGCAGCAGCTCATTGTGTGAGATATGCTTGTCCTTCCTTCTTCCTTTCTTTTAACTGAACCACATGTGACTGTATTTTTCTTATACTAGAGGAATGGGGATTTGCATGTAAGAATGATAGATTACTTGGACAGGTAATTATATATACTTAGAATTTAGGTGCTTGTGTTTAATATCTTGAAAAGTTAAGATGTGATGAATAATAGCACAGCAATCTACCAGTTAGTTTATGGCATGAAGTCTAGTGTCACCATAGTCTTGAACCACTGAGAACCAATGTTCCAATTTTGGCTCAGCTATTCATTTCTTATTTGTAAAATGAAATTGTGGTAATGTCACTTTTGCCAATGTACAGCCCAGTTGCTGAAGGCCAGTAGTTTAGGGAGCTTATCCCATTAACAAATAAGCCGGCTTACCTCTTTTGGCTTGAATTCAGGATCCAGGATGCCCCCGGATGCTATCATACCTAAATAACTGCCTATCTAGCTGGGATACCACCGCCCAGATGCATCCTGTGTCAAAGCCTCACTCAGCCAGCACTTTTTTGATGTCGGACAGCTTCCGACTTCAAAAATTGACCAGCTGAGTGAGGCTTCAACCTGGGATACATCTGGGTGGCGGCATGCTAGCTAGATAGATGGCAATTTAGGTATGATAACATCTGGGTGCATCCTGGGAGAAATGAGCCTCACCAAAAACTACAAAAAACATAAGTTACTGGACTGCAACTCCCAACATTCTTCTAAATTGTTATGGAACGAAAAACACTAGTTTTGCATTCTTATGTATGTTTATTCAGAATTAAGTTCCACTATGTCTAAATAAACATTACTTCTTTTCTCCAAGATAAGTGCTCACTACAGTCCATGTCAACAGCTTGCTGTTGCTGTGTGCCTTTACATTGTTTTTGTCTTATGGCAACCCTGAGAAGAACCTGAGAGTGGTGTAGTGGTTTTAGCACTAGACTACAACTCTGGAGATCAGGGGTTGTTTCCCTGCTCAGCCATGGAAATCCACTGGGTGACCTTGGGGAAGTAATACATTCTCAGCCCTAGAAAACCCATAAGTCAAAATGACACAACAACAACAACAACAACAACAACAACAACAACAGTGAATGAAGCTATCACAAGGTTTTCTTGGCAAGATTTGTTCAGGGATGGGTGCCTTTGTTTTCCTCTGGGTTTGGGAGAATTTGACTTGCCCAAGGTCAATCAGTGGGTTTCCATGGCCAAATGGGGATTCGAACCCTGTTCTCCAGAGTCCTAGTCCAACATTCAAACCACTACACCATGCTGGCTCTCTATGTCCCCACGTACATCCACACAGAGAGGAAAATTCAATCCTGCAAAGCGTAATTACCTAAAAGAAGCAAAAGCACTAAAAGAGTGGGAAAATAAAAGGAAAATATTGCTCCCCACCTTTCTTCAATATGGAAAAATTAACTAAATTCTTTCCATTGCAATGTGTAGAGTCTTAAACTTTGTCAAGATTTAGGGAAGCTAAAGTTAACAGCAGTTTCCAGAAAAGTAATAACCTAGGAAGTCAGCCTCTGAAGAAAATGGCTGTCTTTGGATACTGAGACAAGATGCTGCCCCAGTGCTCTGGGCTGACACATTCCTCTGAAGTAGCAGGTCTTTGTCAGTTACACTGACAGAACTGTAGGCTATATGGACACAAAGCCCGTTACTGTCTGGTAGTTTTCAGGTTCCTTCTAACAACTGAAATGTTAGAAGAGAACGTGTTCTAACCCATACCACACCAGCAGAGTTAATTGACAGGATCTCCTCAACCATCCTGTAGGCTGCAGGCTATTAGAAGAATACTGCTTGGCTCACTAATAATCCAAAACTGTGTTCCAGCTGGTTGGGCTTGTGGGAGAAAGTCATTCCTCTTTTAAAATCCTTATTAAAACACAGGTGGTTCATTACCAGCTTTGTCTTAAATTTTACCCTCCAAGAGAGCTGTCAAGCTTAATTCATCAATTTATCCAAGGTATTTTGGTACAATCTAACAAAGAGCGCTAAGAAGGTCAGAGATACCACCACATGGGTTTCATAAACAACTTGTAGAGAGATGGAAATGGGGAAAGAACTTTCAAATAAGCTCTTTTCAAAAAGAAAGCACTAAAAATGCTGAAATTCTGACATCTAGTCAATGAAAGAGCAAGCTACACCCACATCAACAACTTTATTAAAATGCTAGGGAGCGGAACAAACATCTAAGGTGCTTTACAGACCACCCAAAAAGGGCGGTCTGCTGGCGCCATCATTTGCTGCGCAGAGGAGCCCCAGCGGCCAAACCGCGTGACTCCTTCGCGCAACAAAAAAGAAGCTGCAAAATGCAGCTTCTTGTGGCACGGAAATGGCATCGCAAAGCGCCAATGGTGCACTCACGGCGTCATTTCTGCCCGCGATGTGTGGACACTAGGCATCCTTGACGTCAAAATGGTGGCACCCATGTAGAATGGGCGCCGCCATTTTGTACATGCTGAGCATGTACTAGGGTCAGCAGCATCCGGAAAGGACGCCCCTTTCTAACCCTAGTACATGCCGCACACGTACTTTTTGCCTGTCTGTAACGGGCCATAGATGGTTAACTTAAAAGAGTTAGCATGGGATGGAGGTACATGTCCATCACAACAGAAGTACTACACCAGTGAGGCACATCCATTTTGAAGCCCTAGTTATATAGGCAGAAAGCTCAGCAATCTTCCAATCAGTGATAAGCCCTGAATAATTCATTCCAGGGTCTTTTGAGCAAGAACATTTTGATATGTGAAAACGAAGGTCTCTCTGCTCTTCTATATGGCTCCAGCACTAGATCTAGTGCCTATGCTAGATTCAAGTTGGCATAGGTATTTCCTCTCTCAATAGGAATAACAAGAGAGGAAATGAACAAAGAGCAGTACAAAAGGGAAGAAAAACATGGCCTCCCCAGGCAGTGGTCCTGGTTTCCGCAAGACAATAAAGCTTTGGAAATGATGGTTGCTCTGCAAGCTGTTTTCTTCCTACATATTCAATCCATGTTTATGCACAAGTACATGGACACTTGCACTAGGCTTCACTCTTAGACCCAAAAAAGACAGGCTTAAAAAGCTGGCTGCTGCATGGCTTGGGGCATCGCAATTACATGATGCACACCAGTAGCTGTGCTGGGACCACCTAGGGTGACCCAAAAAGTAGATCTTTTCTGCTTCTTGCTGCGGTCCATTTGGGACTTCATGAGCAGGCATTTTCAGGTCCACGGCATGTGGTCAACATGGCCCTGGGGTGATCAGGTCAGGAGTGGCTTCCGGCTTCCCCTTCTTGCCCGTCTGTTTCACCCCCTAGTTATCAAGTCAGATTGTCCAGTCCCCCATAAACTGAAATAGCCAGAGACCATGAACAAGCCTTACCTTGCCAGTGTGAAAGGGAGGAAACCCAGCAGGCACTCAGTTAGACAGCCAAAGACCAGCCAGACAAGACAGTTCAGGATCTAAACAGGATAAGGAACAGCCACACACATCCAAGCACAGGCAAAAATGGATCTTTTTTGACAGGCCTTCCCTGAATAATTGACTTAATCGTCCCACTGATATGGACCATCTTAGTGACTACCCCATGATGTCCTGTTTCCTGTTTGTGATTGTTTTAATGGTTTTAATTATATTTATTATAGTTATTGTTATGTTGTAATTATTATGTTGATTTAATTTAAAGAGGGAGGGGATAGTGGGATTTATTGTATTGTATTGTATGGATTTTATTGATGTAAACTGCCTCAATCTTGTTGGAGAGGCAGGGTAGATATAATAATAATATTTATTGTTGTTGTTGTTGTTATGGCTCTCTTGATTATGTGCCTGTTGTCAAGTTAATAACACATGAAACCTGGCTGTGACTAGGAGCCTTCAGCATTATAAACAAGACAATAACTCTGAGGCACACTCTTTCAGCCTCAGGCACCCCCCCCCCCCCCTCTGACTAACCCTGCCAAGAAAACCCCATGATAGTTTCACTTTAGGTTCACCAGGAATGACTTGAAAGCACAAACGCACACACACCCAAGGCACACTCTCTCAGCCTCAGGCTAGCAATTGCAACTCCATCTCTGGTGAAACCTGCCAAGAAAACCCCATGATAGTTTCACCTTAGGGTCACCGGAAACAACCTGAAGGCACACACATACCAAGGAACACTCTCTCAGTCTCAAGCTAGCAATAGCAACCCCTCCTTTGATAAAACACCATGCCACACTGCCACTTCTTCCTCTTCCTTTCCCTCCACTGCTGCTTCCTCTTCCTCCTACCTGGCTCTCACCAACAATGGACGGGTGGATGGATAGGTATGCTGGTGGTATGAAACTGCCACCACTGCTGCCACCTCCTCCTCTTCCTCTTGTTCCTACCTCCCAGATCTCATCAGTGGTGGGCGGGTGGCTGGAGGCATGGGGTTGCGGCTGTCACTTCCTCATCTTCCTCCTGCCTCTCCCTCCCTCCTCTTACTGGCTGGCAGGTGACTGGCTGTGTGGGACCACCACCACTGCCATTTCCTCCTCCTCTTCCTTCTGCCTCCTCTCCCTCCCTCATCTCACCAGTGGTGAAAGCCTTGTGTGCCGACGGAGAAAGCTCCATCTGCCAGTTCTGGCACACATGCCATGGGTTCACAATGGCTGCCTTAAACTGTTTTTTGAATATACTTTTCATCCCTTCTTTGTACAGCATTCCTGACCTCCTGGGAACTGACTTGGCTTTACACTAGCATGGCTAATGCACCCTTGATTCCAAACAGCTGGATTTTATTGTACTAGAACAGTACTTTGGGTACAGTGGAGTCAGAGCAGGACACTGGGACCAGTGAATAAGGTAGATGCATTGAGATGTAGCAGGAGAGGAACAAGTATAACTCTTAGATGGATATGTATTTTGAATTTTATGGCACAACAACAGTTAGGCAATATTATGCCACACACTAAATCCTTATTTACAGATATAGCTGTGTTAGTCTGTAGAATCAGTATGTAGAGAGGTTTTGTACTATCTTTGAGACTTAACTGAAAGAAAGAAGTTGGCAACATGAGCTTTCATAGACTTCATTTCTTCCAAATACATTTGAGAAGCAGACTTAAGTCTACGAAAGCTCATGCTGCCAACTTTTTTCTTTCAGTTAATCTCAAAGGTACTACAATATATGTCTACTAAGTTCTTATGTGGGAGACCACTGGAGAAGCTATAGGTGTGGCATCTGCATATGTGTTCAGTTGAAGCAGTTAGTTGTTCAGTTTTAAAGCTCTTGAGTTTATTTTTCAAGCTTTCCAGATGTTGTTCTACCATACCTCCTATCATCCTAAGACAATATACAGTACATGTGATGAGAGATGATAGGACTGGAGAACCACATTTTTTAGCTCCTGTCTGGTACATTGCTGTCTACATTGATACATGGATCACTAGAGTTTCAACAGAGGTACTTCCCAATTACTGTTGTTGTCATTTGCCATCAAATCAACTTTGACTTATTACAGCCCTATGAATGAGAGCTCCCCCAAGAGTGCTGGTCATCAAACTCCCCACTCAGGCAAACTCAGGGCTGAGTCAAACCACCTGTAATGTGGTCTCCCTTATTATCCTACTACCGTCGACTTTACAAGTGTTATTATCATTTTCAAAAAGTTCACATTATCTGATGATATGTCCAAAGTACTACAGCCTCAGTTTAGTCATCTTAACCCTTAGTAAGTGTATTCAGCAGCCACATGTGGCTTCAACACCTTCAACATCCAAAACTTATGTCATGAAGCTAGTCTTATCCTAAAGAACAAGGAAAGAGTGTTAAGGCATTGTTTGCATGGTGGCTATGTCCTAGACAATAATTTGATAAGGATGCCTCAGAGGAAATGTCTGACAAATAAACTCCCCCCCCCCCATACTTTATTTATTGTAATTTTCCAAAAAACATATAAAATAAAAAAGACAAATACAATCCAAGAATTCATTCATTCCCCCACTCCCTTACAACCTTATATGTTAGTAAAAGAACATTCATACCGCTCATCCTAGTGAGCCCATTCCTTCTATGTAGTTGGTACTTCCTTGGTTTCCATGTTCAGTAATTTCTGATTTATTATTTTCTTTTAAGTCTATCTGCACTGTCCACTTTACATCTTAATATCTTGATTTCTTCCATATAACAGATAAATGTTGTCTCTTCTTCTTTAAAGGTTTCAGTTATGAATAATGAAAAATTATGACAAACTTTTTGAGACTTGTTTCATCAATCAGGATGTATTTTCAACCAAATACAAACAAATGTGGAAGAGGTAATCATGTATATCTTTCCATAAAACCAGTACCTAGCAGTTTACTGCTTTGCCATTTTCTCATCAAAGTTACAACTTTTAACACCTGACAGATTCGCAAGATGAAACCCATCTTTGTTGCTTACAAACAACTGAAGAACTGCTCAAAGATATGAAATTTTAATTTATGAGTCAGTGTGGTGTAGTGGTTTGAGCATTGGACTAGGTTCAAATCCCTGCTTGGCCATGGAAACCCACTGGGTAGTCTTGGGCAAGTTACACTCTCTGAGCCTCAGAGGAAGGCAATGGTAAACTCCCTTTGAACAAATCATGCCAAGAACACCCCATGATAGACTTGCCTTAGGCCCTGAAGGTCACCATCAGTTGGAAATAATTTGAAGGCTCACAACAACAATGAAGAAATCATATGGCCTTACTTTTCAGACTTGGCAGTGTTACAAGAGCATTACCTATTTGTTTAAACCATGTTATCAAGTCTGGAAAACAAAAGACAAAAAAGAAAGAAAGAGAAACCACTGTGTATCTATAAAGTGCTTGTTTTGATACTGCCAATTGTTTAAAAAATAATAAACTAAAAATTTTCTTCTAATTATTTCAAGGGTCACTGCACTATTTTTGTTTCTTTGGGATGTTCATTTTCAAAGAAGTGGTGAAGTTTCTTCTCTCCAACTCCATGTATAAAGGATCAATGTGAAGTGACACAGATACAGATATTATTATTAACCTTTATTTATAAAGCGCTGTAAATTTACACAGCGCTGTACATACAATCTTTTAGTCACACGGTTCCCTGCCCTCAGGCTTACAATCTAAAAAGACACGACACAAAAGGAGAAGGGAGTGGTGGTGGGGAATAGGATCAGGTCCAGCAGTTCTTCTCTACCTCTGAGGCCTGGACCAAGGCAGATGGACTGGAGGAAGGGCTTGGCTTCTTAATGGATGGTTAAAAGGAGGCTTCCTGGGTCAGAGAGGGTCTTGCCTCTGGGAATGCTTCTCTAAACAATATAGTCTTTAACTCAGTTTTGAAACTGGGTAGAGAAGTGATGAGGTGTGCATGTGGGGGAAGAAGGTTCCAGGAGTAAGGGGCAGCAAGCGAGAAGGGACAAATTCGGGAGGGGGCAGTGGTAGTCCTACACTGTGACAGTAGACCCTGACTACCAGAGCGGAGGGTACGAGTTGGAATGTAAGGAGAAAGAAGGTCAGATAAGTAAGGAGGGGCCAATCCATGGAGGGCTTTGAAAGTCAATAACAAAAGCTTGTACCGGATGCGGAAGGGGAAGGGGAGCCAATGAAGGGAGGATAAAAGAGGAGAAACATGGTCAAAGCGGCGAGCGGATGTGACAATACGGGCAGCTGAATACTGGACAGAGATTAAAGGATGGAGGTGTGAAAGAGGAAGCCCTGTTAGAAGGAGGTTACAATAATGCGAAACCACTAGGGCATGGACAAGAGTCTTGGCAGTAGAGGCTGAGAGGAATGGACAGATCTTGGCAATGTTGTGGAGAAAGAATCTACAGGCCTTGGTGGTGGCCTGGATCTGGGGAATAAATGACAGAGAAGAGTCAAAAATGAAGCCAAGACTGCGGGCTTGATGAACCGGTGGAATAGAAGTGTCATCAACAGAAACAGAAAAGGAATAATGAAGGGTGGGTTAAGGTGGAAAGACGAGAAGCTCAGTCTTCGACATGTT
Source organism: Sceloporus undulatus (assembly GCF_019175285.1). NCBI lineage: Eukaryota > Metazoa > Chordata > Lepidosauria > Squamata > Phrynosomatidae > Sceloporus > Sceloporus undulatus. Next base: position 306,331,608 of record NC_056522.1, on the reverse strand, counting down.
GCGCTTCAAGCGCCGAAACCGCATCCACTGAGAGATGGCAGTCAGACAAGAAGAAACTTGCTGTTCAAGCCCCATCGAAAGGTCAGGGGTGGAGAGATACAGCTGAGTGTCATCGGCGTACAGGTGAAAGAAGAAACCAAAAGAACTGATGAGTTTACCTAGGGACAGTGTGTATAGAGAGAACAGAAGGGGACCCAAGACAGAGCCCTGGGGAACTCCAACAGATAGGGGAACAGAGGATGAAGTCTGACCACCCATGACCACTGCAAAAGATCTATCTGACAAGTAAGATTTAAACCAGTCGAGAGCAGAGTCAGAGAACCCAAGGTCAGAAAGTAAATCAACCAGGAGACAGTGATCAACAGTGTCAAAGGCCGCAGACAAATCAAGAAGAATGAGAATAGAGTAGACGCCGTTTGCCTTGGCCCGCAAGAGATCGTTTGAGATCTTGGTGAGGGCTGTCCAGGATGGAGTTGGCTTCAAGAAACTTAATACAGTGAGAATAAACGACCCGTTCTAAGACCTTAGAAAGAAAAGGAAGAAGAGAAATTGGATGATAGCTAGACAAAGAAGAGGGGTCGAGAGAGGGTTTCTTCAGAATTGGGGAAACGAGAGCATGTTTAAAGTCAGAAGGGAAGGAACCCATAGAGAGAGAGAGATTAAAGATATCGAGGAGCGAGGGCAGAAGAGAAGGGGCTATAGAGATTAGGAGACGGGAGGGAATAGGATCAAGAGAACAGGTAGTAGGTTTGGAAGAATTTAGCAGTGTAGAGAGTTCATCCAGAGAAACAGGGGGAAACCCAGAGAGTTTATTAGTAGGAGGTACCAGGAGGTTAGTGGTAGGGGGCAAGTCGGGAGGAACTATTTCAGATCGAATAGTAGTGACTTTTGTGATGAAGTAGTTGGCGAAGTCAGTGGGGGAAAATGATGAGAAGACAGGGGGAGAGGAAGGTTTTAGTAGTTAGTGTATTGAAGCAGGAGAACAAACACTGCAGACGCCTCTCATTAGCACATATCAGCGATTTAAAATAGTTCTGTTTTGCCATAGATGGAGCACGTGAAAAAGATAAAAGGATGAATTTATAATGAATGAAATCGGCCCTTTCCCTAGACTTTTTCCAAAGACGTTTGGCTGCTCAAGAGCAGGACCAGAGGTATCTGATAGTGGGAGTGAGCCAGGGCTGAGGCCTAGTCATGGGGGAAGACACATGTACAGATACAGGAGCAAAGCTGTCGAGAGTTGAAGAAAGAGTGGAATTAAATAAAGACATTGCTGAATCAGCAGAGTCCCAAGATCAAGAGAAGAAAGAGATGAATTCAAAATCTGACTGAGATGGTCAGAGTTAACAGACTGAAGGTCACGGAAATGGCGCTGGATAGTACGACGAGGAGGTGGGATATAAGTAAGAGTAAAAGAAATTAAATGATGGTGAGACAATGGAAAATCAGATGCCAGGTAGTCAGAAATGATAGACAAAAAGCAATCAGGACACACAAAATTCAAAGTGAAACATTGGCATACTTTAAAGAAACTGGGGTGTGGTTTTTTTTCCAACTTTAACCCTTACTCTGACTTTCAAAAACTATATATAAATACAACATACTAAAATGGAATTGAAAATGAGTCTTTCTTTTTTTGCCAGCAAAAAAGGGCCACATTATTTTTGTACATACCCTATCCTCTTTGCACAGATCTTGAACTGAGGAAGTGAATAAATATTTTTTCAATAATATCCAGTCCTAAGAACTTCCTAATTCTAGGACCCTAGATGACTGTGAAACCAATGAAGTCTGGAAATCCGATTTCCTTTTAACACCTCAAAAGATGTAGAAAGAGAATAAGCTCCCCACCCCCACCCCATTCATACAGAATATCATGTTTGGGAGCATAATTCATGATTAGCACAACTTCCAATGATTACATCATCTGGTATAGTATGCACTGCTAGATAAGTGATAATATAAATTATGCACAGTGTGAAAGGGGACAGAAGTTTTTCTCCTCCTTTTTTGAACAACAGATTGCTCTGCCATCATGGCCATTGTAATTTTTCCAGGCTCAGGGTAAGAGTAATAAAAGCCTCTAGGAACATAAAATGTTAACATATCTTGTGCCAGAATAATGATACCCAGCTTGAAAACTATAAAGTGCAAAGAAACCAGTGACAAATAATCCATTATAAACTGAAAGTTATCTTTGTAGAACTGAAGTTAATAAACTTCTTTGGTTAATCCATTGCAAGAGCAGACATGGCAAAGGAATTTCTCCATTATCCCTCCTCATACATGACTGAAAAAAGAATGGGGTGAATTCAGGGCAAAAAGAGTTTGTTGTTACTGCAACATTAACACACAACACACTTTTCTCAACCTTGCTCATTGTTTAAAATAATAATACAAGAACAATGGACTACATCTTGAAGCTGCAGCCTTAGAAATAAAACTGCAGAGCCTAAAGGAAAAAAAATATGAATATATTTTAGTAGAATCATCATGAATTACAAATTAAGAAATAGAGAAAGAAGTACAGCTCAGCATCCTTTTGATAAACATATTACCCTTATTTTCATAGATCCAAAGAGCAGCTTCTTGAAAATGCAGCTGTTGACTGGTTGTTCCAATGTTCAAGCAGCATATTTTGCAGGTACATAGGCACTTTATTCTGTCTGTTTATGTGCTCAACACAGTTTTTAAAATGAGGAGGAAGGCAACTGTTAAAAATTACATACAAGTCTGATGACTCCAACCTAAATTAAAAAATAAAAAATAAGCAAGGGATTATGACATAAATTAGGATAATTGTTGCAGTTGCAGTTTTCATTTAAATACTATAGCAATCTTTCTGCCTTCCTCCAGCTGGATTGCAAGCCTCATGAGGGCCCATAACAAATTAGTTCATGGTTGTCTAAGTTTCTGCTTCATTACCCAACATAGAGATAATTGTGAGAAGTTGGTGGAATCTCTCCTCCCTACCCCACACCCATTACTAATACTCTATAGATAGCCTTCTCTCTTGATGATCTTTGTAATGCTTTACTGGCTTATCTGGTGCTCCATCTTCATTCAAACTTTCTAATTGCTTTTAATGTTTCAAATCAATTCATAAAATGATTGATGTCACCAGAGGATAAAAAGAATAATTCAAGGAGAACAAGAAAAAAGCACAATACACCTTCTCCCAGTTTGAAACTGCAGATCATGGTAGAAAACAAAAACATGTTTCTGTTACTTTCTGCATGTGTACTTGAGAGATGCCCTTTGTTGTCGCCTTTCATTTGGTCTTGAGATGGTAAAATTTCCACCTCATTTTCTGGTCGAGGTGTGTAAGAAGCATCATTCTGTTTCAACAAAAATCTTTCTGCTTTGCTCCTCCATGTCAGGGAATCAACAGAAAGTGCTCATTAATTTTGTTTTTCTGAATTATTTCTTGTACATATATTTTCCCATTGAAAAAACAGTTGTGCAAACTGCTAGACATTGTAGCAGCAGGCAGGTGCATGTGGGTTGACCTTTTCCATGAACAAAATCAATACTGCTGGTTGCAGCACAGCTTCCATTCCATTTTGCTGGCTTGTCTTGATGCATAAGGAAATGTACAAATGAGAATGGATGAAGAACAAAATTGCCTCCCTGTAGACACAGGCAGAGGGACTATTCTGGAAGATGCCAGCTTTGGCTATACCTCCTCCTGGGTTCTATGGGATCAAACACAAATAAATTTGGCAATCACAACTGAAGTCCAATTTTTTTTTATAAACTACAACAACAATAGATCAAATTACATATTAAATTTGACACATATCCAACATCCAAAATGTTCTATGTATCCAACATGATATCAGGGCAGGACCTGACTACAGAATTTTTCTGTATGCAATGTTCAGCTGTACGGCAACCTTGGAAGCAAATCTCGAGTCTCTAAACAGAAGATACAAAATATGTGGAAGAGCACAATAGAAATTCTACTATAAGGAATACACCATTTTGTCTTTTCCTTTATACCTAAATGAGCATCCTACTACCTTATTCAAGGTGAAAAGGGCCTAATCCTTATCAGCAGCATCACTAGAGGGTGCAAGGGGGTTCAGATCGCACCAGGTGACATCCTAAGGGGGTGGGATGACACTATGCTCCTCAAACACCTACTTTTAGGTAAAAATGGGCTATAACATGAATCTACTTTCCTTTAGAATGCTTTAAAAGATGGCAGGAGTGGGGTAAAGCTCAGTGAAAGGAGAAAGGAAAGGCACCAAAAAATTTAAAATTCAAATTTCAAAATTTTAAATTATTTTTTGAAAATGTTTTTAAATTTTATTTTTTTATTCTTTTTAATTTTTCTTTAAAGACATTACATTTCAACCAAATATTAACTCTGCATATGTAAATACATTTACTGTAGGTTGTGCAAATGATATTGTAATTTGAAGGTATAATTTTAATTTTGCTAGTTGTTTATCACAAATATTAGCATTACACTTAGTGTTACATGAGAATTACAGTTTATGAGTAACATTAGTGCAAAAAAGGATTGCTAAGGATTCTGTATGGTGTGGAATGGGAGGAGGTCAATGGGGGAGTGATACCATGTGTTGAACATGAGTCAGCAATGAGATGCAGCAGCTAAAAAGGCTAATGTGATTCTAGGCTGAATCAATAGAAGTATAGTGTCTAGATCAAGGGAAGTAATAGTGCCACTCTATTCTGCTTTGGTCAGGCCTCACCTGGGAGTGTCTCACTTGGCTATTAAAACCGGCATTCCTCTATCTGGTTTAAAGCTTATTCAGTCAGCAACCTGATCTTATCAGAAGGTTTTTGCCTCCAAATTTGCCATCTGAATACAGCCCTGGTCTATCTCCACTTACAGGAGTGGAAACTCCTAGATGCAAAAAGGATCTGAGTGGATCACTCCTGGGAGCGAGGATGGACCCAGGCTGTATTTGGGCAGCAAATTTGGTAGCAAAAACCTTCTGATAAGCTCAGGATGCTGCCCAAATTAAGCTTTAACCAGATAGAGGTAAGCCAGTTTTAATGGCCAAGCAATAAGCTCCCTGGAATACTGTATCCAGCTCTGGGCACCATAATTCAAAAAAGATGTTGACAAGGAGGGTCATGTCCAAAGGAGGGTGATTGAAATCGTGAAGGGTCTGGAAACTATGCCCTATGAGAAGAGACTTAGAGAGCTGGGTATTTTTAGCCTGGAGAAGAAACAGTTAAGAGATGATATGATAGCCCTGTTTAAATATTTGAAGGGATGTCAGATTCAGGATGGAGCAAGCTTGTTTTCTGCTGCTCCAGAGATTAGGACACAGTACAGTGGATGCAAGCTACAGGAAAAGAGATTCCTCCTTGACATTAGGAGGAACTTCCTGACAGTGAGAGCTGTTCGACAGTGGAACACACTCCCTTGGAGTGTAGTGAAGTCTCCTCCTTTTGAGGTCTTTAAGCAGAAGTTGGATGGCCATCTGTCGGGACAGGAAGGCTCTTGTGGTCTCTTCCAACTCTTATAATACATACATACATACATACATACATACATACATTGAAATGAGGGATTTATCTTTGCTTTCTTGTATCTACAAGAGAAATTTAAACCAAGAATGAGGATGCTTTACAATCAGCAGGGGCCAAATACAAATACACTGGAGAATGATATAAAAGAGATGAAAGAGTGGCAGATTCATTCAAGGAAGAACCATTTGAAGATGACCCTACAATTTTAGAAAGTGAAGTGGAACCTGCAGTCAGGGTACTTGGGAGGAATAAATCCCCAGAAATGGATTGCATACCAAGAGAGCTACTTAAAGCTGCAGAAACAGAATCTAACTAAAATTTCTCAACAAATATGGAAAACAAATGAATGGCCCACATATTAGAAATGCTCAATATACATTCCAGTCCCTTATAACCATTATAGAGTTACTAGCCATTATAGGGTTAATGGAGAGCTACTGAGAACACAGATGACCTACAGCTGTATATGTATAGCTCTAATCATCTTTTCAGCCTTAATAAGGCTAGCTTTGTAGTGAGCCTCTCCCTCCCTCTTTTGCTCACTCTATTCTCAGCCTTCTTTTCTGTTGCATTCTACTTGTGTTATTTGCTTATATTATATAGTTTGTATTATTATTTGCTACTTGTTCTTATTATGTTTGCCATTACTATTATGCTTTATTTTTATCCTTTGTATATATGGGTTTTGTATGATTCTGTTGCATATATTGTTTGTTACCCTTGTAAGTATTTATAGATAAAGCCTTATTTATAATATCTTGTCTCATTTAGTCTCTTTTCAAATCCATTGTTCCAACAGTACTCGGAACAAGAGGCCACTGTCAGGAGAGAGTATGGAGAAATAGAATGGTTTTATTCAATACTAAAATTAGGATTGTACATGCTATTCTATTTCCCATTTCTATGCATGGTTGTGAAAGCTGGACAGTGAAGAAAGCTAATAGGAAGAAAATAAACTCATTTGAAATGAGATGCTGGAGAAAAGTTCTACAGTACTGTGAACTGCTAAAAAGACAAATCAATGTGTCCTAAAGCAAATCAAACCTGTTCAGTTCAGTATTCTCATCTCCATTTCTCTTCTATTGCTACAGCTACTGTTGCACTGGTGCTAGTGCTTGCATTGTTCCGATGCTGGCATTTGGGCTGACCAGGGGCTTGACTGGTGGGCCAGCTTTGAAGGTGCTGCTCCCACTGGCACCTCCTTCTTCACCCTCTGCTCTGCAGGCTGCAGGTGTTGCACTGGCACTAGCACTTGCATTGTTCCGGCACTGGCGTTTGGGCATTTTACTTTTGGAAGTTCCTGAAAGTAAAAAGATGTCATTTTTGTTGACTTTCTGTTTGCTTTATTTTCACATTATTGCTCTTTGGAAGAAACGTTGACTGAAAAACATCCCACATTTGCAGCATTTTTCTACTTTTAAATCCTATTAAAAACAATATGTGGGGAAACAGCTATAAAACTAAGGTGGAGAGCGTGACCCCAGGGGCTGTATTTATGATAAATCTGTTTCATCCATCCATGAAGAGGTACTGCAGGAGTGTGAGACACCACAAGTTCCCCAGGTTTTCACATGGGATGTTTTTCACATAATTGTTTCTCAACCTTTGCTCCCTTACCCTAAGTGAAAATGACACAATTAAGTCATCATATATACATTCTATTACTTCAAAATCAAACATCTAAAATGAGTGTCCACACTTATTACTGAGAAATAATACATATCTAAAATGAAACTCTTCAAATTTACTGGACTAGCTCAGTATCGGCAGAAGGTAGATATGCATTTCCTGACAGATCTCTGATTGATCTGCAATAGATCATGAAGGATTTCTGACTTCCAGTTGTTTCACAATCACATGATTTTGCCACCTTAAATTGTGTTGCTGAAATGGAGAAAGCTTAGGATACCCAAGAATGGATTTGTGTGTTTATACAAATGGGAGCCAGCATGCTGTAGTGGTTTGAACATTGGACTATCACTCTGGATAATAGGGTTCGAATCTCAACTCTGCCATTTAAACCCACTGGCAAACCCCCTGTCAAGAAACTTGATGAGAAAATCCCATGAAAGATTAGCCGTATGGTCACCATTAATTAAAAAAAAAATTACTTGGAGGCGTACAACAACAAATAGATAGGGAGCAACATCAAATAGATATGGTTTAAATTTCTTTAATTATCAGTTGTTTTTTGCACTATGCTCTGGTTAGTGTATGTCAGGATTATAGGGAAACAGTAGCAACCTCAACAACAACATTATTGATCCTGCAAACCTGAAGTCTCCCCACCCCTAATCTAGTATACCTGAGGCTCTCCTAGCTCCTGAAAAGATTCCATGCATCCTATCCACATCCATTTTGTGCCACGACTTCAGTCAGAGCACATGACCCAACATACTTTGCTAAGGGGAATGAAAGATCTTTCTTACTCTGCCCAATCTGCAGACCATCTCAGAAACACTGACTCAGGCCATCTATACATATAGTAACAATATGTAGTGAGAGAGCACAATTGACCAATTGTTACCTTGTTTCCCACCATGTTGCCCTGTGGACACAACTGCCACAAAATTTCATGCCACTGCCTCTGGTGACTCCATCACCATGACCACAGTGATCCATCTCCATTCTCTCCAGAGGGAGGGACTTACCTTATTGCTCTGTGTTCCCATATGCTGCATATGGTCCCCATGAAAACTAAAACTAGAAAGGAAGGTGCAAAAAATGCAGGCATACTATTCTCATTAAAATAGCCCTCTCATGTTATTCACAAAACAACAGCAGTAGGAAAAGCATGAGATTGGTTAAATGCAGGTGCTAAATTTGTCAGAAAATTGAACAACACCATAGGAAATGCACATTTCATTTATGCAGAAGGAATCTGACACCACGGCTATTTTTATTTCAAATGGACCCTAATTAGTATGTGTAAAAGAGTATCCAAGAAATTATCTTACATAAAACTGAAGGTCAGCACTACACTGCAAAGCAATGTTGTTAACTTCTGAACCCTGTTTGGAATCCTATTGTTGGAGGTTATCAGTTGCCAGAGGGTTGTTGATGCTCCAAAGCTGTGTGCACTCAGCAGTACTGAAGGTCATCACAAGACGTTGCCAAGGGCCACTGCATAGTTTATTTAGCATGCATGTTAACAAAGTGTTTTAACTCAGAGATAAACAAGTACAGTACACACAAAATGCTGCTATGCTGCATGAACACGAACTGCATTATGCAACCCAGCAAAGAGAACAAATGCATGTACACATACAAAAGAAAATGGGGTGAAGAATAAAATTGGCACAAGGCCTATGGATCCAGCAGTGCAGTGCAGCACTTTGAGCAAGGGTGTGGAATCTATTTTAGCCCGAGGAATTAATTTTAATCTGGGAAAGATCTGGGAAGGAGTGGTGAGCAGAGCCAAACTATTGTTCTGCCTACATCCAAATATAAAGAGAATTTTAAAAATCAGACAAAGAAGATCACCAGCAGTTCTACAGTCTCCCACACTGTCCTAGTCTAATACGTATATTGAGAAGTAAGCGATATTGAATTCTTCCCATCCCCCCCCACAAAAAATAACATGAACAGCTATTTCAGAATGTTGCAAAATCCACAACTTAGTTCTTCCAGACAGTATTTCCCAACCATCCTCCACGTGTCTACTCAAATGTAACATTAGCAAAATGTCCACATTAAAGTTCTGGTGTGGATAAAACTTCACCCATGCTGTCTAGCCATAACTGCATCAGGAAGGAGGAGGCGGGCAGCCAGTCTCCTCCACAATGACTCAAGATTGCCAGTGTAACATAAAAAAAAGATGGAAGAGGCTGCAGCTCTCTAGAATGCTCCAGAAGTGACCAACAGGTGAGGGGTACATCAAAGGAAGATAGAATGCACAATGAACATGCACAGTTGGCCCTTAGTATATACAGACTTGCCATCCATGGATTCAATCATCTGCAGATGGCAAGCCTACACTGTCCCCAATGGTGGTCGCACCACAATTAGGGGACAATGGTGGAACTTGGAGCACCTTCTCTGGCCTCAGGATCTTGGCAAGGCTTTGGATTCAAACAGGAGTGGGGGAAGAAGAAGGGAGACCAGCACCAGGATACCTTGAATGCTGCTTCCACTGGAAGGGGAGGAAGAAGAAGTGGGACTGGATGATGAGCCCTTTCACCTGCTGATTATCCAGCTGTGGAGCCATGTGTGGCTTCACTTCTCCAGGTGCCCTTCTTCTGAATAGAAGTTTGGGAATGGAAGCTTCAGACCCATGGAGAGCCCCGAGGAGCAGGAGGAGGAGGCTGATGGTGGGATCCTGGGCCTGGTAGATGACAACACCCCAACTGCCACCACCACTGGGGAGGCACAAGGGAACCCTCCACTGTTCATGGCGGCAGCCCAGAGGCCACCTCTGGAGGCCCCGCTGCCATCATGAGATGGTAGGAGAGGGAGAGCCAGGGGGGGAAAAGCAGTGTGGCCACTGCCACTGCCCTTGTTTCAGCAACGGGGAAGGGGAGCAGAAATAGTGAGAAAAGGCTGAGGAAGGAGAAAAATTGTGGTGGTTGAGGTTTTCCTGAGGGGATGTGCTGACTTGCGTAGGCCTGGGTGGGGGAGCTGGGCTTAGTGGTCCCAGTGGCGGCAGCGGTGAGGTTGTCTATGCCATTTTTCTTTTCCTCCTCAAATGAGACAGGGGGGCAGATTCCCTTATGGTTTTGGAGGCCATGTGCACACACCACCAATGATCTTGAGCATCTGCAGATTTTGGGTGAGTGCAGAACAGATACCGAGTGCCGACTCTACTGTCTTATGACAATTCTAAGAGCAATTGAAAAAACAGAGATGGGGAAAAGAATAAAAGATATGACAAGGTGATACAGTTACTGAAAGAGGGCATGCCCAAGAAAAAACAAACAGATGGGCCAAATTGGAGAGGCTTGTGGTCTGAATTATGTTCATCAGTTGAATACCCCATAAATTTAGCATGTCAGATTAGGCAGATCAAGGATGCGCATCCCATCAAAGTATTCTCTTTACCTAAATCACCTTATAAGATAGATATAAAGATAAAATATGGGGGCAGAGGGATGACTAAGAACTACTCATATGTCTATTATCTTGAACCTTTTGAAGCAAGCTAGGATTAATTAGTTATTGGATGGCCACCTTTATCTAGCTGGCTGCATTTCCATTCGCAATGAATATCTGAGTTTGGCTGAAAAGTGTAGCCTTTGGATTTCTTCATCAGAGAGTTTGTCTTGTTTCCATGCTGAAGATGTAGAGAGGATGGTCTTTAAGGAAAATACTTAAAAGTAATGGCATGTCAGAGCAGAATCCAGGAAAATAGTAAGGCACGGTCAAATCCTACCATGCAGCATCAGTTTTCAGCATGGAAGTTTCTGAAAACCAAGACCAGACAATCTGAGATATAGGAGCTTACTGCACAGCTCTACAAAGCAACCTACCGCTCCTGAATTGAATTCTAATTCAGGCTGCATCCTGATATTATCGCATGGATTTTTGTCACCAATGCCACCGGGTGGGTGCAGCCCATGTAACCTCCAGATAGAATCTGAATTCAGTCAGCCGATTTGCAAAGCCAGGAAGCTCCCAGCTTTGCAAATCAGGTGAACTCAGATTCTTTCTGGAGGTTACCCAGGATGCACCCACCTGGCAGCATTGGCCGCAAAAATCCATGCAACAGTATTTGAATGCAACCCAAATTAGAATTCAATTCGGGAGTGGGAAGTTGCTTTTTAAAGCTGTGAGATAAGCCCTCTAGCCAGCAGACAGAAACAACAAAATAAAAGAAGATATAAGATACAAGGTACAGTCAAAGGTCACTCAGGACAAAGAACTCATCTAGACTTTCAAAAGCAAGGATGGGGTTTTCACACATCCAAGTCAGACAGTTTGTCCCCAGCACCAAAATCTGGTTGGCCAGGAGTTTATACACTGCTTCTGTCAGGAGCTAGACTCAAAGCTCAGGAGTGGGCCACTGAGCTGAAGATCTCCCAGTGAGAAGAAGGATCCACAGTCTATCCCGAGCCTTTATTTTCCTTTGTTCATGGCCTGTGGGGTCCATGATGGGGTTACTAGCAATCCAGAGGGCCCAGGGTCTATTGAATTCAAAGAGTCTTTGTCCAGGGGCCTAACCTTATCTTTACTAGAGGTTTTTTCCAGCAAAGGTATAACAAGGCAAAATCCAACATTTTCCTTGCAATGTTCAAATCTTGCACTTCCCCATGTCTTCTTTATGAAGAGTAACTGCAGGAGAGCCCGTCAGAATCAGAGTCATGGAGGGGGTAAGATATTTCATTACATGCCCCCACTGAATCAGCCATTTTATCTTTTTGCAAAACATAGCAGCTTTAAAAACATCAACTACCAGTACTACTACTATTACTACTACTTCTTCTTCTATGGCGAAATGATGTTAGGGAAATGGTTAATTCACTTGTCTGCATTATGATTTCTCCCAATTGTGTCTCTTTTTTTCTTTTTCTATTTTTGAAAGAAAAAAGGGAGGTTGTGAATTCAAAGCAGGAGATTCAAACACACCATTAAACTAGCATCTAACTTGACCCATGGAAGAAAAGCTCTGTACTTATGCAAATAAAGTACTTTGAAGAAAACCAGTGCAAACAGTAAGAACCACTGTAACAGTTTTTCAGTAAATCACAAGGCACATGAACTCATTCAGTAAGGCTGTTACTGCACAGGGAACTGTACCACTAAATTAATTCTACCCTACTTTAGTGACTTTCAACAACACCAGGACAGCTTTATGTTCCACATCCTTGATTTACAACAAATTCAATGTTCCTCTGAATATTGGATACATTCCATTGACTAATGGACTTGTGATGCATCAAGGATGGCAAATGAATCATTACTTTCATCAAGGGAATGAAGAGGCACAGGCCCAACTCCTTCAGGACTAGCCTCAAGAAAGATCCCTCCCTCCATGGCAATTGTCATCAACCAGCCTGGAGGGAGTGAAAAGGCAGGCCCAACTCCATCAGGCCTGGCATCGATTAAGAAGAAGAGCCCTCTCTCCAGTCCATCTGCCTTGGTCAGATGGAGAGAAGGAATGCTGGACCTGATCCCCTTCCCCAACACCATTCCCTTCTCCATTTGTGTCGTGTCTTTTTAGATTGTAAACCTGAAGGCAGGGAACAGTCTAATTAAAAATAATAATTGTAAGTCACTCTGAGAACCTCTAGGGCTGAAGAGCGGGGTATAAATACCATAAATAAATAAATAAATAAATAAATAAATAAATAAATAAATAAATGGCTCTACTGTTGTTGCTGGACTCTAGTTCCTATAAACCCTAGGCACTGGCTATATTGACTAAAGCTGACTAGAAATGCAGTCCAGCAATATCTGTTCCTTCTTTCCCAGCTGAGGTAACTATTCCTTCTCTTCAGTGAAACTGGAGGACATATTGGAAAGGCTGAGTCCATCCATGAGACTGTGGAGGCAGGGCTGATCCTTTAGAGATTTACTGTGGTGGAGAGACCATCTACTCATTTGAGTTATGCTCTAGCCAAAAGAACTTTTCAACAAAACAGAGACTTAATCCACTAGTTGGGGTGCCACAAAACAAATGTGTGAATTGTGACCCTAACAGAGAAACTGTTCACATTCTCAGGAAAAAAGCAAGGAAGGACTGAAAGGACCTGCCTCATATTCTGACATCAGTCCAAAATAGGTTGGACAATGCCTTCTCTTCCATTCCATTCTAATTCAGCAGAGAAAGATGTTAAAATACAGTGCCTCCTTTTCCTAGTGAGTTTGCCTACTGCTTGACAAGGTTATTCAATATGCTGTGGGACCTTAGGCCCAAAGACCATATCTACAAAGATGAAGATATGATGTAATTGCAAGCAAGCAAATAAATGAGCAAACAACTATAAAGTTTCTTACTGAACCAGTGGGTTCATCCTGTGAAGTTCATAAACATTTCTGTATTCAGCTGCTTTCTCTCTCACACTAACATTTTCCTTCTTCAGACCTTGAGGGGAGATTCAGGCTCATCACATTGCCAATTTAAAGAAGATCTGACAAATTATGCAGCTTTTCAACAGCATGAGCCACTACCAATGCATATGTAATGTTAGTAGCAGTAGTATATATGGAGTGATCAGAAGTCCTAAGTACTGCCATAACAAAGCAACCCTCATGGTCCATTTAATATATTGTCTGGCCAGCAAATGTCTGGTGCTTGAAATAAATTTGTAAGGGCAAGAAGCCATTTAAAATATTTTGTTCAACCAACAGTCAAAATTTGACCAAATTTATGGGAATTATTTTGTAGATTAAGTGGCTATGTCCATCTTCAGCAGATACAATTTAAATTAATGCTTATTGGTTCTTTCATCCCTTTCATGCTTGGTCCCACTCCTGAATTTAGCAAGGATTCATTTCATGTATTTGTAGAAAGTACGCCATAGCTTTATACCTCAGTATAAGCAGTTCATTTATCTAGTAAGAAATCCCTCAGAAGTTGCAAAACTACTTCATTATTCTGAAAAGGCACCGAATGAGTGAAAAGCTTTGTAATTAAATTACTGCAACGTGCAGAACGTTAGAGTTCACTAGTCATGTATTCCTATACCCATCTTATACTATGCTGCTTTTTGCAATTCCACTAGTATAAATTATTATTTCACGGTTAGGGCGTTTCATTCTGAAACCACCAACCTTATCGTAAAATCGGCCTGTTCTATATAGGCTACATAATGGAGAATTCAAACACTATATCCCATTAACAGAGCTAGGCTATTGAAAACACGATCAGGAGTACATTCCCAGGATACAGATTATAATCAGTTGTGTGAGTCATTCATAGAACATTCTCCATTTTCATAAGAAAGCCATGGGTACCCAGAATAATCCCTTATAGTGGGTGTAAGTGAAGTACAGCCTTCAAAATGTTATTGGGCTACAACTTCCATCAGCCCTAGGAAGCATAGCCAATGGTGAGGAATGCTGGGAATTGCAGTCCAACATCTGGAGGGCCACATTTTGTACACCTTAGCTTTCTAGATCCAGTTACTGCCACTATAATTATCAGAATCAATATGTTTTTCACTCGTTGCTTGAATGATGGAGTCTTGATATCCTCTTCCCCATCTAGTTACAGAGATTCAATTTTAAGCATTTCTGAAAGACAGAGAATGTATAAACAAAAGCTTTTTTAAAAATCATACATAAAGGAAAGAAGATCCATTAATTTTCCGGAAAATGTCCAGCTTCAGCACCAACTTTTTGGACATTTTCAGTAATTACTCACTAATACACCATGCAGGATACATGAATGCAGAGGGGGCGGGGGAGAGGACAGGAATAAAACCAGACGTGAGTCATCATCCTCATCTGCCAGTGTTCAAGTACATGATTGAATGTGAACAGTGGCTGAAATGTAGCCATTAAGCACACTGATGACACTGACTTACAGGTTGCAGGAGTTAACCCGCAGTTAGTCATCAGACCCTCTACAGCCCACACAGCAGGTTCTGTCTGCAGTAATGAGATGCTTCATACTTTAGACAAATTCAGCAGTTGAAGGCCTCTGGCCCCACATAAATTCTGCCTGTGACAATAACAAAAAATGACAGACCTGTCAGATTTTAAATATCAACACTAGGAATCCTATTGAGTATAAAGGTTATTATTATACCTTCGGATTGCTTCTACTAGAATTAAGCTGGTGCTTGAAGGTTTCAAGCTAAAATTTTAATCTCTGAAATGTTTTACTGATATTTTATTGTTCAGTCAGATTTTATTACTTTGGTTTTGAAATAGTTGTGACCTGCCTAAGACTTGTGGGGATGGGGCATATTAAAAATCTAAACAACATAAAATTTCATTGGAGACCCTCTAGCATTATGTGAAGCAATAAAAAGCTGTTTGCTATTCATTGTTCCACAGTTTATATTTGCATATATACTTCAAACACAGCCCTTCCTCCAACCTCTGCTATCTCATGCAAGAAAAAAAAACTGTTCTCATGATTTTTACCACCATTGCTTTGTATTAGTCAAAGGCATACACTGATTAAATTGATTCTTGATTTTTTAATTCCTGTGATATCTGTTCTGAGACAGGATACACAAGGCATTCAGTGTATTCTGAGAAGTGTCATGATATTTTGAATTTTCTAACAGTTTCTTAACTATTTCTTCACTTGGGGAAGTATTTTTCTTACCAATTTCTAATATTCTATTTGCTCTTCAGAGGACTATAGAAACAATGAGCTGATATTTTCAGACAAAGAAGGCATAATGATTCCACACATCCTCTTGAGCAGTGACACAATATTTGTTAACCATACCACATACAGGCTATTTTTTCCTAAAATATGCATTGGTGTTTTTTTGTCACATTTGTGTTTTTGTCATTTTCTCAATGAAAAATGGGAAAGAAAATTTTCTTGACATCATCAGGAGGTTACCTAAGTCTTTGGCCTAACATGTTTTGCTTATTCTTCCTATTGTCTTCAGACCAGTTGTTAGTCCCAACATGAGTAACCCACTGACTAAATGAAATTTACATAAGAATTGATTTAGCAAATTCCCATTGGTTCCATGAATCTTCTCTAGTTTGGAATAACATTTCAATATAGGCTCTTACATTTGATTTGGGTTTTAATAAGGTAAACATGTAGTTATATGTTTGATCCTGAGGGCAGGGAACCGTCTAACTAAAAAGATTGCATGTACAGCGCTGTGTAAATTTACAGCGCTTCATAAATAAAGGTTAATAATAATAATAATAATAATAATAATGATCAAGGAAGTAAACACAATGGGCAAGTAATTAAAATGATTAAAACTCAGTGCTTATGGTCTAAACCAGCGGTTCTCAACCTGTGGGTCACAACCCCTTTGGGGATCGAATGACCCTTTCACAGGGGTGACCTAAGACCATTGGAAAACACATATTTCCAATGGTCTTAAGAACTGAGACACTGGTTGGGGGTCACCACAACATGAGGAACTGTATTACGGTAAAGGGTTGCAGCATTGGGAAGATTGAGAACCACTGGTCTATACAGAGTTCCAAACCGTGTTTCTGTGACTCTGTGGGACTCATATGACTCCTTACTTAGCAGGTCCTATTCATTCAATGCATATTCTTGAGCTGCATTTAGATTTAGCCCTATGGTTATAGTTAAGGAATATTAATATGCCTAGATGAAATTCAGTGTGCTATAAGCAATAAATTATTCCAGAAGCTTTGCGCCATGGCTTGTATGCTTGTCTTCTATCCCAATTTGTCCTCCTTCATCAGTTTCTTCCACATTTTCCAGAGTTAAATTAAAGGTACAGTGGTACCTCGGGTTACGAAATTAATTCGTTCCGCGGCTAATTTCGTAACCCGAAAAACCTTCGTAACCTGAATTGCCATAGGCGCTAATGGAAAAAATAGCTCTCTGCTGCCCTCCGGTGGCGGAAAATAGCGCCGAGGTTTTTTCGTAACCCGAAAAAACCTTCGTAAGCCGAAACAATAAATCCCTATGGGATTTTTTCGTATCCCGAAAAATTCGTAAGCTGGGTAATTCGTATCCCGGGGTACCACTGTACACAACTGGTGTCATGAACAAAGTGACTTAAAATTCCATGTTATTTGGCCAATCTATTCTAGGCGTTCCTCACATACTTGGTACAAAACCATCTGGTTTAACAATGGTGTATATGCCACACCAAATGCATTTATGCAGCTTCAGTTTCTTATGTCTGATGTTCTGCATGGCTCTTTTGTGAACAGCTTTTTTTCTTTACAGTATTGTCACTGCTGTGGTAATTGCAACGTACACAATCACAGAAATCCCTAGATCTGATGTCATGTCCTTTTCTTTTATCACTGTTCAACTAGACCTCAGCACATACCCATCAAAATGTTATTTTAAAGTTCATATTTAATGCTTTTATCACAGCTTTTCTATGTCTGTAACAACCCTGCACTTTGTTTTTAACCATACATGTTCCTTCTAGAGGTGTAAATCTATAATGTACGAACTGCCTATCCAACTATGATATACAATGTGTATACAATCAAGACAATACAATGTCTGCCTAATTATGAATACTCAATCAATAAAATAAATAAAAAATGTTGAAATTAAAAAAACTCTCCTCCAATTACAATATGTGAAGTATGCAACCAAACTTCTTCCAAAGTGCCCATTCTGTAACTGTTCCTATATATCATCTGCTTTATTTTATCCAACCATGCCAGATTTTATTCCTGTTGTGTCTGGGTACTTTCATCTTTAAAGCATGATGTATTGAGCACAAGGTCATTTGGTAATAGGAACCACCTTGAATATCAATCAAGTCCCATAGGAATCCAGTTTCTATAGGTGAGGTATACTAATATTAGTATTTGATATTTTCATTCACTCAAGAAAATAAGCAGAATCTGTATCACAGCATGAGGTTCTCCCTCATCCAACAAGCATGCAAGATTAAATTTCAGACTGGATAGAGAGACAAATCCTTTTCTTTAACAAAAAGTCACACCGAGATGTAGGGCAGAATGACACCACAAACCATATGACTTTGATCCAGTCATCAACAACAAAGATTCTATTTTATATTCACAGAAAATTTTTATTAATATGTGGATTTGATGCAGCAATTCTAACTGGGAATTAGCTGAAAAGACAGGGAGAAAAGTCTCTTGTTACAAATGCCTGTATACAACTCATCTGTGAGGAAAGGAACAAACTGAATACAACCACTGACACAGGTAGCAGGTGGAGCACTCCTGGGCAGGAGAAATAAGGTCCATGGTCCTGCCATTTCTACATGACGTTTCCCCCCAGTACTATACTGCTGCCTCTTCTAAGCCTTGAAATATGATAAGTGCATGTGCTAATTTTTTTTAAAAGTGTTATCTGTGTTGTCAGGAGTTTTCCCTGCACTTTGCTGCTCTGTGAGTAATGCTGAATTGTGCTACCTAGTATGCAGTACCATGGGTGGAAGGATGTGGAATAACACATTTTCCACATCCTTTACTCTTCATTTAAGTTTATTTATACACGTCACAACGTGTAGCATGGACACTTTAATGCAGTACTCCAAACAATGTCTGATTTGTGGAGAATAAAGTGAAACAATGTCTTGTGACATAAAAACTACAGTTCTATCAATGCTGCCTAAATTACATTACCTGTTGTTTTCTTTACAGCTACATCACACTGTTAACTCAGCTTGCACTTGATGACAATGAAATGATTTTCACCTCTTCAGCTGACAAGCCAGATATCCTCATCTTATAGCTAGTGCATTCCATTTTATTTTGCCTAAATGGAAAATAAAATTTCTATTTGTCTTTGCATATCCGCCAACATTTCATGGTGAAAATTGGGATAAATGCAGCAAAGCAATGTCAGAGTATGGTCAAAATGGTAGCTGTTATGAGGAAGAACACAGAAGTTAGGAGGGACTACAACAGTTTGTTTTTGCCCAAGTCTACTGTGAAGGACAAGATTCATCTCTCTTCTCTTCTCCCTTCCCCTTTGGTGAATGAACTGAGTGCAAACTATTTTTCCACTTTGGATTCAGTTTGCTCCAATTCCAGAACAGAAGATTAATCTGGACTGTCCCTGGCAAATTGGGACAATTAAAAGGCATGTCTTTCTTGAATTTCATTTTATTAAATGTGGCTCGATCTTCTAATCTGTCAAGACCATTTTGATTCCACCCACACACCAGCCTTATGAAATCTCAGCCATCTCTCTCAGTTTTCTGATCTGCATATCAGACAAGCGTTCCCTTCATCTAAGTCACTGATTAAAATGTTAAACAGCACCAAATGTTAAAGAGAACCCCTAGATACCCCACTCAAATCCTCCCTCCAGTGTGATAAAGAGCCATTAATCAGCACTCTGAGACCAAGGCTGTCCAATAAAACTGATAAAACTGCAAGCATTGAGACCACCTAATAGACCTAAACTGTATCTCATAGCCAAAGCTTTGCCTATTGATTCTACCCGCCAGACATAACAAAAGGGGGAAAAATCTCAGCCAGAGATACAGCCCATTATTTCTGCATAGATCTTCCTCTTTTCATACCAAATGGGTCACAGCCTTACTGCCACAATACTTTTATGACCTACGTCAAATTAAAAGCAGGAAATCTAATGGATCTTGTTAAAGATTAAACAGACGTGAAGATGCCTGGTTCAAATTAAACTTAACACCTCAGCTTGCTCACGTCAATTTTCTCAAGCACAGGGAAAAGGTAATTGTCAATTAATGAGATCGCTCACGTGTGTGGGAGGGAGAAAGTACAGAAATCAATAACATGGAACAATATAGAGCTATATAATCTCAATCAGCATTCTATAATGGAAAGGCTTTCAGACAGATATACAGAGTAATTGGCTACTCTCTTGTGGCTCATCCCCTAAGCTATACAATAGTCCAATTAAAATGTAACATTGCAGCACTGCAGTTAACTTGGTTTCTATATGCATCAGTCAATGTTTGTACAATCTGACTTTGTGAACAGTAACGAAACCTGCTTGGAATAGCAAAAACGTGGGCTGATGCAGTGTGATAAATCTATGGGTCAGGCTGGATAGCCAAATTTCTTCTACTGAAACATCATATGCCAATAAAAGACAAAAAAAAATGCTGCAGTACTGAAATGACTGACCATTTATTGCAACACAGGTTCAAATTTACTTTAACATCTTCATAGGTTCAAATTCATTTTAGTGGCAGTAATCGTGCTTATGAAAACTCAAGCCAAATCAAACCTATTAGACTCTATAGGAGAACAACAATAGCAATTATTTATCTTCTGGTATTACAGGTGACATTTTTTAAAGTATATTAGTAAAGTGTATTAAAATATACTAAAAGTATACTTCATATATATATATATGCTGCTGCCCCCATCTCACTCTCTTCCTGAACTCTTCCAATCTGCTATTTACATTATCTGATTATTTGTATGTATGTGTATATATATATATATATATATATATATATATATATACACACACACACACACACACAAATAATCAGATAATGTAAATAGCAGATTCTTTTCTCTTTAAGATCTCTATAAGAAATAAAAATGACTTCTATGAAGATCCCCTGGCTGGCAACTATAGATTATCACACCGCCCCTTCCCATCCTTTCCTCTAGAGCTAGGGACGGGGTGTAAACTTTAACACGTGGATTTTATTGCACACCTCTGAGCCCAGGCAGATGGCATCCCATCCCATATCTGATCCTGGCATCTCGTACCCAATCCAGACTTTTCCTTCATCTTGCAAAGAATGGGAAAATCCTGGGCATAGAGGTGTGCGATAAAATCCGTGTATTAAAGTTTACATCCCATGCCTAGCACAGGAAGAAAGGACGGGAAAGGGCTGTGTGATAAGATTAGCCAATTCACGAAATACACCAAATTTATGCCTTTGCTCTCCTTCTTCTGTTCCATGCCCATTCATTAACTCCACCTACATCAGGTCAGTATAAATCAAAGCCACCCACAGAATAGAGAAGTAAAGAAAATGCAGCTGATGATGTTGCCAATACTGACTGTGCTGTGCTGTGTTAATTGATAACTATTAATGTTGCCAATACAGCAGCCATGTTGAAGTAAAAATTAGTCATAATTTTCCAGGCAATTTCATGTTGACTGAGGTCAGTAACAAGGGAATTTCCTGCTAGATGGAAGGAGATGGATGTAAGGACATTATCACACGAAACCCATTCTTGCAGCAGTCGTGCTTGAAAAAATAAAATGGCAACATACTCTTTTTGCAGCCATCCATCATTACACTCAATTGTGTGACTGGGGCTGCTGCCCCCATCTCACTCTCTTCCTGAACTCTTCCATAACCCCTTAACCTCACCTCCTTGCCTTTCCCTATCCAGCATGCCTTTAGGGATTTGTTTGCTCTGGTTTTTCTCCTTTTCTGTGCAATTCCAGAGCTCCACTACTTCATTGAAGTTTTAGAAAGAAAGAAAGAAAGAAAGAAAGAAAGAAAGAAAGTAGGTAACCAGGGTGTTTCAGAATAGCAAGGGGGAGGTGGGACAGGAGAGGAGGGGACACTGTGATGCCATATGACTTGCAATCATGCAACTGCCCAGGGAGAGATGTTTCACACCTGGGGACTTGCATGATTGCCAAGTCATTCATGGGTTTCCTTCGTGAATTATAAAGGGGAACATGGGGGATAGGGCAAGTACATGTTGGAGGGGGCAGCATGTGATCAGTAACACCAAAGCTGCTTCCTTCCCAGTGTTCGCACAGTTTAAAAGCTGAGTGAGGTAATATCCTAAGATTCACATGCAAACAACAAAAGCTATTTATGTGCTTGCTCAGCAACTAAATGGGATTCTCTTTTCCCCCCATAAGTTGAACTTACATTGGCAACTGCAGCACTGACTGGCACCTTTTAGCTTGCTTCTAGTAACTTTAGTTTAACCTTCTTACAATTCTGGCTGCCTGATTCCTATTTAAAACTAGACATAGGGTTGCCATAACCCGGCTGCAACCCGTGGGGCCTCGCTGCCCTCCTCCTCTTCCACCTCGCATGGCCGCACAGAGGAAGAGGAGGACAGCGAGGCCTTGGGCTGAGGAGGCGAAGGGGGAGGCGGCGCCTCCTGCGTGCGGCCGCACCACCCTCCCCGCCTCCCTGCAGCTCCGCGCCCTCTTTCCCGGTCTCCTCGGAGGCCGAGATGGAGGGCAAGCCCTGGCGATCGCCAGAGGCCCCGCGCCCTCCTTCTCGGTGTCCTTGGAGGCCAAGAAGGAGGGCAGGCCCTGGCGATCGCCAGAGGCTCCGCACCCTCTTTCCCAGTCTCCGAGGAGACCGAGGCCTCCGCAGAGACTGGGAAGGAGCGTGTGGGGCCACCAGCGATTGCATTATGAAATGTAGGACACGTTGTTTTTTTTAAATGGAGGCTCCATTAAAAAAAAGTGTCCTACATTTCATAATTTTGTCCTACACTTTTCCTGGTTTGGAGGTCCTGAGTTATGGCAACCCTAACTAGACATGACAGTATCTATGTGTGTGTCATTTACATATATGTACTGCAGGGCTTACAAATCCTATTAGCAACACTGCCTCACCCTGTGGATTAGACCAATGTCTCTGATTATTATGGTGTGCTGTCCCTCCCTCTTGCCAATGAAGAAATATCTCTGTGACTGATAGTCTGTAGAGATTTATCTGTAAGGATGGACAAATCTCCTTGTTTCTCTAGCTACAAGTCCTAGTTGGACAAACATTCATGACCTTATCTAAAAAAGGCCTGGGTGAGATATTCATTGTTTAAAACAAGACTGAGCAAAGCACGACTGACATGGTATGTATGACCCCAGAAGGTCAAAATTAGTCCTAAAATGGCAAATCACACCCCTAACAGTGCACCTTCTCAATTTAATCCCCCTCCTGATATGTGGAGGTGTAGAAAGGAAACCAAAAGTGAAAGTGTTTGTTTGTTTGTTTGTTTGTTTTTAAGAATACAGAAATGAACATTTGAGGACTAAATTGAAGACTAAATTGGTGGTGGTGCTTGAGGTGATATAAACCATAAAGGTCCAAGAGATGGCAAAGATGGACTCTGGGATCTCAGAGGTTGCTTGCCACACTGCTTGTTCTGATCTAATGCTGAATCTGTTTAGCTCCAATAGATATCACAAGATGTCAACAACTGTACAAAATTTATAGCGAAAAAAGTTCCCACAAATATCCTAAATCATGGTCTGCTGTTAATCGTCAATTCCCCCAACCCCAGGTTGATGGGGCTGCACCTTGGACCATGCTGCCCAGCTCTCTATGTCCTAGTAAAGTAGCAATAGCAGCTTCATTTATATACTGCGTCATACCACACAACTGTAAGCTAATTGCCCCCAACAAGCTGGATACTCATTTTAGTGACCTTGGAAGAATGCAAAGCTGAATCGACCCTGAGCCCCTGGCTGGGACTGAAATCACAACCTTGTGGTTTGTGTGTGAATAGCTGCAGTACTGGCATTTAACCACTGTGCCACCAGGGCTATACATAGAGCTTTGAAGAAATGTGTTATGAAGAAGGTTGCTACAAACAACACATTGAAATTTAGGACAATTCCCCCCCCCAGTTAAATGTTAAGAGAGACCTCTTTAATTTGTTGCATTATGACTAATTAATGGTCACAAATATCATAAACCCAGTGAATCCAACAGAAGCCAACCCCCCTGCCCCACCATACACACCATAAAGCAAAATCCAAGCTGTACAGGATACAGATGGGTACTCTACAATTCTAAGGCCTCCAGAAGTCAATTCTAAATTATGGCAACCCTGTCATAGGATTTTCTTGGTAAAATGTATTAAGAGGAAATTATCATTGTCTTCTTCTAAGGATGAGAGAATCTGACATGCCCAAAGACACTCAGTGGGTTTCCAGGGCTGAGCAGGGGTTCCAACCCTGGTCTCTCAGAATTCTAGTCCAACACTCTCACCACTACATCATGCTGGTTCCTGATATCTAGCATCCATTACAACAGTCTCCAAAAACTAATGGAAGAACATTCCATCTCCCAGGGCACTTCTGCTGCTCAGAAAGGCAGTGTTCTGTTCTTAAATAACAAAAATATCAAAGGAAGAGTTTGGCATGATATTGTTTAATCGATAGATATTTGCAGATTTGAGTCTATTTTATTGGATTATAAATGAGACAATTGATTTCTCTCATAGTATATACAAAGCAAAGACAAGTGGTAGTAACAGGTATTCATTGGAGTTTTCCACAGAAATGTATCAGGTATATTTACATTTTATTGTCCTTTGACCTCATTGTTTACACTTTATTTTCTCTCTGCCCATGTGTCTGTGTTTAGATATACTGAGTGAGGATAACACTTCATGCACCAAAGTGGCTTCTAGTCCATGAAAGCTTATGTCACATCAAAGCATTATGCTAGAATAAGTCTCTAAAATGCCAAACCCCAAATACATTTTTGGTATATACAGGAAGGTAAGGGCACAGGGCCATCTAAGCCATTTAGAGCAAGGCATATGGTGAAAAAGTAAAAGCTAGGAGAAAATGATTAACAGGGAAGGAAATAGGGATCAAACTTGTTGTTTTTTTAAAAAAGGAATAATTTTAACAGCCAGAAATATTATTATATCTTAAAGTAGCCTACAGAGTTTAATGGAAAAGAAAACAAAGACCTCAGAAGGTGTCCAAAATCAAAAGCTGTCCAGTCCAAAAACAGCTGGCCTTTGAAATAGAAATGGAATTATAGAA
Organism: Sceloporus undulatus; assembly: GCF_019175285.1. Lineage (NCBI taxonomy): Eukaryota > Metazoa > Chordata > Lepidosauria > Squamata > Phrynosomatidae > Sceloporus > Sceloporus undulatus. The sequence continues at coordinate 306,306,821 of NC_056522.1, read as the reverse complement.
TCTCAAGGAAAGAAGAAAACTAGCAGGCACCCACAGCATAGAATCATAGAATCATCTGCAAACATGCACAACCAAATTTGCAAAATATCACCAGATCCACTCCTTCTCCAACTGGCTCAAAGATCTATAGCAGATGGTCTAAATCTGACATCTTGTAACTCTACTCAAAAGTTGTCTCTACTCAAAAGTTGTCCCATTTGTGCTGCAGAATGCAAGTTTCCTGCCATCAAAGGAAAAGCTATTTGCCACTGATACTTGCAGAAGGGAACACAAGTTTTCTCATTTTATGGGAATGGCTCTTCTATCTCGAGGACTAGGTCACTGTATCGTTTTTCAGGTAGCTAAAACTGAGAAGTGAGAACTTCCATGTTATGCTATTTTTCCTTTTAAAAAGTAAGCTAAGGAAGAAGCATCTGAACAAGGATGACATAAAGTTGAATAGAGTAATTTAATCTGTAAATGACTGTTGTAGGTTTTCCCTTACCTCTTGAAATGACATATTCCAGCTTCTCAACATCTTTAAATCAAGATATTAAAAAAATGACTTCACCAAGAAAAATAAGATGATTTCTCTTTTTTCCCCTTCCTTTCCTTTCCTTTTATTTCCTCTCCCTCCTTCCCTCCCTCACTCTAGTGCTCCTGTTTAGCAGGACATTTCATAGGAATTAGAAGATGCAGAATTTGTGGGGAGGGGGTTTAGAAGAGGTTTGTTTGCACAGAACAGCTTCGTAGTGATGCTTTGGGGTGGGAAAAAAAGAATACCCAATTTCTCAGCATAGGTTAATGGAAAGACTGGAATTCGGGCTGTCAGCTGACAGATCAGTGACACATAGAGATTCATTTCTGACCCAATCCATCACCCTTGATTGCAATTTCTGACTGCAGAACTGCAGTTAGGGAAGCTTCACTTCACTGACTCCACTGTCAGTTCCAAACATATTCAAAAAATCATATTCTGTCGCAAAAGAAACCTGTTAAGTTCAGGCTGTAAAGGCAATTTAATTTCCAAAAAGCAATGAAATACAAAAAATGAGGAATTCCTATATGCAGTGTCTACCATGATAGCCACTTTACCTCTGAGATAGGGGGTCATTTACATGTAGCACTAGGCTATTCCACTTTTTTCAGTCAGATGTTACCTCACAAATATCAGCAGCCTCCCATATCTACTGTGGTTTAAATAGGCTGTATGGCCTTTCTGTAGTCAATATCCCACCTAGTCCTCTGCAAAACACACAAACTAACATGTTTTATCCCACTACAGTTTGTCCAGAAATGCAGCCCAGAACCCACTTAGGCAAATGAAGATCTAAGAGAGGAAATGGAATATATTTCCTCCCTCTGTTTTTACATACCAACCAACATTTCACAGATGAAAACTAGAACACATATGGCCAAGAAACATTAGAGTGTAGTCAAGATGGAAAAAGCTATGAAGCTAGAAGAGGCTGAAACTGTTTGCTTTTTCCAGAGCCTACAGAGAAGGGCAAGATTCTACCCTCTCCTCTCCTTTTCCTGCTGCTGAGTTAACACAGTGCAAACTGCTTTTGCATTTTGAATTCTGTTGGCAGCAATTGATTAAGCTGAGTACAAAGGACAAAATTTTACTGTAAAGTTTGAAATGGTTTTATTTGTGAGCCGCCTTGGGTCTCTTTCTGGGAGAAAGGCAGCATAGAAATTAAATAAATAAATAAAGGTGGTAAGGAGGAGGAGGGGTGTAAGCACCCCGATATCCCCACAATGCATTTTGATACTTCTGTGCTTTCTATATTGCACTTCTGTATACCAGCATGCACTTTTGAGGTTGCAATGATCTTTAAACACCAAAAGGGTAGTACACAAATGAGGCACATAGACCTCAAGACATACCAAAGGCTTAGGTGAGACACAAAGGATAAAGGGGGTACCATTCCTGTCCATACATGTTGGGGTGTCCTAGATTTTGTCACTGCTTTGTCAAGCCAATAATGCTACCATAAATCAAAAGATTCCTTTTCATATTCTGGATAACAAGACAGTCAACCACTTTGGAATCCCTTTTTTTTAATCCGTTCGAAGGGCTATTAAGTCTTGGTTTCTCATGAAATCACTTTTGGCCTGAGGCTAATTTTAAGATATAAATACAGGTAGAAACGGGTAGAAACACCTAGCTTCTTTGCACACAATCTGTCCAGCACACAGTCTGCCATGCACACATGACAGTTGCCCCCATGACATTTGCCTTCCCAACATCATCACAAGAATGATTGGTGAGGACACAAGAGAGAGTCTTTTCTATGGCTGCCCTTGGACTGTGGAACTCTTTCTCAGGGAGACCAGAATGGCCCCTTCCTTATTGGCCTTCTGCCAACAGGCTAAGACCTTCCTCTTCAGACAGTCATTCAAACAGAAAGTTTTTAAAGAACAGGCAGGGGTATTATGTTGTTTTAATATGTTTTAAACATTGTTATCTTTTAAAACTATGTGATATTTTAATATGCAATTATAGTAATAATTTAATTCTGTTTTAATATACTATTTTTGTATGCTTTTAATTATACTTTTTTAATATTGTAAGCCCCCCTGAGTCCCAGTCAAGATATAAATAAAATAAAATAAAATAAATTGCCTTCAGTCTTCCTGGATTGAGCTGTTCCTTCTTTCCATGGACAGGTAGCTATCATCCTCAATGCAACCCCTCGTCTCCGTTATCCCTATTTACTGTCCCATTTTGGTTAGCTG
>NC_056522.1:306285184-306304090 GCF_019175285.1 Sceloporus undulatus | reverse complement strand
TGGATGCTGGATGTTAAAGCAAGTGAGTTAGAGTGAGTAGTTTGTGTGTTTTTTCATATTTCTTCAAAATAAAAGGTTTTCTTAGTTCACCCATACCCTGAGTTTCTCAGTTAGTACTGGTATAAAAAGATGCTTCCATCCCTGAAAGTTGCCCAACCTCTTGCAAGCAAAAATAACATTCCCCAGCATATCTAATATGGACTGCTACTATTAGCAGAGGCTTTCCAAGCCTCACACCTTTGTGGGCAAGAGAGAAAGGGAAACGGGGACATTTTAAAACCAGCTGAAAAAAGTGGGGTGACAAAGTATTAATCAAGAATGTCATGCCAAACCAGGACAGTTGAGGGATATGCAGTTAACGATGCTTTATGTGGGTATGAGAACTAAGAGGGCACACACACCCAAAACTAGTTCCTTGCTTCTGATTTAAAGAACATTAACTGTAAAGCAGAAAATTAGCAACCTCGAGCCGATTCTCTTTATGCTCTGAAAATTAATTGCCAGACTCTGTTCCCATGTTCCTTAAATTGGATTTCCAATAAACAATGCAGGGTTCTCAAGTGTCCTCCTTAAGAAGGATGTCCTTCTTAAGAAATACTCTCAACTTAAGAAACACTTTGTCTGGGTGCAAATCAGGGGGTGGGTAGACTAAAATGTAAAAATTAAAAAGTGCACTTAAGGTGGATTTATACAGTAGAAGCTAAAAAGCAGGATGAAACAGCCAGCCTAATCAGGTTCATCTGGTGTGTCAACTATGGCCCTTCCTGGAAAAGGCAGTCCTGGCTGAGGCTATCCATGCCTTAGTAACATCAAATATACAAATGGCAAGCATGCCACACTCCAAGATGTTTAAATCACTGTAGTAGGACCAACCCACAAATGTTTAGGCTCAGAGAGTGATAGGTCAGATTCCCTTTCATATAAAGAATGGGGAAAACATCTTTGAGAATGGCATTCCTTCAATGAACATTTGAGCTTTACTGTTGTGCTTAGTTTTTTAAAGCCAAATAGATTTTTCTTCTCCTCTTAATGAAAAACAGCCTGAGCATATGACTTGGAGGCTCAAAAGAGCCCACACATACACCAGATGCCTGCGTCTGATCACCAATGCAATAATATTGAAGAATTGTATACAATCCAGCAATCCAAGGAATAAGTGCTGTGTTTACTTAAGACCTAGAAATTCCTGGGGTGCTTTTGAAAGATCATTTAGGGCCTCATAGAAGCAAAAGGGAGGGGGAAGAGAGTGAGCATCCCATTAACAATACATTTACTACCCTTGTCAGATGAAAAAAACATTCCTGAGTTCAGCACATCTCATTAATATACTAGTCACTCATTTGTTTACAAACAGAATTCCCTTCCACCACCCCCTCCAAAAAACCGAAGGAAGAAAGAAATAACTCTGAATGTTAAGCACTGGAAATGTCACAGTGTGTTGGCCACTGTCTCACAGGCCATTACAGATTTAATGCTCAAACTAAATGGAAGCAGAACAACATTTCAAAAAGAGACTGGAAAGCTGTTTGAATAGCAAAGTAAACCCTTTTCATCAGGAACATTTTCTAAAAGAATGATTGAACTTATTAAATTTAACATCAAGCTTGAAATTAAATACCCAAATGTATTAAGTGTGTTAGAGAGAGAAGGAACGCCTTTAACGTCTAGCAATGCATCACACAGCTATATATATATTGCAGTTCTTATTGATGGATTGGGAGATGGGGAAACCAATGGAAGCTAGTCCAGTAAAAAAAAAAAAAGAGCAAGAGCCTGTGAGAAGAATGGAGATGTCAGGTGATCAGTCGAATGGAGGAAAGGAAAAGTTCAAAAAAAGGAAGTTATTGGATGCGATCGAATCAGACAAATTGACCATGATATTATGAAAAGAAATACAAGTAAAATACTAACAGACTGGAATAATGTCCTCATATATATTAAAAATAAATGGAAGATAAATTATGACTTGTGTTAAAGAGATTTAAGGATAATCAGATTTAACTACAGAGAATCCTTTTTAATAAGCTACATTTTTATGTTGTGATGTGTTTGCTGGTTTAGTTGTTGTAGAAAATAAGTTATAAGCTAAAGTGTTATGCACTACAATAGAGTACAAGACATAGAAGTGATAGAAGAGATAAAAGAATTTAAATGTTTTTGTTTGATTGGCTATTTGTCCTCACTCACATGAAGGTACACCGGAATACTTTGAATGAATGTGTAAGGTTACAAAATTATATCAATAAAAAAGGGAGGGAAAGCAGGAATATAGAGATAACCAAAATAAATAGAAAATGTCTGTAATGTATAGATTAGGAAGAAAGGTGTTTTATATATATGGATATTATTACACTGGAGAGACTTACAAGAAAGGTCCTATGTAAGAATTATTTAATAATGAACTAAATGAGGTACATAGTTATATAAAATGTAACAAAAGATATCCGGGAAGCTATATACATAGGGAAGTAATTTTTAGTTTAAAAGTTTGATATCAATGTATGTGATGTATAAATGTGTTTTGTTCTATATGTTTTATATGTTTTTAATGATACATGTAATAAAATCTCAATAAAGAAAACTAAAAAAGAGAAAAGAAATTCCATCACTGGCTTTAAAGGGGGTCTTCTTGAACAAAGAAACTTCAAAGAGAGACTTAAGCGTGAAACTACTAAATTACAATTGATGAGGAAATTCAGTTCTATCTTGTGTGGATTGAACTGAGATAAAGTTTTGTCCTGCTACATATGTTAATCAGCTTGTCAATGGCAGAATGTTTGAGTTATCACCAACACTGCTTTGTCAATGGTCACTTAAACTTTAATATTATTGTCACTATATTCATGATTCTGTATTTTCTGCATTTTATTTCCATCTGACCACACTGTTTATAACCCTCCTCAGGTCCATATCAGCAATTTATGAGAACTCATCATGCATCCAATGAAGTAAATGCAAACAACTTGTCTGTAAAACCATCTGCCATTATATATTTGTTAGTCTTTAAAGTGCACAATTATACTGGAAATTACAGGAAAATAATGATACAGGTATGCCTTGGTTAAGTAGTAGATGTACTCCTCAGCAATTTGGTACCAGAGGCAGAAACAGCATGGTTAAAAATAAAGATAGCTTCCTAAAGCACAAAGAGAGAGAGAGAGAGAGAGAGAGAGCAGTTGAACATGTTTCAGCAAACCTTTTATTCAAAACTAACAATATGCATATATAAAATTTTAAAAAGAACAAAGTCAAGTAAGCTTTGCAAAACTGAACAAAAATATTTTTGGTTTCCAAGAAACCGTTTGAAATCTTCTTCCAAAATGCTTTCTCTTTCTCAATCACTCTCTCTCTCTCTTGCTCCCTTTCTGTGTTCACATGTAGCTGGTATAAAGAAAAAGACTGAAACATTGTTGCCTTTCCTTTCCTATTAGTACCAAGTTTGTCTTCATTCCTCAACAAATCTATAGTAAGAAAAAATATTTTAAAACTGAGGGAAAATACGTAAAAGAGGATTACAAATGGGAGATAATATTTGGAACCTTTGTAAAATCCCATGTTGGCTGCAGTGCAATTTCCAATAAAAACCTCACTAGACAGCACCCTGGACCCAATTCACACCTCAGTACTATCTGTTGTGGAAGAATTCACCGCAGTATTTTCATATGTATTACTTGGATGTTTCCTCTCTTTATGTGAGAGTGAGATGGTGTTTGCCACATCCATGAAGCCCAAAGGCTCCAGAGGTATGCACTACCTTTAAAGCAGCACCATATATGGTTGTCCCACTCCATATATTAAGTAAAAGGTGGTTTAATAGCACTGTTTCCAATATACTGAGTGTTTTGAAACAGCGGCGACCATTGGAGGTTGTAACATTGAAAATGCTCCAGTTTTTCAACAGTTTGCTCTGGCATGGAGAAAATAGCTTCCATTGAGACTAATTCAGTCAACAGATAATGGAAATCACTACACATTTATTTTACCACATCAAAATCTAATAGTGATTTAGAATGTCAGAACAACCAAGTTAAGAGCTGCTGGCAAGAGTTATTTGCAGAGTTATGCTTACAATATTTCTTTCATGACTCCCTTTTTGTGTCTTTGCTAGATCTATTTCATCTCCTTTAGCTGCCCATAGGTACTCTTATACTGGCAAATCAACCTCCCTGAAAAATAGCTTGTGTTTCCCCCACTCCCACCGCTCAACCTTTTCCTGCAATGTGCAACTACATGGAACTGTGGGTTGTCTAGAGCACAGACCTTGATGATACAGCATGTTAGAGAGGCCCAACATACTGCTCAAGAGTCATGTGTGATGTGAATTCTAGAAGGAAGACTTGAACAATACAATCCCATGCATGTTTATTTAGATGTAAACCCTATTGAGTTCAATGGGGTTTATTTCTGACATAATCTGGCATAATCCTCCTACACCAATATCAGAAATAAATCCCATTGGACTCAGTAAGGTTTATATCTAAATAAACATACATGGGATTGTTCTGTTCAAGTCTTCCTTCTAGAACTCACATCACACATGACTCAAAGATGCACTGACGGTAGGTGGTTAGAATCAAACATAAGTCTGTTTGTTGAGAGAACTGCCTTTTTGCCAACAGAACCCACTTCTCCTTGATGACCTCAGAGATCTGGGAACAGAGCACTCCACTGACAAAACTGCTCTACTAAAAAGAAGAGCCAAAAAAAAGGGGTAAAAGGACAATATAAGGGAAGAGCTCATTTTTGCCAGACCCAGACCCCTCCAGACCAGGGAAACAGCCACATGCTAGCACAAAATTAACCCAGAGTGAGTGTAGAGTCCTAAGTAATTTCCAACCTACCTATGTGGGGGGAGATTCAAATTCATTATAACTTCAACTGGCTTCATGTCACCTCACTGGGCCATTGATCATCTTTGACAAGTAGAATTTTGTATTAAAGCTTCAATTCTATATTAACTTAACTTGAAATAAGTTGCACTGAACTCAGTGCAGTATAGGTATAAGTTATGTATAAGAATACATTGTAAGTACCTGTACCTCTCTATCTAGACACTCTTTAATTCCAATGATTTCAGATGGGGAGATAAAGCAGCAACAGAATTCAAAACATTGGAAACTGCGACAACATACCATATATATATAGCCATAGGACCATCACTTCTAGTGTAATTCAAGCAGTATTAGGTTATCCTTGAAAAGTGAAATCCAGAGTAAAATCAACATTTAGGGCAGCTTACATTATTTAAAAAGAAAAGTATAGTTTATCAATAAACCAATTAAAAGAAATTAAAATCTCAAGATAGAACCTTGTAGGGGGGAGTGTTGGGTAGGTATATCTACCTGTTTTATTTAGGGAGGGGGAAAGCCAGCTTACCCACAAGGTTTTCTGATTCATGGGAAGAACCCATTGACTGCATCACTGGCTTCCACAATGGGCCGGCAACTGATACACAGTCTGCATTGCCTCCCTCCCACTGTGATGAAGGTCCCACAAAAATGGAGCATTTGCAGCTACAAGTCACACTGTGCCATTATTATTTTTCTGTTTCATCATAAACACATCCACACAAGCACATGGATACTCCACCAGCAACTGCCAATCATGCCCACCCCATCCTGGCCAGCTGACAGTCCATTACATAATCAATCAATGCCCATACAGCAACCAGTGACACATTGGCACAGCATGATCATGGTGTCCCCTTTTCTCCCCTGCTCCCCTTGGATCCCGGTTGGACCAACTCTTTGTTAATGTTGTTATTAAATCCACTGTATTGTTGACAACCTGATGTGTGCCTTTTTACTCCACAGGGTGTGCAATGGGTTGACTGTGTAACTGCCCACTTGTGCACTAGTGTGATCAATTCATGAATGGGCAAGGGGTAAAAAATTATGGCCAGCAATGGTGTTGGCAGCTAACCTGACACAAGCCACCTGCTCCTGACTGCTTCTGCGCCAGCATACAGACTTTTTTTGTTTTTGTTTTTTGCTCTGATGTTAAGCCCCAAAGCATGGCTTGGGTCCTTTTTTCTCCTGTTTCAGCCTTGTGCATCATCCAAACAAATTTCAAGACAGGGCGGGGCCATTTTTTAGCTCTTGTGGACAACCCCTCGGAGTACCTGATAACAAAATTTTCAGGATGGTTCACATAAAATAAGAAAAGTTCATCAACAAAGAAACAGCAGTAAAAGTACATATAAAAACAGTGGTAGAGAGTAAGAAAACCCTTAAAGCTAAGATCAGTTAAAAGACTTGGGCACATTACAGACCGCCCAAAATGGGCAGTCTCGCGCTGCTGCCAGTTGCTCCGCGAGGGAGCCGCAGCAGCCAAACCACGCGGCTCCCTCACAGAGCAAAAAGAAGCCCCAAAATGGCGCTTCTTCCTGAGCCCTGGAAGAGGTGCCGCAAGGCACAAGGCGCGCACTCGCGGCACCACTTCCGGTGTGCGACGTCCAGATGCTGTGCATCCACAACGTCAAAATGGCAGTGCCCATCTGTATGTGGCGCCACCATTTTGACGTAGTCGTAACGCACGAGGGGCAAGGTGCATCAGGAAGCGCCGCCCCTCACACGTAACGACGGCGCCCCAAAGGGCTCATCCGGAACGCACCTTGGAAACTCAAAAAAGTCTTCACTTGACAGCAAAATGCAACCAAGGCAGATGTTAGGTAAAGCTCTCTGGGTTGACTATTTCACAGCTAGAGTGCCACAACTGAAAATTTCCTCTATGTAGCCACCTGCTATATCTTATTCAGTGAGATTTTCAGAGAAAGGCCTTCAAATCCATACATATATGTGGATGGGGGAGAGGTGGTGGGTTCTGAAGGTCAAAACCATCCCCTTGCGAGGGAACCAGAAAGAGACTGTGATCCAGTCAAGATGATGAAATAATGGCATGATGTTACTGCTTACTCTGCACATGCAGCCTTGGAGGCATTTTCTCAACTAACAAAATCAAATAATTGTCTGAATGATATGTTAACATATAAGAATGTAGAGAAGAGTCTCTCTTCATATCTTTGAATAGTAGAGTGTAAAGTTCTTTATACAGACTGAAAAAGTTTTAACAAAACAAGGGTTTATGAGTAAAGATGGAGAGGAAATATATCTCATTTTATTCACAAAACTACCTTATTTGCATTTCCCAGACTCCCAGGCAGATTGCAACACAATTACTTTTCAGTTTGTGCATCTCTCCAAATTTGGCAATATACTTCTCTACTGAAAAACTGTGCACTGAAATGTATGTGGAGACTATATACATGAATGTATTATATTAATAAGACGTGCATACAAAGCTTTTATGTACCACTACATGCTCTAGTGATTTGAGTATTGAACTACAGCTCTGGTGATCAGGGTTCAAATCTCTGCTCAGCCATGGAAATTTACCAGGGTGGGTTTCTCTCTCAGATTCTCTCAGTCTCAGAGGAAGGCAATGAAAGACCCCCTCTGAACAAGTCTTTCCAAGAATACCCCCAAATAGGTTTGTTGTTGTTGTTGTTGATGTTGTTGTGTGTCTTCAAATCATTTCCAACTTATAGGGACCCTAAGGCAAAGCTATCATGCAGTCTTCTTGACAAGATTTGGTCAGAGTATGTTTGTCACTGCCATCCTCTGAGGCTGAGAGAGTGTGATTTATCCAAGGTCACCCAATGGGTTTCCATGCAGACAATACTACGGGTCTCACCTGACTATGACTCCAAGGCTACCATAAGATGGTGCCACCATGGTTAAAGTGAGAGCATACTGGTATAACAGTGCAGCATAAGACATGCTCATCAACTTCTCCAACAACCACAGGTTTTCAGTTACAGTCAGCCCTCCACATTTGCAGGTTTCTGATTCACAGTTTGTTTTGACTATTTGTGACTTTGGTAGCTGCTACTTAACAAGGTTTACCTCTTCACCCCACCTCTTCCTCACCCTTCTTCCCAGCCGGTGAAAATGAACACCATCCATTCTCTTTTGCCAAACTTTGCAATCTCCTCATTTCCAAAGTCCTTCCCTTTGAAGCCAATGTTTGCTGCCACCTCCAAGGAGGATCCAACTTCTCTCCCCTTCTCCTCCTCTCCCTCTCTCCCAGTCAGACAAAAGCAACATCATATCTTCACTTTCTGGTGATGGCTGCAAGCATCAGGTGCAAAGTGGAAAGGCTTTGGAAATGAGAAGAATGCAAAGTTTGTAAAAGTGAGGAAGATACAGTGTTGCCTTTGTCTGGCCAGGAGGGAGAGGGAAGAGGAGGGGGAGAGAATGTGGATCCTCTGTAGCCATGGCTGCTAACATCAGATTGAAAGTAGGAGCACTTTCGAAACGTAGAGGAGGCTATTATGGATGGTGCTCTTAGTGGGAGAGGACTCTTTATCATTCATGTTGGAGGGGCTATCATATTTGTGGTTTTTGCACTTTCACAGGCACATTGCACAAGGGTGTGAATGCACCTAGATGCATATGCACATTTGGTTGTATAACTTGGTAAACATTTGGCACCTGACTTCAGTTGCCCACAGTTTCCACTCAATATAAGGGTTGTGTAGCACAGTGAATATATAACTCTTCCTGCAGTGGATTAGGCTGTACAGTTCTAATCTAGGATCTCAGACAATGATTTCACCTTGGACTAAAAAAATATAATTGACCCTTGGAACTCAATGTCTCAAGATGTGATCCAGATGGTTCCCCTTAAGGTTGACATAAGTCAGAAATGACTTAAAATACACAACAGCAGCAGCACATACAAATATTAATGTGATATTTCATGTAGTGTTTTTTTAAAAAGAAATAAATTGGAGACTGAAGGGGGGCATTGCTTGAAATTTTATGATTAATAGATGTGACATGGACTGGATGTAAATTGATTCATCAATCCATCTTTAAAGGTAATTTCCAGGACCATCAAGTGTGAAAAACCATGAACTGGTAACCTGTGCAACCACTGTAAAATGAGTATGTCATGAAATATCCACTAATATCCAACATACAGTAATATCTAATATACAGCAATATCTTTCCAGTTGTACTATGGACCAGATGGCATTTCCTGTGACTTTTGAAAGGAAGACATGTAGAATAAAAACTACAGTTTCCAGTGAACTTCCATGCCAGAATTGCAAGCCTCAAGTTAGTCTTTTTTGTTGCTGCTGGTTCATAGTCCACTTGTGGACAAACTGATATTCTGAGATACTTTTCACATCTGTGTCTACAATTGACAAGCCAGGTATCTCCTTTCATATACCCCTTGAGAAGAGGAGAAGGAGTAGGATTTCATCTTAATTCAGAACTTGCTTTATGTCACAACTGAATTTCTTTCTGTTAGTTTCATCACAGTTTTCATTTCTATCAACATGAAAAAATATGCAAAATCTCAATTTCAATGTTTGTCACTTTTCCTTGGCAGTCAGGAAAACAGAAATCTGCAAGGGCATTCAGCTTCACACTCAACATACTCAACAACTTCCCTGTCCAGTTCCTCTGCTACATTTGAACATATATCATGCTCATATTCAAGTCAAACCATAAAGGAAAATATTTTTGAACTAACTCTGTGGTTGACGGCACTAAACTCTTGTCAATATGGCAAATCGAGTGTACCACAGTGTAGTTATCTGCCCCGCCTGAAAAATTATTTCTGTCCATCAGCTGCAGATTGAAAGAGATATGAAATCCATTCCCATGATGAATAAAATGAGGGTTAAATAAAGAGAAAATGTTTTCAGTGTCTGACTAAGACAGTATTTTATTTAAGTATATTATACTCCTGCAGAAAATCTGAATGGGTCAGTTTACCTTTCCACTCATCTTTTGCAAGCAGCCAAACAAATTTAAATGTGTTTACTTCTTTCAGTTTTTGAAAGGCATTTTATTTTTCAAATTATACATAAAGGTTGCAATCAGAATTAGAATGGATAAAAAGCCTTCTCACTACCACCACCACGAGGAAGGATCTTGCATGCATCCATTTCCACTATCACCTCAGGACCACTCACATTTAATGTAACATGTCATCAGCATGATGCTCTTCAGAGACATTCATCCACAATTAATATAAATTCAGATTACTGAAGCATATGTATTAAGCCATATGCAAAAAAAGTAGTCAATCCATTCCCAAATCCTATTAACTCTACCTAATAAAGTCAGGTTGAAGAGTCATGCAGTCTTGCCCTTGTACAAACAAAAACATAGAATCATAGAGGTGAGAGAGACCACAAGGGCCATCCAGTCCAACCCCTTGCTAAGCAGGAATACACAATCAAACCACTTCCAACAGATAGCCATCCAGCTTCTACTTGAACACTTCCAAAGCAGCAGACTCCACCACACTCCAAGACAGCATATTCCACTGTCAAAAAGCTCTTACTGTCAGGCAGTTATTCCTAATGTTTAGATGGAATCTTTTTTCCTGTAAGGTTTTTTTTTTTTTTTTTTTTTGGTGGGTTTTTGGGGCCATGTTCTAGAAGAGTTTATTCCTGACGTTTTGCCAGCATTTGTGGCTGGCATCTTCAGAGAATTTTTTTCCCCTGTAGTTTGAATCCATTGCTCCATGTCTCAGTCTCTGGAGCAGCTGAAAGCAAGCTTGCTCCATCCTCAATATGATATCCCTGCAAATATTTAAACATGGCTATTGTGTCACCTCTTTTTGGGTTTTTTTCCCCCTTCTCCAGGCTAAATATACCCAGCTCCCTAAGTCGCTCCTCATAGGACATGGATTCCAGACCTTTGGTCACCCTGCTGTGGATACATTCCAGCTTGTCAATATCCTTCCTGAACTGTAGAGCCCAGATCTGGACACACAGGTAAGGTCTGACCAAAGTACTATTACTTCCCTCAGATACTATACTCCTATCAATGCAGCCTAGAACCGCACTGGGATTTTTAGTAACAGCATCACACTGTTGCCTCATGTTTAACTTGTGGTCTACTAGGACTTCTAAATCCCTTTCACATGTTATCAAGCCAGGTATCACCCATCCAATTTATTTGCATTTCTTTTTTTTCTTCCTCAGTGTATCTCCTGGTTCAGCTAACACACACAGGCAGGCTGAGCAGAGGAGGAAACAATTAGCTGAGAATTTGAGATAGTCCAGACAAGGGCAATAAACCAGCAGCACTCAGAATTGTCCTTGCCCTTGGGAGTCCATCTAGAACAGTGGTTCCCAAACTTGGTCCTCCAGATGTTACAGCTTTACCCTCTTAGCCAGAAGAGGGACTCGCCTGCAACTTATTGGACAGAGAGCACAGCTGGGGAGGTAGCACAGCCCCCAAGTCTGAGGACTCAGTGCATTGTGTGAAGAGCAGAACAACAACATGCAATAAGGCTCTTTGCCAAGCAGCAAAAGAGAGGCTTTTATTAGACCCACCTGGTGCAAGCCCACTGCTCTCCAGACTGCTGTTCATCTTGAGAGCTGCCTGAGTTTTTCTTCAGCCTCCTCATCAGACTCAACTAGGTCCCATGACACTGTAGTATCTTATATTTCTCCCTATTGAGATACATTTTAAATTTTTAGTATTTTACTTAGTTTTGGACCAATTGTCTAATCTATTAAGGTCATTTTGAATTCTGATCCTGCCATCTGGTGTATTAGCTACCCCGCCCCCACATTTGGTGTCATCTGTAAATCTGATAAGTATGGCTTCTATTCCTTCAGCCAAGTCACTGATAAAGATATTGAATAGCATTGGGCCCAGGATAGAACCCTGTAGCACCCCACTAGTCACTTCTCTCCAAGATGAAGAGGAGCCATTGCTGAGTACTCTTTAGGTTCAGCTGGTCAACCAAGTACAATTACTTCTCTCCAGGAGGAAGAGGACTATTCTTTGATTCATTTGGTCAACCAATTACAAATCCACCTAACAGTCTCATTGTACAACCCACACTTCACTAGTTTGTTAGCAAGAATATTATAGGGTTTTCTTGGCAAGATTTGTTTGGGGGGAGTTTGCCTTTGCTTCCATCTGAGGCTGAGAGAATGTGACTTGCCCAAAATCACTCGGAGGGTTTCCATACCCGAGTGGGGATTGAAACCTACATCCCCAGAGTTATAGTCCAATGCTCAAACCACCAACCACAATGGCTCAAAATCCTGACTGGATGCCACAAAGCGGCAACGCCTTAAGATGTTTGTTGTTCAGGCCACTAAGACTTCTTCCATCCTATCAAGGGAAGCACTAACCTTCTCATCTTTCATACAGTCCTTGATCACCCCAAAGCAGCAATACATTTGCTCCTGCCCAATTTGTTCTTCCTGGGGAACATATATGCTCTCCCCTTCAACACACACTGTACCAGGAAACTGCAATGCAGTGGTGCATATATGTGCATGGTCCTAAGCAGGGGGGAGGAGGAACTTGGTTCCCATAAAAATAACAAAAACATTGACATACTCCCTGCTGACCCCCTGATGTGGGAGGCGGTCAAAGTTGAGACTAAACTGGGGCACAGACTACATATAAAAAAGACTCCCCCCCCCAAAAAAAAAAAAAACACATGTGAAAGAATAGGGCTAAAACATGATACATTTTATCCAATTTTTAACCTAGGAGAGAAGACAGAAGTTGGAGTCTGACTCAAGAACATTCTGTGTCAATGGGATGATGTAATTATTCTGTTCCCTAGGTACAAAACACACACACACACACACCACAAAACAGGGCATTTTCAACCCCACGGAGATTTGCTCCTGTACTTAATTTGGAACTCAGATTGCTAAAGCATGTACCTAAGGAAACCCCATTGTTAGATTTAAAAAATTTAGAGGGAATATGCATGTTCTTTAATACATAGTTTGACCTTCTTTCCTCACTGGACTGTTGTGAAGGGGCATCTCCTATCCTGCCCACTGAAATATTTTTGTACTCCCACCAACTCAATTCATGCTTCTTATTCATGCTCAAAATGGAGCATGAAGGCCCAGAAGCTCCCCAGGGCAAGGCAGAGGAGCCTGAAAACATTGGAACACATGAGCCTGAAGACACCAGATGCTGTCAACCATAAGTCTACTCAAGGTGCAATGAAGCACCTTTGCAGGGTGCAGTGAAGCATCCTCACTGCAGTCAACTCAATCATACCTATTCTGCTACAGAAAAAGGTACAAAATTAAGAATCCTAAAAGTTGGACGGGGACATTAGATGCCTATAGAACCAATTATCCTCCCATTATGTCACCAATCCCGACCCCTTCCATGATCTATTTTCAGAACCATTTAAGACCTTTAAAATATTCATATGAAATGAATAGAAAGAAATATATCTATGAATATGGAATGTTTGCAAATTAATAGAGAAAGGTGAAAATCTTGCCCAAAAACATGCAGTGGAAGTGTGGGATGATTTCTTGAAATAAATGTCTAAAATTTCAGCTGTGAAACATCAAGGATGCCAGGCTTTCCCATTTTTTTTCATATATTAGTCATTCGTCTTCAACCATAAACAAAAACAAAACTTTATTGCCCATGATGGCTGCCAACTGCAATCCTTTACATTTTATGCAAGGCCACAGGTTCTTTCCTGTCAACTTTTTGGTGTGACTGAAAGTTGTAAGGAATTTCAAATGAACAAAAACAAGATGACAGATCAGAGGCTAGAGGTTTATACCATGGAGGTCATTTGTGGGACCTAGTAAAAAAGAAAGTCTGCCTTTCAGAACTGTGTGCTTTCTGAAAGTCTCCAAGCACTGGTCTGCTTTTCTTTGTGAAAAGAGTTCAACCAGAGTAGAATGGCCCTACTGTGAGGCAGAGTGAAGTAGTTGCCTCAAGCAGCATATGTTGGGGAATAAGAAGAAGCAGTGAGGTGTGAGAGCATAGAACTGTGTGCCACACAGTCAGCCCCACTGCAAGCTAGTGTGTTGCCCTCAGTGCCACAGAGGATGTTGTCTCATTGCCAGTGAAGAAGGTTCGGCTGTCAATTTGGTCACTTTCTGTACATGGAAGGGAGAGAGTGTCATCTTTCCTTTTGCCTCAAGCAGTAAAACGTCCTGGCTGAGCCTTAAGACCCACCTTTCCATAGGCTTGCACCTCCCAGACTACTTGTAGTGTGTGTGTGTTTGTCTGTGTGTTTGCGCGCACATGTGCGCGCATTTACACACTATGTCTAAGGAAGAGCATCATTAATACATTAAAACTCTGCCTTTGCTCTGCTTAAAGAGCTAATGAGGTACTGCAGAAAATGCATATTATTTAATACTTAATATAAGCAAAACCATATAATGTATAACTATGTAGTATCCACAATATTTATTTCCATCCATATGTCTGACACTAGCATCTATTGCAGATGCTTTTCTTCTTCTTTTTATGCAGTAGCATAATCCTTTGTTACTACACAACTTGTTGCTCTAGAAATGGACCGTACTTAAGCAGGGAGGATTAGTATTCCTTGAGGACTGGAAGGAGCTTAGACCCACAGATAAACTGTTTACTTTCATGTATCTTCAGCATAAGAAGGCATAAACAGTGCCACAGAAGTCACTTCAGCAGGGAACTGCAGAAAATCTCCCATAGCCCACTGAACGCTTTTGAACCAAGTTACTCTCTCATGCCAGTAGTTCAGTGCCTTGGAAATGAGTATTGGAACACAAGCACCACTGATCCATGCATTGCTTATCAAATCTCCATATCTTTGCCACTGAAAAACTGTTACTGGCACCCATCTTGTAATTCCTCATTGTCATACTTTATAAGGGGAGCTCAGGATTTAAAAACAGTACTGTTTAGGAGCCTAGTTTAAACTGTCTGTGATAACTGAGTTTGGAACAAATGGCACAGAGAGAACAGGAAAACAGGATGGCCATGGTTTCCATTTCTACACCACACTTGAACGAGTTGTGTTTTGCAGCACACTTTACACCATTTTCTCCTTCACATATAACACATTTCCTAATTATTGCTCCCTCCCCCCCCCGCAAAAAAAACTCATCTCCTTTCAATCTGTTCCTAAAAATTCATATTTCCAAAACATTCATATGAAAGAAAATCAAAAATGAGAGGAAAAAATTGATTCAAAACCACTGTGAGAAGATTCAAGGGAGGGGGGAAATCTATTTGCCACCTTCATCTGTGCTCTTTGAAATGGATTCATTATGAAAGGGAAAGACACTTCTTAAATGCCTTTGACTTTAAACTTAGGCAAGTGGGAAATGTAAACTCAATGAGTTTAAAAAATGCCAATCTATTATTCTAATTGTAACTGCCATCATAGGTTTAAAGACAGTTTTAATAGTTTGCCTAGCATTGTCAACAGTGGGTTCTGCTGCCCTCTACAGGCTTGTCTGTTGTAAGAACAATGAAAAGTTAAGAACCAGAGAGGATCACAGCAGAAAACATTATGGAAAGATTCAAGACTCACCCTTCAACTTGCATCTTAAAAACAAAATATAGAAAGGTGGGATCAACCAGTCCCAATGTATTATGTACCAAAATCTAATTCTTTAAAAAAAACTATGGTCTGTGTCAAGTTGGGACGAGCTCAAAAATATTTTTTCGCAATGGTCTTTGCTAGTCAAGGGAAATAGTACACTTTGATAATCCTCCTGGGATGGGTGGAGAAGGAAAGGCTAGAGAGCTAAAACCATCTCTTATTTGACTACAGCAGCAGCCTGTATGGGGCTTATTGCACAGGACCTGGGGAATGCAAATGGCGCAGAATGGAAGGGGGCGGGAATGGAATGCAATGGGGAAATCACGCATATTACCACATGGGAGAACACCGCCAATGCTGCTGGAAGTCCCCAATCCATTCCCCATCTGCCCCACAAAGGCCGATTTTCAAGAACTGTTCAGAATCGTTTTTGAAAATTGGCCTCTGTGGAACGGATGGGTAACGGATTGGGGACTTCCAGCGGCATCGACGGCATTCTCCCGTGTGGTAATTAGCATGATTTCCCCATTCCATACCTTTCCCATCCCCTTCCATTCTGTGCCATTTGCGTTCCCCAGGGCCCGTGCGATAATCTCCCTAGTCTCCCAGGATCCCATGGTGTGCCCCTGCTTCATATGTACTCTACTTTATATTGCCCATTAGTGATTATCTACACCAGTTTCGTGTCACTTTAGCTATCACGGCTATAGTTTATGGAGTCCTGGGATTTGCAGTACTTAGATGGCTCTGTTGCCTCTCTATGAGAATTGTGGGTACCTCATCAAACTACAAATCTTGGGCTCCCACATAATGGAGCCAGGACAGTTGAAAGTTGTATGAAACTAAAATATCAATCTGTGGTGCTGATCAAGTTCCCGCCTGGTTTTCTATGTCTTTGTGCACATATCAGTGACTTCAATGATACAAAAGAGATGCAAACCCGAAATTTGATATGAACACATGATGAACACTGTAATGTTTAGGATTTCATCTGAAAATGGATGGTGGGGAAGCCTTGGATCAGCAGCAACAGCATTAGCATTTACATTTCTCTACGGCTTAATAGTGAACACAGCACTCTCTAAGCAATCTGTAAGCCAATTGCCCCCAACAAGCTGGATACTCATTTTACTGGCCTACAAAAGGATGGAAAGTTGAGTCAACCAATGTTGTGGCTGCAGTACTGGCATTTAACCACTATGCCACCAGGGCACCTGGGTCAAATGAGGCCTGTGGCATCACATTTTTATAATCCAACATTAGTCAGCATAGTGACCGTATAGTGAATTCAGAGGGGAACTCTATTGCTAGGGCTGGATATACATTAGGCAGGGTGAGGCAGTTGCTTCTGACAACAGTTGCTAAGAGGTAGCAGTAAGGGAATAGGGGACAGAAATATATGCCATATAATCTTTCTAAAGCATAAAGAGTTTTTTATATATAGATAGTAGAGAATGCTTTCCCATCACTGTAACTGAGGAGAGTCAAGGCCCAGCCCAGTCTGTTTTAGCACATGGAATGGGAGAGATGCCGTGTTGTGTTTTGCTTCAAGCAACATATCTACAGCTGGCCCTGCCTGCTGCTTTTGAAAAAAAAATAGATGAAACAGGAAATTACAGATTGTAGATAAAGAGGAAGCTTAATGTAGTCTGCCCAGTTCAACATTATAAAGCAATTATTTGGTGTTTTTTTTTTTTCTTTTATCATCATTCTAAGTATATATGCCATTGTATCTATTCTGCTAAGTATTTTGATTTGTAGCCACTATTTAATTAAAAAGAAAAACTCTAAACATCTTTGAATCAAGTTGAAGTATCTAAATTCTGGATAGAGTAATCCAGACTTAAGTCAAGATCCCTAGAGACTCAACATATGAGGAAGAGGTTTTGAACTTTTTTCGTCTTTGTTTTTGACAAATGCTTCCTATATATTGCAGTGCTTCTGTGATACTGTATATACAGAATGACTATTCAGTCTTAACTCTCATTAGGAAGAGAAAAGTTAGTAATGACTTGGATATTAAGGGGCTGTGCAGACCACCCTCTTCCTCCTGCTCCTTCCTCCTCCTCTTTCTCCTCCATCTCCACAGCTTCCTCCTCCTGCCTCCTCCCTCCTTCCCTCCCTCCTCCACGGCTTCCTCCTGCATCTTCCTTCCCCCCTCCTCCTCTTCTCACCTTCTCCTGCCTCTTCTCTCCTCTGCAGATTCTCTCTCACCTCTTCCTTCCTCCTCCTCCTCCACAATGCCATCTGCAGATGCTTAAATCCATAGGTGGCAAGTCCACAGATACAGAGGGCCCACTGTATCATAAAAATCTATCTGTTTCATACTCTGCCTAATGGTTCAGAGTACAGTGGAAGCCCATAAGGAAATGGTAGTCTAAATCTAATGTTTAGTCCGAAGCACAGTAGACCCGTTGAGCTCTGTTAACACATATGCAGGTTTCATACACTCAATGAATCTACTCTTTTAGGGTCAAATAGTTGGATTCAGGCCACTGTATTTTTACATGTCTGTGTATAGTAATGTTAAAAAGGTTAAAGGAATATAATAGCATCTTTGAGACTAACTGGTTTATTCTCACATAAAATATCATGGACTCCAGACCACTTCATCAGATCTATATGGAGAAGCCTCTATGGGGTTTATCATACTGGGGCTAATTTCAGCATTAAAGAGAGATTAAAGCATCCTGCATATAAAGCAAAAATAGCGAGTAATTGTACAAATGATTATCACACACAATTGTGCAAATAAAGTGATATCAGAAATGCATTGTCCCTGAAATCCCCCAAATAAAAAGATGTATATTAATGTTTCTTTGGCGCATTACAGAACGCCCAGAACGGGCAGTCTGCCACTGCCTCCATTTCCGCCGCCAGGAAGCTGCAGCCTCCAAACGGGGAGGCTTCCTGGCTGTGGAAAATGAAGCCACAAAAAGCAGCTTCTTTTCACACCACGCTTGCAACACATGAGTGCGCAAATGGCGCACTTGTGACGTCGCAAGGCAAGGGGGACGTGCAGACGCTAAGCGTCCATCACATAAAAATGGCTGTGCCCGTGTGTATAGGGCACCGCCATTTTTATGCCCCCGTCATGTGCTAGGGGTGAGGCCGGTATGGACGCTAGGTCCTCGGCCAACCCCTAGCACATGAAGAGAGCGGTGCAAAGGCCCATGCGGAACGGGCCTTTGTGACCATTTTAATGGCGGGTCTGTGCAACGTTGTGTGAAATCATTTTGTGTAATTACTCAATAATTCTGGAATATTCACAAGATAAACTCCCAGTCTCCTTCATGTGATAAATTTATATGGCTAGACATATACAAACTGGGATAGTGATGAGGAGTCTGAAATGTAATGGAAATGCAAAACATGTTGGTGTGGTGATTAAATATTGTCTTAATAATGGTCATAAAGAATCCCACTAAAGTGGGAGACAGGTTGTGCATATAGTGGATCCTTGCTATTCTCTGGGTTTGGTACCAGGGCCCCCCTGTAGATATCCAAATCTATGGGTGCTCAAGTCCCATTATATACAGTGATGTAGTG
>NC_056522.1:306233538-306285174 GCF_019175285.1 Sceloporus undulatus | reverse complement strand
GATAGATAGATAGATAGATAGATAGATAGATAGATAGATAGATAGATAGATAGATAGATAGATAGAAGCTGGTTTTGATAATTTTTAAGCCATGCATGATTGAATCTGTGGATACAGGCCAATTGTACAAGCTTAGATCAAGCAGGCAAATAGTGGTATAATGGAGAAAAGTCTTTGTCTAATGCATTGGAATAAGTATGAAAATGATACAACACTGTCATAAAGGAGGCACAAAGCGACTCCTTTAGCTGCAGTGAGAATTCATGTTTAAATATGTGTAGTGTGCCAAGAAGCCATTGTCTCTGTTCAAACCTGCTACTGGACTGGAATTTGTGGGTCTATCCCAATTCAGCGGGTTCTCTTTCCAATCTTCCTTCAGTAATGCTATTATTCTTTGAATGTCCTCCAAGTGAGATTATTATGTAACTGAATAGGCCAGAAACCTGGCTTAGTTACTGTATAATGGGCCTAAGACAATCACAGCTGCTTTACTTACTGTTGCTAAGGAAGGGAGGCTCAAAGCTGACAACTGGAAAGTAACTGCAGGAAGGAGCAAGGTCAGTCCCCTTGGCCTTGGATGAAGCAAGGTCAGTTCCCAAGGAACCTTGCTTCTTCCTGCAGTTACCTGCAGGCAATCAACATGGACAATGGGGTGCTAGGAGAATGCAAATTTGCTGCTTCCCCCATTCTGGCAGTGTGCTTGTTGCTAGAGAGAGTGGCCACTGCCCTGCACAGCTCTCTATAACCAGCCTCTGGTAGAGGTGGCAACTACAGTTGTTGGCTGCTTCAGCTTTTGCATCCTTTGGAGGGATGAGATGCCACTGCCTTGTTTGGCCCAGTTTCAGTAGGTGTGCCTTCCTGGATGGAAGCATGGCACCATGCCCATTTCCCTTACCTTCCCCGACTGGAAATGGTACAAGTGGTAGCATTTCACATCCTTTTCATAGTGGTGTGTGTAGGCACTGTTCCAACCCTACTCTTTTCTGGAGGTCGGTAGGTGGTGACAGCAGACACCTCACTTTCTGGCTCTTTCTCAGACAGGGGGTGAAATGCTGCAGCCACCTCCTTTAGCAAAGGTGCTGTCACTGACATGGTTTGTTGGGTGGTGGTGGTTGACTTCCTATCTGAGGTGATTGGAGAGCTTAGGCTGCCCCTGGAGAGAAGCGACATGTATGGTGGGAGTGTGATCAACAAATATAATTGGTAGTTAGACATTCTGGAAGAATCGTGATTTGTCAGAACTTCTGGCTAGGAAATATAAAGAAAAGAATGTGGGTAGGAAGACAGAGGAAAAAGTGGAGGGTCTGAATGCTGCAGCTGGTAAGTATGGCAAGCTGGAAGACACACTGTAAGTCTGTGATGAGCAGGCAGCAGCAAAAGGTTGCAGGCCCTCTGCCGTTAGAGGGAACTTCTAACAAGAATAGTTGAAACTTAATCTTCTTGGAAACCAAAAGTAACAAAAGGAAGGGGAAGCAGAGATGGACTGTTCTACAGCACCTGTCACTAACTGATGATGGACTGGCTGGGATGGAGCTTGGGAACCCCCAGAGTGCCCGGAAGCCAGAGCTTATTAGCTGGATAAGATGTTTGTAAGTGTCAAGAACAAACTTATCTTGGGCCCCAAAAAGACAAGCAGATGGGGGCAGCTTTCAGCTGCTCCAGAACATGGCATTTACTTAAAGCACACCCCCAGAGTACCCGGAAGCCACTCTGGGGCTGCGTTGGGGCCTCCTAACGTGGCCCAAAACCAGAAGAAGCGGATCTTTTTTACTCCTTTTGGTACCACAGCAGGAGGAGCTCTTGAGACTGCAAAGTGTGTGTGGTCGCCGCAGCTCCAGGGCAATCAGGCTGGGAGCAGCTTCTGGCCCCTCTGGATTCCCATCTGTTTTGCCCCTTACATTGTAAGCAACTTTGTATCTCATATGGGAGAAAGTCAGGGTATCAATCAATCAATCAAATAAAATATTACCACCATAAACCAATACATTAAATGTAGCTAAAATCACAAATGCCACCAAACCAGCATCAAAACATCCAAAAAACAAAACAGAACAGATCAATGAAAATTAAAGAGTTATGTTATCATGTTGGAAAGGCCTCAAGAAATTAATATACAGTGCACCCACGCCATGTGTGAACGCATTTTATGTGGCTTCCAACTTATGTGGCAGCTGCCTGGGGAGGAAAACAATGGCGTGCATGCCCGTGTCGCACACCCGCCACTCTGCCACATGCATGGGACCCATTATTTCCTATGGGGTTTGAGCATAGGTGGATTTTCCCTTATGCGGAGGGATCCGAAACAGATCCCCCATGTAAGGAGAGGGCCCACTGTATATAGTACCAAAACAGCCTTGCAAATAATGTGAAACTTGTTTACCAAGAGTTATTATTTGAAGATGCTGTTTGAATACTTATGTACCCTAAAAGCAATTAGCTACACCAATATTTCAGCCCCAGAACTTGCCCTTCCTCTGAATTCTACACAGACCCTTGGATCTTTTTTCTTGTCCTTCATATAATCAGCCTTTCAAATATGTAAGTGGGCCTTAATCCACTCTGATGTCCTAGTCATACAGTTCTGTATTAAAATCACTTTCAAATGTGTTAGTGCTGGTCACAGTAAATTACTGCTGAGCAAAATGTACTCTGCCCCTGGTCAAAAATACTCTTGTTCCTTTTGAATGACTGCAAGGTCCCAACATAAATTTAGTTTTAACTGCAGGCCCCACAGCCCCAGACTTTGGACTGTTTCCCTACTTTACATTCAAGACTGTGGGAAGATGAATCTGTGCCTTTCTGAATTTATGCCACAATAGGATTGAACTAACCAAAGCTTTTTGTCCCTTGTGCAGTCTAATTTCCAAGGTTTTCTTTACATTTGTGATTGTTGTTTCCTCCCTGTAACACAACATCTTTCAAAAGTATGCAAAATTATCTTCAGTTTACAATGAGGACAGAGCCTCCCACTGCTGCAGTTTTCTGTATCAGAGACATAATATGCTGCACTGCTGGGGTCTGATTTTGCATATGCCTGTCCAAAGCAGTTTAACATGTGCTCAACTTTAAAAATATGGAGCAAGTAATCATTTGTGTCAGTGTGCATTAGATTAAGGCAGGTGTGTACAGCAGATTGTGTTGTCCCCAGTATTTCTTTGGTCTGTAGGTCCCTGCTTTGTTGTTTTTGTTGCTTGTTGTGTGCCTTTAAGTCATTTGAGATGCCAAAACACACACACACACACACACACACACACTTATAATTCTTAATTATCGATTTCACTTGGTCAGATATAGCAAATGATTTTCTTTTGTTCAGTTAGGAGGGCCTTAACCATAGATCCTGAGTAACCTCCCCTTCATTTCAATCAGGGACAGTTTTAACCTTAAAATGGAAAGTACTCACTACATAAAAGTGATTCTTACTTCTTTATTTTAGGATGCTCTACAGAACAATGAAGGTGTTAACACAAGGAAGGGCAAGTTCTGACATTGAGCTGCTGCTTTAGCTAATACAACACTTGGAACTCGTCAAATGAAATACAGTTCATCTTCATGATAAACAGTTGCATGGAAAAATATCTGCAAAATTAGTACATTTAGTCACAGAAAGAGTGCTTTGCCATGGAAGATGGAAGACAATACTCAAATTTAGGATAAATTTCTGTCAGAACAAGAGAGGCAAAGATGGTTAAATAGAGTGGGCAGAAAGTATAGTTAGACTTTTAAAAAGTTACATTTTCTGTATGTAGTTAGATTTAAAGGTGTCTATACATTCCATCCATGGCTTATGGACTGGTTTACTCCCTGCCCCAAACTGCTGAAATGAATGAGCATTTACCTGATGAAGTGCTGTTCCCATTTCTGCCATCCTTTCAATGGTTAAGCAGTTCAAAGACTGCAAAGATCTCTTTGGTTCCCAAACAGCATTCCTTGGATGTGATGAATCCTCACACCTATGCACCCCTCCAGAGGTTGTTAAAACTGCATCTCCCATCAGGTCAAGGCAGCACTGCCAGTTGTAAGGGCAGACAGAAGTTACATTCAAACACACTAAGAGAGTGTACAGGTTCCCTAACCTTGCACTTTTCAATGAAATACATAGAAGCCCAAATGTAGCATGGAAAGAACAGGTTGTTTACCTGTGGTTCTTTGAGTGGTCATCTGTGATCTCACACAAATAGGTTATCTGTGCCTGCTCGGTGTGTGCTTCAGAACCTTTTAGAACTGTTGGAATCATAGAGTCTTAGAGTTGGAAAAAACAACAAGAGCCATCCACCCCAACCCCCTGCCATGCAGAAATTCATAATCAAAGCACACACACACACCCTGATAGATGACCTTCCAGCCTCTGTTGAAAGACCTCCCAGAGAAGGAGACTCTACCACTCTCCAGAATTTCTTCCTAATGTTTAGGTGGAATCTCTTTTCCTGTAGCTTGAATCTATTGCTCCTTGTCCTATTCTCTAGAGCAGCAGAAAACAAGCTTGCTCCATCCTCAATATGACATCCCTTCAAATACTTAAATAGGAACTTCTCAGGTACATAAGTGTTTTTATGGTACCCCCCACCCACATTTCATACAGCTATCTAGTGTGCTTCCAGCCTAACCCCTCAGTTCTCTGGACACCAAAGCAAAGCCAAGAAGTGAAGGAAAAGCTGAACACAGTGAGGGGAGGACAGACAGGGTTGTGTGAGTTCACAGATTAACATTCAAAGAACCACAATTACAGGTAAGCAACTTCTTCTTCTTCTTCTTCTTCTTCTTCATGGTCTCTGTGACTCACACAAATGGGAGACTAGTAACCATAGGAGGAGGGAGTGTCATATCACACAGAAAAATACTACAGCCCTCCCAAATCCAGCCTTCAACTGGGACCTGGTGTCCAATCTATAGTGTGATATGAAGATTGAAGGCTGGGACCATCTGGCAGTTTGACATATGCCATGATCTCTTAAAAAAAAAAAAAAACCTCTCAAAAAAGTAGTACATCAGCTGAACAGGCTGTTGCTTGCCAAGCAAGTCATATGCCTGGCAAACGGTCACTCTCACCTATTTGAACAAACATTGAGTCGTAATCCTTTCTTGCTCAATCACTATCAAAGGAAAAGTCTCTGAGATTTCCTAAAAGAAGATGTTCTGTCTACATAAAAGGTTAGTGCCCTATGCATGTCTAAACAGTGCAGGGATCCATCCAACTCAGAAGTAAGATTCTACATAAACACAGGGAGTATGATTTCCTTACGATGGTCTGAGGTTTCCTCTAACCCAGATACAGCCCTTTAACCCTTGGTCCGACTACTGGGCCCAGTTCTTTCCCTAATACACTATCTTAATAAGTGACTTAGGGATGGGCTCCCAATATCCTTATTTTATATGTGTTTTATTATTTTGGTAGTGTGCTTAGGATGTTTTTGGTTATAAATCAGTTCAAGCCACTGTTCTGTAAATAAGAAGGAATATAAAATTTATTTACAGTCAGATCTTAAGTTTGTATCTTTTTGCAGTTGGTTTGCAAATCGTCTGGTTACATTATGTACAGCTCTTCACTTGTTACAAATTGTTTCTGTTTTCAGTTCCCTCACTGATTTTGTTTCCACTTTAACCTGTGTTCTAATTCTCTTTACACAAGTCCTTATAATGCACCTTCATCAGGACTATCCTGTCGGTGTCTGGTTCAAATCACAATTAACATTCCCACAGAACAAGGCAGGTATAAGCCACCCTGAACTGGCTCTTAAAACTGCCAACTGACACATTCATCCCACTCTTTTCTACTCTTTCATCTCCTTTTATAAGTGACTCCTCAGGCAGCTCCCATCTTTGCAGCCAGCCTGACTCTGACTGGCTGTTGGGGAAACTCCACTCTGCCAGTGACTCACCACAATGATGTCTTGGTTCAGATGGAAGGCTGACACTACCTTTGGGAGAAAGGAAATGTCCACTTGGAGGATCACCTTGTCCTTTTGGAAACACAGATGAGTTGGCCAAAGAGCACAAAGTTGTCCAACTCTTCTTGCAGAGGTGACTGCAATCAGGAAAAAGGTTTTCCAGGTAAGTAACTTGTGGCCACAAGAAGCTGAAAGGCTTTCTGGAGAGCTGAGACACTCCACTGGGCAGTAGGACCAAGCACAGGTGGCCATAAATTCTTGTATGCTTTCAGGAATTTCTTCACCAAAAGGTTTGAGAAATAAGAGGATTTGCCAAGACACTGGAAGTGCCAGGAAACAGCCAATAAATAAGAAAGGGAGACCATTATCAGACAATGAAACTAGAAAATCCAGAATGGTCTGTGCATCAATTGGAGCTATAGGTTTTGTCTGAAGAAACTCAGAAAACTTATGCCATTTGTAAGTACAGGAATGTTGTATAGACAGCATGTGGGCTGCCTTGATTATATGTCTACCTAAGGCTGACAGGGACATCAGAGGAAAATCCTCCAGAAGGTGAGTGTCCTGAACCTGATTACTCAAGTGCCCAAGGAAGCAGGTAGTTGGTATGTAAGAGCTATTGGGTAGTCAGCCCAGTGGCAGTCAGTCATGGATTGTCTGAGCAAGATGAAGGGAGAAGTAAGAGGGTGGCTGTCAGCCAGTACAGAAGGCATTACAATGGATCAGCAGTCCAGATACTTGAGCTAGCAAGGAGTGAACAAAATGTAGCCAGTCCAAGGTCATGAAAATAAGAACATGAGAGAGTACTGCTAGGCAACCGTATAAAACAGTTGTCAGAACTAAAGCTGAGAGAGAACTACTGGAATATTTATGGGCATATACTTCAAGGCCACAGGTGTCCTTGTGCCTAATCAGGTTAGTGTCTATTATTTAACAGGTGCAAGGATTGGTGTTTCTCTCTCCATGGGTCATCAAATGATGGGGTGTGTCATCATCAGTGTCTTCAGTCTCTGACATCTTTTGCTGGGGTGCAGGCCCCCCTACTGCCCTAGCCCCCATCTCCTTGGACTCAGAGAGAACTCCACTATAAGGAGCTGAAGCTTCCTGACAATTTGCCTCCTCCTCATCTCAGTCATGGAGGGGGGAGGCTAACCTTGCCCTTGTGGATAGTGAGGAGATCTGAACAGCATGGCAAGAGAAGATAATGCCCTTTGGAAAAGTGAATCAGAGAAGCAAAACATATGTCTTGGCCACCACATAGTGACAAAAATGACCCTGATGATTTCCTGGCAAATTTTAGTGATCACGCTTATGATGAGGAGAAACTGAGGGAAGGCATACATGATGGATCATCTCCAATAAAACAGGAACACGTTGTCAAGTGACCCTTTTTCTCTGTGGGCTCTGGAGCAGAAGGTCTTGCACTGCTTGTTCAGAGGTCATACAAACAAGAGTCTTTTTGGCAAAGCCCAGTTCTTGATTCAGTGAGAAAAGTGACCTGATGCAACCTCCATGATAGGACACAGATTCCAATTCTGAGCATCTGCTGGGATATTCTGTTCTCTGAGAAGATGGATTGTGGAGATCCTAATCCTCCATGAGATATATCAATTTCAAAACAGCAAGGTGTTCAACCACATGCCACCTTGTTTGCTTAGGTGGTAGATCACCATAGTGTTGTCCAATAATACCTGAACTGCCTTACCATACAGAATCTTCTCAAATACCCTGAATGCCTTGAGAACCACCAATATCTTGAGGGCTTGAGGGCACTCTCTTACAAGGATCAATGTCCCCTGACAGTCCTTCAGAATGTGCTCCTCATCCTTTCGGGAATGTCTTTATGGTGACTAGAAGGTTGTTAAGGTAAGGATGGCATCCGCAACCTGAGAGAGTGACATATACTTTGAGGGATCATTAGCAACTTAAACTGAGAATATGAAAGAGCATTGAACTTTGATAGGAGCCATGTCTGAAGAGATCTCATCAGTAACCATGCATATGGGGTTCTTACATCACTGAGGTCATCAGAACTAGAAGGACAGAACATGAAGAGCACATGTTCTGTCTCATGGAACAAAATCAACCTTCACTGTTGAATCCAATTTGGCTCCTATGAAATGAACTTGTGTAGGCTCCAGGTGAGATTTTTTTATAGTTCATGATGAGACTGGCTGAAAGATGGTGGCAGAATCTATGTCACCAACAGGGTGACCATCCAGAAAGACGTTGAACAGCTCTTACTGTCAGGAAGTTCCTCCTAATGTTTAGGTGGAATCTCTTTTCCTGTACCTTGCATCCATTGTTCTGGGTCCTATTCTCTAGAGCAGCAGAAAACAAGCTTGCTCCATCCTCAATATGACATCCCTTCAAATATTTAAACAGGGCTATCATATCACCTCTTAACCTTCTCTTCTCCAGGCTAAATATCCCCAGCTCTCTAAGTCATTCATCATAAGACATGGTTTCCAGACCCTTCACCATTTTGGTCACCCTTCCCTGGACGCTCCAGTTTCTTAGCGTCCTGAATATGGAAGAAAGGTCTGCTTCTGCTGGCAGTCAATGGGTTGACTCTAAGCACATCTATCTCCAGTGTAGAATTTATGGTATTTTGAACAAGAAAGTTGTGATTGAAACTGGAAGCCAAATTTCTTTGCTATAGATCTCATTTTATGAGTATGCTCCAACTTCTTGTCAGGTGCAGAATTAAACAGGCCCCCTTTCAATTGGGAAATCTTTTATTGTTACCCATGCTTGTTGAAGCAATCTTGATGACCACAACCAAGTATGGCAATAGAGTGCCACTGTGGCCATTAGGGCCTTGTTACCACAGTCTACTACATGGTAAGTAGTAGTAGTCTGTTGCAGGGGTAATCAGTGCACTTCAGCATGCATAGCAACTGCTCTTTTATCTTCATCTGGGAGCTTATCTAGGAGTGGTAGACTTTTCCTCACAAAAATTGCTAATATGCACCCATGCAGGGACTATGCAGGGGATACAGATGGGGGGAAAGGGAAGGCAAGATGCCACCCCTTTTTGCCCCTGACAGAGCCTGCAGCAACCAAACGGCGTGGCCTCTGGGAGCCCTTAGAGCACACATGTGGTGCCATTGGTGCCCTTGCATGCACTGATAACATTTGTGCAGCACAGCGCTATTTGGATGTAGCATTGCACATATGTCATCATGGTGGCCCCTGTGTGGATAGGGGCATGCCATTATGGTGCGGTAGGGCTCAGAAGTGTGGGGATGCTCCGCTATCCCGAGCCCTAAAATCGGCCACAAGGCAGCACTTTTTGCCCATATATATCAGGCCTATAGTTCACAATTCAGAATGTGAGTGTTGATATAAATTTATGCTCTAGGTCATCAAGCTTTTCCCCTTCTTTGTGAAGTGTAGTATGAATGAGGTTGAGTTGCATCCACCAATTGTTCTGCAAAAAGAGAACATCTTTCCACAACTATCCTTGCTGTTTTTCCTTCAGTGTCTCCTTTAATCAACACAGCAAGTTAAAATAGTATTCTACATTTATGGTTTGTCCCTTCAGAAGATAGTCAGCAAAATACCTTCCTTATCCAAATAAAACTGTGGCCGTGACCTTTCCTGCTGACCTTTGAATCTTGAATTTCTTTGGCCCTGGAGAACCAGAGTGTCACCAGTGAAGACATTTTTAGTTGGTTTCCAGATCATAATGATATGAGCATGTTTCATCAATAGCAATGAGTCATTCCAGAAAATTATCACTAGATCACTCAAAATGCTGCAGAATCACTTTGAACATATCCACTATTTCATTTCTGGTTAGCATTCAAATACTTCACCACCCACTTGGCTGACAGGTTCTGTATAGTCAACTGCTCATGAATTATAAATCCAGTGCATTCCTGGGATATCTTTAGTGTCTCAGCAATTGTTTTAACTGAGCTTCATAGATCTGCCAAAATTAAGACATGAACATGCTCAACAATTTCAGGAGTTGACACTGACATTGGCCTCCCAGACCTTGCTGCACCTTCTATCTCAAAATCTCCATGCTGAAAGTTGGCACATCACTTCTTCACAGTTAAATATGACAGGTAATTGACACTCAAAGTTTGCATCATACACTCCTTTGGAGTTTTGTTCTGCAGGAACAGAAACTTCTTGATAGCCTAGAGTTCAGCACTTGAAAATTCCAAATCAGAAATTATCCTATAATCCTTCAAATAGCCAATTTACAATACAAAAGAATACCTTTTCAAGCTACCATGATAAAATTATACTCAGATTTTAAGAAGTGGGTTGGGCCAAGAACTTTTGAGTATCTCCTTGAAAAAGATCAACTATAGCAGTCTGCCCTGTCATAATATCATGAAAATTTTGATATTATTAGTCAGCACGACAAACCCATCAGTACTGAGGAGTACAGATCTAACAATACCAAGGGCTGTAGGATTGGCTATTAGAAGAATGGGATGATGATGACGTGAAATTCTCTCTACAATATATTCAAGCCTGAGCTTTCTTTGATGGAAACAATATAGCTGCTGCCCAAGGAGGGGATGCTATGAGTGGAAGAGGTTTGTTCTGAATGATTACTCTTCATTCAACCACTGCAAAAGGAGTTGGCTCTTTAGTTGTGGGGAAGGATCTACTATTTCCCCATCCAAAGCAGTTTACTGAGCCACAGGTTCACGAGACTTCACAAGTGAATTAACCATAGTGGTATGTTTGCTCTCATATGAAGAAAGGTGAGAACTAATCAAAATTGGAGCAGATATCCTTCTGCTTGCCCCCAGGTAAAGAGGATTGCTGTCTGTAAACAAAAGAAACATGCCCAGAAGGACTGTCTTGTCTGACCTTTTTGTTGTGTTTCTTGTGACCCTTTGATATATTCAAACATATGACCAGTACGTATTCCAGAGACCTCCACAGGGTAGAAGGAACTTGAGTCCCTTGAAACAGCTTCCTTCACAAGTCCAAGAACCATTGGCTTATATAAAAGCAGTTGAGGCCTAAGGCCAGTTCAAAAACCAGTCTTTCTACAGAATGACACTTAGTAGAACCTGAAGAACTCTCCATTAATGAATGCTTTAGCACAACACACACAGACAAGCCTGATATAGTTGGTACAATGAGCATCAGGAGGGAATCTGGAGCTGAACTCTCTGGACCACAAGGCAGGCAGAGAGAAGGAATGGGAATTAAGTCTGAATTGGATTGGCTGTAGAATCCTGACCATAAAAACTGTAGCTAGTTGAAACATTGTTGAATTATATTAAAATAAAAACACAGAGCAGCATATTGTTTTTGATACAGTAATTGTTTACTTGTTTTTGTTCACGGTAAATTGGGCTTGAAATACAGTAATACTTGTAGTCTGTGTGGACTTGTACTACACAACTCATATTTAACTTCACCATTTGAGAGACACACCTGGGACTGGAATAATTAAGAAAAGGAATGCTACTCAGAACCAATCCTAAATTACCGTAAGGATTAAAAGGAAGAGGAAGAAGCCAGGCTGAACACACACAGACGCATGAACAAGTCCTTCATAGTTGGCTGCCTGTGAAGCTTGAACCAAGCCTACTCTGTCCTGCTCAAGAAGGGCAAGACTCCAAACAGTCGATCTTGAGGACTGGTAGATGTTGATTTGATGACTGGATTTCTTCTGTAATTGAGAAGAGTTCCTCTTAATGCTTATTTAGATTAAAAACAACATTAAATGTGTTCATGAAAGCGTGCATGGTCTGAAACTAAACAAGCAAAGCACTCCACCCGTGTACCCAGAGCTACTTGATCAGGCTGCCATACAGAAACCTCATTATTTATTTCAACATTTCTTGTCCATGATCCGTACTCAAGCAATTCACAAAGATCCCTCACAGATATAAGTATCAGTCACAGGGAAATTACCAGCAAACTTTACAATAAAGCAAAAATCAATAAAATACTCTCATAAGATATTATAAAACCATACCAACAGCAGCAAACTAAAAACTTAATTGAAAAGCCTAATCCCACCACAGTTGCCCACTCCTGTTCTACAGTTTTTCAGTATTTGTCTAAAGCAGAGATGGGAAAGGTGTGTCCCTCCAGATATTATTGGCCTGCAACTTTCAACATTTGCTGTCCGATATCTGGAAGGTTACCATGGAAAAGCTGAACATTCTGGATGTCTATGGCTTTCATTTGCAGAAATTATATACATGTCTGAAGGTCTCCACCATCATAGGTGCAACCTTTCACAACATGCTATAAATCTATCCTTCCAAACATGTCAAGACAGCTGATTCAGACAATATTGTTATTGCCTTTAATTCAATAGCCCAGTTTGCTTTGAAGGAACAATGATGTAACACAGTTTACTTATTCCAGGCACTGAAGCAAATCAGGAGGCTGTGAAATCAAGGTACTTGATTGTGGTCATTTGTGGTCATTAGTGTACAGACAGAAGAACTATCACTTCTAGTGTCCAGGCAACATTTTAAGTCAAGTAGTTACATTATGTAAAAATGGAAGTATGAAGAATATAACTTGGTGGGATGTTACTGCTTTTCAGCTTTTAAACAGATGCATTAATTTGCATGCAATGTGACTGCATTTTAGAGAAGAGCTAGTATAAACCCCACATATTTAGATTTGCAAAGCACTTACTGATCTTTTAATTGGAAGTTTGACATTAGGCATGTATAGCTATATCTGGACACCACCTGGCCTTCCCAGGAACAAGTATCTGACACTTCAGGTACCAGATCAGAAGATCTTCAGTATTTGTGCCTGTAAGCAGGCTACTTTATCCACTTGTAAGCAAGAAGCGAAAGATATTTTTGTGATGCTAGGATTGAAAACCAAATTTGATTCCATTTCCCTCCATTCCCAGAAATCTCAATCTATTTCTACTCAGATGGTTCACATAGTCATATACTCATATCCATATGTACACACACACACACACACACAAAATGAAAGGGAATAAATGGTTCAGAAACAGACCAACAATTAAGTAGGGCTTTTTCATTTGAAAAACCTACATATTTTCATAGAATTGGAAGAGTCCAAAAGAGTCCAGAAGGGCCGTGCAGGAATACACAATCAAAGAACTCCCAACAGATGACCATCCAACCTCTGTTTAGACTCCACCACTCTCCAAGGAAGCATATTCCACTGTCTAGCAGCTGTTACTGCCACAATGTTTAGGTGGAATCTCTTTTCCTGTAGTTGGAATCCATTGCTTCATGTCCTAGTCTCCGGAGCAGCGGAAAACAAGTTTGCTCCATCCTCAATATGACATCCCTTTCAGTGAGATTTTGCCTCAAATTTTTGTGATTTATACCAAAATTGTTATTTCGTCTATTTCTTTTTCCTCCATTACAATATATATTAAGTAATTGTTGCCATTTGTTTAATTCATTTTCTGACACTTTTAATGGTATCATTCTAAATAAAAAAATAATTTTGGTAATATTTTCATCTTAATCTGGACCCATTTCAAACCGGCTTCAGGGCGGGATACGGAGCTGAGATTGCCATGGTCGCCTTAGTCGATGATCTCCGTCTGGGCATCGACAGGGGAAGTGTGACCTTGTTGGTGCACTTGGACATCTCAACGGCTTTCGATACCATTGACCACGGTATCCTTCTGGAACACCTGAGGGAGTTGGGTATCGGGGGCACTGCGCTCCAGTGGTTCCGATCCTACCTCTCAGGCAGATTCCAGATGGTGAAGCTGGGGGACACTTGCTCCTCTAAGAGGGAACTGACATCTGGTGTACCTCAAGGAGCTATTTTGTCCCCCATGCTGTTCAACATTTACATGAAACCGCTGGGAGAGATCATCCGGAGACATGGGGCGCGGTGTTATCAGTAAGCTGATGACACCCAAATATGTTTCCCTATGTCTCTGACTGATATAGGGACTAAGGATGGCTTCTCTCCCCTGAATGCCTACCTGTAGTCGGTAATGGGCTGGATAAGGGAAAACAAACTCAGATTGAACCCAGAGAAAATGGAAGTACTTGTGATAGGCTCCTTGGATCTAAGGAAGGAAATTTGTCAACCTGCCCTGGATGGGGTCACACTTCCCCTGAAGGACGAAGTTCGCAGTTTAGGAGTACTTCTGGACTCGTCCCTGCAATTGACATCTCAGGTAGATGCGACGGCCAGAACTGCTTGCTATCAACTTCGGTTGATACGCCAACTGCGACCCTACCTAGACCAAAG
This sequence comes from Sceloporus undulatus, assembly GCF_019175285.1. Taxonomy (NCBI): domain Eukaryota; kingdom Metazoa; phylum Chordata; class Lepidosauria; order Squamata; family Phrynosomatidae; genus Sceloporus; species Sceloporus undulatus. The sequence continues at coordinate 306,271,081 of NC_056522.1, read as the reverse complement.
GGACCTTGAAACGGTGGTACACACTCTGGTAACCTCTCATCTAGATTTCTGTAATGCGCTTTACATGGGGCTACCCTTGTACCAAGTTCAGGAGCTTCAGTTAATGCAGAATATGGCAGCCAGATTGGTCACCAGTTCATCAAGGTTTGACCATATTACACCTATCTTAAAAGATCTTCACTGTCTCCTATCTGCTTCCGGGCACAGTACAAGGTGTTGATTATTACCTATAAAGCCCTAAATGTTCAAGTTACTTACGGGACCGCATCTCCCCACACAATCTGCCCTGCACTCTCAGAACATCGGGTAAGAACTTATTAGAAATAGTAACCTCCAAGTACATTACTACTTCGCAAAGAGCTTTTTCAACAACAGCTCCAAGACTTTGGAACAGTCTCCCTGAGGAGATCTGCTCGGCGACCTCGCTAGAGACATTTAGAAAAGCAGTTAAAACCGAGCTTTTTAGCCGAGCATACGCTATCTGATATGAATACCCCCTGATATGGATGACATGCCCCTGCCTGTGTATGATCCCTGCCTTGCTTGTTGATGCTCTTGTTATTGTCTGATGTTGAATATTTTATTGTTTTTAGGTGTTTGTAATTGAACTCAGAGGTAAACACTTTGTGCTTTTATTTAGTCTGTAACCCCGGTTCAATCCACTGGGAGAGGCGGGGAAACATAAATAAAATTTTATTATATTATTATTATTAATCAATGCTATTCTTTCAAACCATGATAATTGGATTTTCTTATATTCTATCAGTTTTTTTCTCTACTTCCTTTCTTAATACTGCTAAATTTTTCTCTTCCATATCTTTTAAGGGTCCTTGGATGAATACATTTTTTAAAAATTCCAAGCTCTTTAAAGAACCATCCAGACTTCTTCACCCTAAGATCACTAGGCGCCAAGGGCTCTGTCCTCTCCTGCAAGTTTGGTGGAAGAATAAAACAGATTGTTGCTGGAGAAGAGTGCTGAAGATACCATGGGTGGCCAAAAAGACAAATAGATAGATCACTGAACAGATAAAGCCTAAACTCTCCTTGAAGTCCAAAATGATAAAACTGAGGCTGTCATACTTCAGCCACATAATGAGAAGACAGACCTCACTAGAAAAGACAATAATTCTAGGAAAGGTAGAGGGTGGTTGAAAGGGATGAAGACAACATGCCAGATGGTTAGACTGAATTAGGGAGGTCATGAGCCTGCAGGACCTTAGCAGAGCAGCTGAGGATAGGGGGTCTTGGAGATGTCTCATTCATAGAGTTACCATGAGTGAAAGGTGACACAAAGGCAGCTAATAACAACAATGCAGCAAACACATTTACATGAAGGATTAGGTCATTTACATGAAGGATTAGGACATAAAGGAGTCCCACTGAAATAAAGTGGGCAAAGGAATCTTTTAGCACCTTTGAGTTGAACAGCCCATTATCTCAAGCACTGGAACACTCACAACTGGTGCCTCTGGATAAATGGACAATATCCTTAAATCATATGTCACCAGCACTCCTATCTATGCAAAGGACGCTACCAACTTCCTACAGAAATTACAATCCACTTACAACCTCCCAGGAAACACCATCTTAAGCACTATGAATGTGGAATTCCGATATACCAACATCCCATTCAAGGATGGACTACAAAGTGATGTACCACACAAAATGGAGAGGAGATTCATATATGCTGCCTTGAGCTCACTGGAGGATATAAATGTAATTTAAAAGCAAGTGTGCATCATCTGAACACTGAGAGAGATCTAGGCAAGAAATAATATCAAAGAGAAGATACTATTAGTCACTCACAAATGTAGGTTATCTATTATCTCTCCTTCACAATTTCAAGTATTTAATCACAATGTATGAAGACTTTCATCAACAGCTACTCTACTGGGGAGGAATATTTCTGAATAGGCGAAGGCTAACATTCTTATCCTCTGAATTAACTCTAATTATCCTTTCTTATTTAACCAAGCCATAAAATCGATGAAGAACCTGTGCTGACACACTATGCATAGTGTGCTGGGCAATGGTAACTGTTATTTTCACAAAAATCTTTTTGAAGAATATTTCAGAAATGTAATTTGTCTGTGATAAAGTTGCCTTGTAATCTAAGTATCTCTCCCAATAATATCAACCATTGTCATCATATTTAGTCACTGAGAACTTGACATTGTCACAACTATAATTTGGAAAGGTAAAGGAATGACTTTATACTGTAGTTTTGCTACCTACAAAATATCTACAGGCTGCTGGGAAGTTCCACTTCCTCTCTTCTTGGAACAAAAGGATGGCTGCGCTGGTGAAGCAGTGGTTAAATGCCAATACTGCAGCCACAAGATTGTTGGTTTGATCCCAGGCAGGACTCCAAGGTCCAATCAGCCTTCCATCCTTTCATAGGTCAATAAAATGAGTACCCAGCTTGTTGGGGGCAATTGGCTTACACAATGTAAACTGCTTAGAGAGTGCTAGTTCACTGATAAGCAGTATAGAAATGTACTTGCTACTGCTATTGTTCAAGATGCTGCCCAATATAAATGGCTGTTAAAAAATTATTTCTGATCCAAGCAATCTCATGCAGATGCCTTCCGTCTTCTTTTCTACAGTCCAATTTTATGCATGCTTACCTAGAGGTAAGTCCCAAAAATGTTCAGGAAGAAATACCCCAGAAGTTAGAGTCATCCTGTAAGCCCTTCAGACTAAAAGTTTGGGAGAGGGGGCTACTGCCATGTTATTTTAGAATGATACACAGCAGCCACTTGATGTAGGTACTCTCAAAATAATAAAATATATATTAACTGTGGAAACAATTAGCAAGGAAAAGCAGGCAATTCAAAAATAGTTCATTATCTTGAGAAATGTAGACCTCTGACCATCCATGGGAAACAGCAGATTGAAGTCTTTTTCAGGAAGCTCTAAGATCTGTGCACAGTTCAGAACACACTTCAGCCATGTATTCACCGGATGGCTTTCAGCAAAAAATGGTGTCTCTTCCTATCTATCTCCATATGTAATATGGATGCTGGCCAATATCTTAGGAAGTTTCACTGAATGTGCCACTCTGTCACCATAAGCCAGATTCTTCAGCATTCTGGAATATCATGAACAAGACAACAAACTGATGCATGCTGCAGTCCAATCATTCAAGCTGTAATCAATAATGGCCAAACATACTGTCTGTCCAGAGTTTGCTTACTGAGACAGCATGAGAGACACAAGCTATAGTGCAGGCTTTGGACATCACACTAAACAACAGATGGAAAGTTTGTAATTTTTAGCTGCTCCAAGGGTAAGTTTGGATCTTGGTGGGGGGGGGGGGGAATCAATCCCCAAGCTGGGCCCACTGTAGGTGACTCCAGGTTGGCTAGCTGGATACATAAGCACATCTGGGTAGGGTGGCTTTAGGATGGATACGAAAGGATTCTTCCAGCTATACATAAAGGGGAGGCATGACCAAGGAAGGAGCTGTTCCCTGCTCCCCTCCCTCCCTGTGGACTGGGAAGAGTTTCTGGGAATCCACTCCCTGGACCATGGTACCAATTTTACAATGGATTCAACAATTCTATAGAGAAAAACAAAAATGTGTGCAACATAGCTCATCTCTGGGGCTCCTTTCAGACTGCCAGATCCTGGTAATTTATACTGGCTGCCACTGCCACCTGTATCAGCCTTGCTTGCAAGCAGGAGCTACTGGGCAACATGCAATAACAATCTGCTTATATACAACAGAGATATTAAGAAACAGAGATGTTAAGAATCGAAAACATGTCTTTTTAGAAATGTGTATGTCTTTTATTTCTTTTATTGAAACAGATAAGAAGTTACACTCTGTACCAAACAGCATGGAATGTCACTTTTGTAATAAAGCAAGATGATTATTATTTGCGGGAATTTTGATAGCACAACTGGCAGGGTTTCATTAGATTCATGTCAAATTATAATATTCATTGTTTTTATATGAAACTTTGGAAATAAGACTTAATCCAATTGCCTTAACTGAAGAAGGTCAGTTGAATCAGTGGAAATTACAATTGAGTTGACTTGCCATTCAGAAATCATTTCAATAGGTCAATGGGCTGGATGGCCACCTGTCAGGTATGCCTTGATTGAGAGTTCCTGCATGGCAGAAGTTTGGACTGGCTGGCCCTTGTGGTCTATTCCAACTCTATGGTTCTATGATTAATAAACTCTGTGAATAATCAAATCTGTAAAAGTAAAAGTTGCAACTGTGGAGGGATAAGTGTAGTACAATTAGATGATATAATGATTATTTTAAAAGCCAATAATGATGGGGGGGGGGTGTGAGTCAAAAGGGAGAAAAAAAAAACTTTCTTGTTGTAGGGCTTCAAGTTGGTTCCAGCTTATGGCAACCCTAAGGGAAACCTATCACACCAATTTCTTGTTAAGATTTGTTCAGTGGGTTTCTTTGCCTTCTTCTGAGGCTGAGAGAATGAGACTTGACCAAGGTCACCAAGTGTGTTTCCATGGGCCAGTGAGGATTCAAAGCCTGGTCTCCAGAGTCATAGTCCAACTCTCAAACTACTGCACTGCACCATCCTTGCTCTGCATTCTCAGAAATGGAGGAAGTCCCAAATACAAGAAAGCACATTATGGTGAATATTGCCAACACAGTATAAAGCAAAGCTTTGAGTGTGGCAACCCCATGGGCAAAACCGTGGGGTCGCGACCCTCTCTCTGGATAGCAATGCTCATCAAGATTGTGACGTGGCAGTTCTACTGGCAAACCATAGGACTTCGACCCCCACTCGAGATGACAATGCTTTATCCATAATCAGATAGATAAGTCCATGCTGAATTAGCCGGTCTTCACATCCTGCTTCCACTGCAGAAAAGGGCACGTAACCTAGCAAATGATTGTAAGACAAACAGTGGACTAATGTAAGCAAAATGACAATAAAAGGCCCAGCCAGAAGCCTGGCTGGGAGGCAAGCTGGAGGGAAGCTTGTGCACCCCCCATTCCTGTCTCTGCGTCTCCTTGCCGCGACATTTGAGCAATGTAAGTTTCCAACACACCCTTGTTTAGTTTTTTGTGGGTTTTTCGGGCTATCTAGCCATGTTCTAGAAGAGTTTCTTCCTGATGTTTCACCAGCATCTGTAGGACATAGAAATTTGTGAAGGAAGCAGTAGGCCCAACCTGATTACTTGGCAGCTGCTACATTATGGAGCTAACTTATCTCCACCATTATCAAGTGATTAGCGCCATCGTGTGGTTCTATGAGGGTCTCTGTTGGCCTACTTTAAAAGTTGAGAGTCCAAAAAGAAAGCCTCTGCCTTTCATCAAGGTTCATTTATGGATCTAATCTGTCGCAATGTCCTGCCACTGAAGTCTGACCTCATTTCAGCCCCATTGCTCTATTTGATAAGGTTTTCTTTCTCCATTCTCCAAGATGTGTTAGAATCAACCAGTGCTGTGCATGAAGCTGTGCATGAAGGTAATAGAGTCATTTGTCACCATGAACTGAGGTACAGCTTATAGGGGTCACCTATCACAGTATGATTCACAGCAAATTAAAAACAAAGAAATCAAGGCTATGGAGGTATGCCCAAATATTAACTCTTAGCAAAGAATACATGATGAGAGGAAAAATAAGTTGGGGGGGGGGACACCACACATTTGTTGCTAGCATCTAATCTAGACAGGTCTTGCTCTTGTTCTTCAAGATAATGACTTCCTTTTGTGATTCAGTAGCTCTTCTGGGAACAATCTTGGAAACCCTCTCAAAAAGAATATCAGACTGCAAAGTTCCAAGACCCCTTGGCCTCAGATAGGCTGAGCCAGGAATGTTTTAAAGCCTTAGTTTGGAATGGTCTTCAAGCTATCTGCTACTCATCACGAGCTCATTAAGCTAATGGTGCTCATGTGCATAGAGAAAGGTACTGTACAACCAGGCAGCACTATTCTGATGAGTGATGACACCATGAAGATACAAGAGTAAAAACTAAATGGGGTTCAAGGCCTCTATGAGCGGAGGAGCAGACTGCAGTATTATTACTTTGAAACAAAAAGGTAACCCCTACAGGGCAAGGGCTTTCATTTTACAGCATAGAATGTGTCATACACATACAATTCCTCTCCCTCTAGGAGCAAAAGTCAAATACATTGTGGCCTGGAAACTATAGTCACTATCATGCAATTTCACAAAATGTTGGAAGAAGCTAGAAGAGTGGAACTCTCTGGAGATCTTGCTGTCCCCTGTGCTCTCATTACAGGATGGTAAACAGACACACAATTCAGTAAAAAGATCCCAGGAAGCAAAGAGCACAGCAGGATTGCAACAACATGATTTACTAGTGTTGTCTGTTTGTTTGTTTTGCAAAGTTTTTGATTTTACAGGGATAGGGCTGTTAACAGACGTAAGCTATAATAAAAAGAAGGCACAAAATTGATGGTGCTGAATGCTATTTTTTACCAAAGAACTGCAGAGTTCTACTCTTATCATAGGCTATTTCGTTTTAACAGCTTTGGTGTCACAGCCTAAAATCTCTGTAGTAAGTCTTATTGTTTTGTGTGAGAGAGAAAAATGCAACATATCAACTTGTTTCAATTCATCCTGAGGTAGATGCCATATATACAAGTCCATGACATGCTTCCACCTAACTTTCTTGGCACTTTGTTGTAGAGCAGTTGTAGACTGTCAAGTCAAAGATATCTGTCATTGCTGTTGTTGTTGTTAATTGCCCCCAAATCAAGGTGACACCCTGTCTCAGGGTGACCAGATGTTCCGCAAAGGAAGACAAGGTACTTCAAAATGTAGGACATTAGCAAATAAAAGCTAAACACACTAATATTCATTTCATTTTTACAGCTATATTACATATACTGTGTTTTATTATGTAGTCAACCATATTTTTCTGATGAACATATCTTCATTAAAATGCCTTGTTGGCTTACAATATACTTTGATTGAGAGTTCCTGCATGGCAGGGGTTGGACTGGATGGCCCTTGTGGTCTCTTCCAACTCTAAGATTCAATGATTCTATAGTACTCTGATCAAAACAAATGTTTAAATTGTACTTTACTAACAACAAACCCTTAACTGAATCTATATTCTGTTGCTTTCATTTTTAGTTTTCCCATTTACTCTCTAATCTCTCTTGCTTCTTCCTCATCCCAAATCACACATGTTCACTCCTCCCTCTCTTAACGCCACTGATCTGTTTCAACAACCCAGATCCTCCTTTCCTTGCCACACCTCCATAAAACATATACACACACATACATCAACAAAATCATCATATGATCAGCAACTATCTTCTCACCCCTTCCCCTCGCTCCATGTGCTGGGATTTGCTGCTTAAGTTAGTGTCTCTGATGCCTGCAACCTTGCTAATTCCTCCCCATTACCTCTGTCTCTCTATTGCAGGCAAAAGTAGTCATTAGGGTGTATTGTTGCAGGCTAAACATTTGGTCATGTTTATTGCTTGGCAAAAAAAATAACAAGCCCTTTTCGGAAATGGTGGCAGTAATGAATTTGTTGAGCTACCTCTTTCTTGCCTGACCAGATGACACAAGATATGGGGAATCTTTAACTATTTTAATTCCCTTGTCATCTGTATTTAATTCATATATCTCCTTCATGGTCATTATTTTTGTTTTCTTAATGTTCACCACAAACCCTGCCTTAGCACTTTCCTCTCTGACTTTGGGCCCATACAGACAGGCCAAAATAAGGCTGCTTCGGGTCACTTTGGAGGTATGCTGTTTAAATGACACATACATCTTAAGAGTCCGGAAGCTGTGCCAAAGCCACACTCTAGTCCTAAGGACTGGAACACAGCTTTGGTGCAGCTTCTGGCCTCTTAAGATGCATGTGTCATTTAAACAGCATACCTCCAAAGTGACCTGAAGCAGCTTTATTTTGGCCCTTACTTTAGTAATTGTTTCAAGTCTCTGATGCTTTCTTCTAGTATTATGGTGTCATCTGCATATTTTAGATTGTTGATATTCCTTCCTTCTATCTTCACTCTCCCTTCATCGGTGTCTAGACATATAATATTTTCTGCATACATGTTTAAGAGACTATAGTGACAGAACGCAGTTTTTGGATACAACCCTTGACAGCCAGCCTTATTAAGGCCCCCCAAAAATTTCGTGGGGCTGTAAGCAAGCATTTGAATTCTCCACAACTCTTCATCAGGCTGAACAAACATCAGGTTGCCAGATACTATTTCCCAGCCTTCCCCTCATTTAGTAACCGTTATAGATTCTGTTCTGCTTTAAAAGGTAATTTGCCTTTGCTGATTCACAGAAATGGAGTGAAACTAATATAACATCACTGACTTTCAATGCACTATTCATTTAATGCAGTAGCATACTCAGCTTTATAAATGATTCACAAGTTACATACATCCTAGAACACCAAACAAATCAATAGTGTCATCTCATTGTGATACCCCTCAGGGATATTGTTTTTTAAAGACAACACTGAGTACACAAATTTACAATAGCATATTACTTTGAACTTTGGACTGTTCACATCTGCAAAACTTTCTGTTCTGTAAAAAAACAAAACCCAAGAATCCTATTGTGCCATCTCTAACTATTTTTGCCCAAAATATGTTCGCTTGATTGTCACTATACAGTATGAGCTATGAAGAGCACAATGCAAAAATATTTACACTGCAGACATTCATAAGCTACTTCTTTTTTCCAGAAAACATGAACAAAGGGGCTGAGGTTATTGAAGTTTTCCATAAATGTTTAATGTTTTTCAAGTAATGGATCGAGAGATAAAATAAGTGGGAGAGGGAAAATACATCAGCCGTAGTTTAGGTGCTACTGCCTGCCAAGTGGAATAAATAGACTGTACCAGGCCAGATGGATCAAGAATCAAAAGGATGAAGCAGAAAGCTGTATTGTATATTCACATAAAATTGCAATTTAGGGGTGAAACAGATGGGTAGAAGGACCGGCTTGAAGCTGCCCCTTCTGAAGACGGATTGGGCTGTAGCAACCACACACCATGGCCATAATCCGCCTTGAGACTGCCTGAAAAAGGAGCTGCAAAGATCTGCTCCTTTTTGGGTGGCAAAAGCTGCCTTTTCCCATCCTGCCATGGCCCTATGGTGGCTTCAGGATGCTCTGGCAACATGCGGCATGTAAATCCACTCATTTTTGGGGTGTGGCAAAAGCTGCCTTTTCCCATCCCTATGGCAGCTTCAGGAGGCTCTGGTGGCATGCGGCACGTAAACGAAACACCAACAGAGCATCATGAAGCGGCCCATGTCTGGGCAGCTGGGCGGCTTCAACACCTCTTGGGGTTGTATGGCATCTAAATGTCATGTCCCCAAGCTGCTGGGAAGCCAGCTTTTAGAGCTGATCTGTTCTGGTTCCTGCTTATGTCATTTACAGCTTTATTGGGTTCTTGAACATGACAGCCCTATGCAAATTACTCACATTTTCACTACAATGTCAGGGATATTATGCAGTAAAAACAAAATTGTTTTCTACATAATCTGAATCATATAACTGGAAACATGGTTTTTAATTAAGATTGGCACTAGTGGGTTTCCTGCTGGTACTCTTTTTGCAATCCCATTTCCAGATTATTTACTGTATATACTCATGTATAAGTCTAGAAATTTTAGTCAAAAATTTTACCACAAAAAGCAGAGTTGACTTATCCATGGGTCAATGCAAGTGCTGTACTTTAACTCTTATTTAAAAAGGAATCATCCCCTGATGGATGACAAAAGTGCAATCTGTTCAGGAAGCACTGAACCCCACCCCCCACCCCACTCTCTCATCCATCCAGCTTTTAGTGTGAGCACAGTGATGCCTGCTTGAATTCTGTAGGTTCTTTGGCATCTTTTTCCTTTGCTTCATCCTTTAGATTGTTTGTTACACGCCCTGAAGTTTTATCCTCGACTTTTCCACAGGTCATATCAAAATCCATAATTTTGGCCACAAAACCTGCCCTTGACTTAAACATGAAGTCAACATAGTTGAGTATATATTAAAAATGGACATGGAAACTGAAGTAGTTAAAGAACCTATGATAAAATGGGCTAGAGACTGTGGGGAGTCCATCCAATTAGAAGAGTGGGAAAGAAGCTGGCAAATAAGACTTAAATATACAGTATGTACTGATTTAAAAGAACAGTATTATAAAATGCAATATAGATGGTACATGACACCAAATAAAATTGCCCATTTGTATAACAACTGCAACAACCATTGTTGGAAATGCAGCAACAAAAGGGGAACCTTTATACATATCTGGTGGTCACGTCCCAAAGCCAGACTGTATTGGTATACAATTCAAAAATTATTAAAGAGATTTTACAAATAGAGTTAGAAAAAAACCCAAATGTTTATTGCTTGGTATGATTGATAAGAACTTAGAAAAGAAATATGGAAGAGTTTTATTTTACATGTTAACTGTGGCTAGAACAGTCTTTGCGAGATTATGGAAAAGAGGAAATATTCCATCTACTGCAGATTGGACATGGAAGCATTATGATCTGCTTGTAAATGATAAACTGACATATTTGATTAAATCTAATTCACTAGAGAAATTTAATGACAATTGGAACCTGGTCTTGGAGGCATTGGGAAAAGCTCAAGATATGAAAATTATAACAGGTTGATCTCAGTTGGAACCCTTACGGATTAGATTTAATTTGAAGGAAAAAAATGAATTTATCTGGATAAGATGGTTATAACCCCAACTCTCTAGAGAAACTGAAAAACTATAATTCTTTTTCCTATATAAGTTCTGTTAACCGGAAGTGTATATTACTTTAACAATTTAATTTTGGGATATGGAGAGATGTCTTAGGGATACATTGGATCCTAGAGAAAATATTTTCCAGTCTATCTATTCAGTAAAATGTGAATAATTTATTGAAGACACTTACAGTTAATTTGAATTCTTCTTTTATAAAAGGAGTATAGAATATAGAAGAATATAACCAGTGCTGCTGATTTGGAAGTCATTTTTTTTAGTCATTGTTGTTTAGTCTTAAGTGTGATATAAGTTGTGGTTGTGTTTCTGTTTTTAATGTTTGTATTGTTCTGTGATTTTGTTGTTTAATGTCTTTATATATGAATTTCTAATAAACTATTTTAAAAAAGAGAAAGGGTTCAGGATTTAATCCTAGAAATGAATTATAAAAAGAAGTTATACATTGAAGACCAGGAATTTTTTAGAGATATTCCATCACAGTTCTTACAACAAAGAAAGGAATATTCTAACTTGACAAAATATCTTAGACAAAAAGGCATAAAAATATAAATGAGAGGAAATAGAAGGGATTCTTTTTTCAATAGGAAAGAGAAAATATATAATAAACACACAGTCAAAATCAAATGACTTTTTAGAAAAGAACAAACAGAAGAAAGAAGAGAGACAACATCAGAAATAAGGGGAAGGAGACAGAAGATGAAAACCAGATCAGAAAACAGAAATAGAAAAGATACAAGGCAAGAACAAAGAAAGAGACCTTCTAGGAAAGCATGTTAGTGATAATGGAGAAACAGAGGAGGAAACAGGAGGAAAAAAAGAGGAAGAATCTGAAGAAGAATCAGAAGAAGGAGAGGAAGAGGAAGGAAACAAAGAAGAATTTACAGAAGGAAAAAGGAAACAGAAAAAAATGAAAAACAAAAAGGGCGTATACAAACAACTAAAAAGAATAGAAAAAGGAAAAAGATCTAATTGAAGACATAAATAAAACAAGGAATATAAATACTAAAACAAATTGCTAAATTAAATAATATCATGGAACATCAACAGATTGAATTCCAAATTTAAAATTAGGAAAGTATTTCATTAACTTAACAAACAGAAAAGGAATATAATTTGTATCCAGGAAACTCTTATTAAAAGCAAAGATATACGAATCTTAGAAAACTTTCAAGAGAACATAAACACAAAAACATCAATGTACGTAATTTGGGATGCAAGCAAAGTGGTGGCAAGGGGCTTGTTGATGCAACAAGAATTCAGAAAGCAGAAAATTAAAATTCAAAAAGAGAAAGAATTGATGAAGAAATTAGAAATAAAAGAAGAACTTCAAAATAGACCAAAGTATTTGAAAATAATTCAAGAAATACAAATATGAAAGAACCAGCTAAACCAAAATATGGTACTGTACAAGGAATTGCAAATAAAATAAAATTTGTAAGACATTACCAACAGATGTGCTTCACGATGTTTTGGCCAGAGCAAGAACCATCATCTCAGGTGATTAGATCTGTGAACTCTTGCATGTGTGTGTGTGTGTGTATAGTATAGTGTGAACCATGCTAGGATTATATATAGCACATGGATGGGAAATTTTTAGCCCTCTACTTGTTGAACTGCTATTCTCAGTAGTTCTCATCACTGACTATGGTTCAGTACAGACTGACAATGCACTGGCCTGGGGCCAAAATTAGGGCTCAGAAGAGCGGAGCATCTGCACGCTCCCGAGCCCTTCTGCGCTGTCTGGGTGCCATTTTGGCACACGTGCTTCCAAATGGCATGCATGCTAATGACGTGGTTTGTGCATTGTATCCAAACAGTGTGGTGCATGAGCAGTGTCATCATGGCATGCAAGTGCGGCAATAGTACCTGTTCTGCAGTGCAAAAAGAAGCCCCATTTTGGGGTTTCTTTTTCCTCTGTGTGCAGGCCACAGCATGTGGTTGCAGCAGACTGCTTCCAGGGAAGGAAGGGGTGGCGTCTTGCCACCCCTTTCTGCCAGTTTGTCGAGCCCCAAAGCTGGCTAGGTCTCATGTTAGCTACAGTTCAACAGGAGCTGAAAAGCTGCAAGATTCCCACCTTTCTCCTGGAATAATTAATGGTTCTTTTTTCTTCTTTACATATGCTTCACAGCTGATACATATCTGAGAGTTTTTCCTTTCCTCCCCATATCTGGGACACAAGAAGACAAAATGACCTCTTTTTAATATGGATGTACTATTCCAGGATCTCCATTCAGTGTGACAATTTCCTTACCAATGCGGGTTTGCTATTTCCTGTCAAAGTGCTCTCATGATAGACGCATAAGTCAAGTCAGTAGTAGACATTTATATTCCTTTTAAAAGACTGGCATGTCTAAAGCAATGGCAGATGAGGCCAGTTTCTGTCATTCTAGTATTCGATAGATATTTCCTAGATGCTTACTTTAAATCATCATAAACCAAGTCTCTACAGAACTGTTAAAAAAGAAATACAGAAACCCTGAATCTTCAAATGCTGCAACAGCCATAAATCATGTAAAAGAGTTGCAAACAAAGATAATTATGATTCATCCAATTTGTATAAACAAAGAAGTTTCTAAACTGAGTTTTTTACCCATGGCCAAATGTTTCACTAAACAGATGGCCAGCTTCTTCATCTGTTTGCAAGTTCACTACAAAGTTCAACAGAATTTTGGAGATGCTGAAATTCTGAGAAGTCTTTTCAGGCTGCTATACTCCACACACCATACTTTCATAAGTATGAGGGCTGGAGGAAGGAAAACAAACTCAGTTTGAATCCAGAGAAAATGGAAGTACTGGTGATAGGTTCCCCAGGCCCGGGGAAGGAAGTTTATCCACCTGTCCTGAATGGGGTCACACTTCCCTGAAGGACGAAGTTCGCAGTTTAGGAGTACTTCTGGACTCGTCTCTGCAGTTGACATCTCAAGTAGATGTGACGGTCAGAGGTGCTTGCTATCAACTTCGGTTGATACGCCAACTGCGACCCTACCTGGGCCAAAGGGACCTTGAAACGGTGGTGCATGCTCTGGTGACCTCTCACTTAGATTTCTGTAATGTGCTCTACATGGGGCAACCCTTGTACCAAGCCCAGAAGCTTCAGTTAGTACAGAATATGGCAGCCAGATTGGTCACTGGTTTTTCCAGGTTTGACCACATAACACCTATTCTGAAAGATCTGCACTGGCTGCCTATTCGCTTCCAAGCACAATACAAGGTGTTGGTTATTACCTATAAAGCCCTACATGGCTTGGGCCCGAGTTACTTGAGGGACCGCATCTCCCCATATAATCCGCCCCACACACTCAGAACAACCGGGAAGAACTTGCTAGAAATTCCATCATCTAAATATGCTGCTTCATCCCAGAGGGCCTTCTCAGTAGCGGCCCCACAAATCTGGAACAGTCTTCTCGAGGAACGCCGCCTGATCATCCCCCTAGAAACATTCAAAAAGAGGCTAAAAACTTTCCTCTTCTATCAAGGCTTCCCCTCTGGAAAATGAACTAGTGTACTTTGATCCCATCAACTTTCTGGCTCAACCTTTCGAATGATTGCATTAGATTTGTATATTGTATTGTGTTATTGGTTTTATCTATTTTATGATGTGTTTGTAACTGGTTTTAAATTTTGTGTACACCACTTTGATAATACCAGGATTGCAACTATGCCATTTACATTTTATACATCACTTACATAGCACTTAAAACTTTTTCTTTTACTGAACACAGGGAAATACTGCTGAAAAACAAGTACACATCTAAAACTAATGTCATTGTATTTAGCAATTGCTAGAGCTTGGAAAATCAGGGTTAAAAATTAATGCTGGTAACAAGAAATAAGGAAATTAATTTGTTTCTAACAATGTGAAAAGGAGTAGCATTTTATTTACTGTGTTATCATTAATTAATTTTCACCCCCTCCAACTGTCTCAATTAGGCAGGAAGAGACCCAATACTCTAAAAGTACCAGATCCTGTTTTATCTTGGAAGCTAAGCAGGATCAGCCCTGGTTAGGGCAAGAATGGGAGACAGCTAATGAATGCCAGGTGCTGTAGGCTACATTTCAGAGGAAGGAAATGGCAAAACCATCTCTGCGAATTCATTTTCTAAGAGAACACTGTGGAATCCCGGAGTCAGCATAAATTGACAGGTGACTTGAAGGGACGAATACACACACCACTTTTTCTGCTGCTTTTAAAATGTTCCAGATTCTCTCTTGTCCTCAGATTACTTAATTTGTGGCAAAGTGAATTCAAAGTGCAAAAATAATTTGTATTCAGTGAACTCAGCAGTGAGAAGAGAGATAAGAGGCAAAATCTTGGTTTTTCCCATTAAGCTCAGTCAAAAGCAAACTCTTGCACCCTCTCCTAGTTTGTGTGCTTTTCCCCTTAATAACATTTGTCATCTTGACCACACTCTGATGTTGCTTTCATCAGAAATGTTGGAAGGCATAAATTTGTTAATTAAGCCATTAGGGATTTTAAAATAACCATGGGATTTACAGGAGTGGCATATTTAATTGTAATTGTTACCCCCAGTGATTCATTTTGCTATTGTCTATGTATGCAGAACATATTGCCTTCATTACTGAATAAATGCTCCTGCTGCTGTCACACTCACAAAACACAAAGAGAC
The DNA here is from genome assembly GCF_019175285.1 of Sceloporus undulatus. Lineage (NCBI taxonomy): Eukaryota > Metazoa > Chordata > Lepidosauria > Squamata > Phrynosomatidae > Sceloporus > Sceloporus undulatus. Next base: position 306,255,743 of record NC_056522.1, on the reverse strand, counting down.
ATGACCTGCAAAGCTAAATGTTAGAGAAAATACTTGAGCCAGCATGACATAGTGGTTTGGGTATTGGATTAGGATTCCAGGAGACCAGGGTTTGAATCCCCACTCAGCCATTGAAACCCACTGGGTGGCCTTGGAAAAGTCACCCTTTCTCAGCCTCAAAGGAAAACAATACAAAACCTTTCTGAACAAATCATACCATGAAAACCCTGTGATAGGTTTGCCTGCCTTAGTTTCACTATGATCTGGAAACAACAGAACAACAGCAACAAAGAACACATTTAGCATGCAAAATTTACCAGCAACCCCAAGTACAATCCACCACCAGTGTCTAACGACCCCAGTGTTCCTCTCCACTACTTCTTTTAGGAACCATCTCCCAAAATAAATAATAAGACACACAATGAATGAGGCAAAACCTTTTGTTCAGTGCACCACAGAACTGTTAACCAAGAAATTCACTTATCAAGCTACACTGGAGGAACAGGAAACAGGGCTAACTGATTAAATTTAATCAGTTACTTTCAAGTGCTGGTAATTATCATTGCCACTGAGGTCAGTAATTAATTTAGACTATGATTTTATCCAGCTCTTAAGGCTTAGCTGCATAATGAATCATGCAGGATTTCCTAAAATTTCTTCTCCAGTTTACAATGTAAAATTCAGTTCTGCGTATGCAAGGTCATCATTCTGTAGAGCAAGAGCCCCAACCCATGTGCACAAAAGAGCCATGAACAAAATTTATTTGATATTAATCCTTCTTACCAGACATTCATTGATTGCTCTGACCTGCATTACTGGGTTACCTGAGCAAGCAGTGTTTTGATCATCTTCCCAATATAAAGTGCTCTCTTGCTCCTGGATACTCTATTCCTGGGATGGTAAGTGTCAGCTGAATGTTCAAATTTCCCGTCATAGTTGATACCGGTAATTGCACTGATAAAAATGAGAACCTATATTAAAATTGGGCATATATGTAAAACTAGCAGTGCATGCATACCAACATTTTCAGTTTTTTGTTTTTATTTGTTTATTATTATTGATATGCAGATAATATTCATCACCTACCAGCATATGGAGCTTGTCTCCTTTCTATTTGTATTACTTCCCAGACAGAAAGGATACTGGACTAAATTAGGGCTTTATCTTTAAACTGAGTCCTTATTAATCATACATTTCCATCCTTGCTTTCTATAAACAACATGATATTCCACAGAGATCACTGAAAGTCTTTCCTTATCCACTTAGCTTTCTTTTTTGTACTCACATGAGTTTACAAGTCTCTAGATAGATGTTCTGTTTTTAATTTTGCAAAACCAAGTCTTTTAATATGAGCTTTGTTGCTACATTTTAGCCTAATGGGAATGGGAATAAATGAGACAAACAAAAAATGGAACACAATGGAAAACAGTGATATTGACATTTAATTAAAAGGAATCTTATTTCTTTGATACCAAAGGGTCTGCAGTGGTTGCCACTTGCTTTCCAAACCCAATTCAGTGTCCTACATTTTGAGGTGCCTTGTCGTACTTTGTGGTTAGGACATCTGGTGGCCATGCGGGGTGGTACACTTTTTTCCTGTATGATAAAAGGCATGATAGTTCTGTGTGGAAGGCCTGCTGCTCTCATTTACTTTCCTTTCTTAAAAAAAAAAAAACCTTACAAATCTCCAAAGTGGCATATAAAATACAAATCGACATATAAAATATAAAGGAATTCCACCTTCTCTTGTAGTTAATGTTCAGCATAAACAAAAAGACTTTTTGGGAATGTGTGTTGGATGATGCACATATTCATGCAGCTGCAACTAAACTTTTAAAGATGTGTGGGTCTCAAGAATAGACCTCCGGCCATTTGCTTATTTACATGCTGTGGCTGTGACTGGCAAGTCTGAGACTAGTGTTAGTTTTGTTTTTTCAGTCTTTTAACGCTCTCAGAAAGCGAACAAACATATAATGCAGAGCATGTAATGTACCACTAGGGTGCAACAGCAGACTGCATTTTGAGTTGTTGTCACATGAAACTGGTTACAGGAGTGGGCTATGTGGGAATCACACTGGCTGAGGCAATTGAACAAGGGACATCTGGAACTGGCTGGTTATTATTTGTTTCCATAATTTATACCAACATTTTCCATTTCTGTTCCTAGAGTAACAAAACAAAAAAAAGACAATGAAGTAAAACAGAAAATGATAATATACACAAACTAAGGTGGCAACTAAAGTGGGAGCCAGTATGGTGCAGTGGTTCAAACATTGGACTGTGACTTTGGAGACCAGGGTTCGAATCCTGGCTCACTGGGTGACCTTGGGCAAGTCACACTCTCTCAGCCTTAGGGGAAGGCAATAGTAAACTCCGTCTGAAGAAATTTGCCAAGAAAACCCCATAAATCAGAAATGTCTAAACCCTTAATGTTTCATATATACCTTATCCAAATGGCCTGAAGACAATTTTATACACAATATTTTTCATACTTTTATGCATGCAACAAAGTTTGTGTACATTGAACTGTCTGAAAGATGTCACTCTTTTAATCACTCATAAAAATATCTGGGGTTTTGGAATATTTGTGATTTTGAAATTTTGGATAAGGGAGACTCAACCTGTAGTAACAAAGGGTTAGATCAGGCTTCCCCGACTCAGAGTCTTTCAGATGATGATGATGATGATAATAATAATAATAATAATAATAATAATAATAATAATAACAATAATAATAATAACAATAATAAATTTTATTTATATACCGCATTTCCAAAAAGATCAAAGCGGTTTACATAGAGTTTAAAACCAACTACAAAACACATCATAAAATAGATAAAACCAAGAGCACTAAATACAATATACAATCTAAAAACAATCATTGAGTCAATCAAAAGGGTGAGGTAGAGAGTCAATGAGATCAGAGTACACGACTTCATTTTCCAGAGGGGAGGGCTTGACAGAAGAGGAAGGTTTTAAGCCTCTTTTTAAATGTTTCCAGAGGGGGTGATAAGACGGAGCTCATCGGGAAGACTATTCCAGATTTGTGGCCATCTGGGAAGTAATAACATGTTTAGAAAGTGGAATTTCCAACAAGTTCTTCCCAGTTGTTCTGAGTGTGCGGGGCAGATTATATGGGGAGATATAGTCCCTCAGGTAACTTGGGCCCAAGCTATGTAGGGCTTTATAGGTAATAACCAACACCTTGTATTGTGCTGGGAAGCAAATAGGCAGCCAGTGCAGATCTTTTAGAATAGGTGTTATATGGTCAAACCTAGACGCACCGGTGACCAATCTGGCCACCATATTTTGTACTAACTGAAGCTTCCAGGGGTTGCTCCATGCAGAGTGCATTACAGAAATCAAAGCGAGAGGTTACCAGAGCATGTACCACCGTTTCAAGGTCCCTTTGGCCCAGGTAGGGTCGCAGTTGGCGTATCAACCGAAGTTGATAGCAAGCACTTCTGACTGTCGCATCTACTTGAGATGTCAATTGCAGGGACATCTCAACTGTGAACTTCATCCTTCAGGGGAAGTGTGACCCCATTCAGGACCGGTGGACAAATTTCCTTCCCCGAGCCTGGGGAACCTATCACCAGTACTTCTGTTTTCTCTGGATTAAACTGAGTTTGTTTTCCCTCATCCAGCCCATTACTGACTCGAGGCAAGCATTCAGAGGAGAGACACCATCCTTAGTCACTGCATCAGTCGGGGACACAGAGGAACATATTTGGGTGTCATCAGCATACTGATAACACCCCACCCCGTGTCTCCGGATGATCTCTCCCAGCGGTTTCATGTAAATGTTAAACAAAGTGGGGGACAAAATAGCTCCCTGAGGGACACCAGATGTCAGTTCCCTCTTAGAGGAGCAAGTGTCTCACAGCTGCACCATCTGGAATCTGCCCAAGAAGTAGGAACGGAACCACTGGAGCACAGTGCCCCCGATGCCAAACTCCCTCAGGCGTTCCAGAAGGATACCGTGGTTGAAAGTCACTGAGATGTCCAATAGCACCAACAAGGTCACACTTCCCCTGTCGATGCCCAAACGGATGTGTTGGACTACACTGCCTGTTATCCCCGGTAACATGAACATGGGTTTACAATGGATGATAGACAGCTTGGAGTCAGGAGCTTCTTGATCTGAGAAGAGTCAGACAATTACAGCTCTTGGAATCTTGAGAGAAGCTACAGGGAGAAGAATATATTTTTAAAATGGCTTGTTAAGTTTAGGTAGGGCTGTTTTAAGGATACAGGGAGAGACAGTTGTTAGATCAAGATAGGGTGAGATGAAATAAAGTTTTATATTTGAGAGGAGTCTGGTGAAATGTTAGTAGACAGTTCAAGCAAAAGGTATTACACTGATTCTGAGTGGTTACACGGAAATACTTATACATCTTGCTGCATGGTAGATGTTTAGCCTATCTCTTGATCCAAGCTATGGAATAACAGGGAATGCTGTGCATGGGACAGGTATCATATTTGTGTCCAGTGACTATAATTGCAATTTACTGGAAACTAACCACGATTCATCAGCCAATGGTTCATAGATCAGAACCAGAACAGGGACCACTACTGTCAGTTGCACTATTTTAGTGAATAATCTTTTGCATTTTGGTTGTTCTACACCTCTGTTGGGAGGCCTTTTAAGAAAGGGTTAAAATAAGAATTAGACACATTTTACCAAAGCAAACCCAACATAAACTACACCTGCTTGTCCAGTGTTGAGGTCACCTTAGAACCTAGTTCCTAAACAATGGGTTATTTCGAGTTGTTTTCTTCTCTCTCTTTTTTTAAATTTAACTTTATTTTTTTAATTCTTGTACAGTTCATATTTGGAGCAAATTTGTTTTCCTTTGACATAAAGGAGTTATAACCAAACAGAACATAAGCAAATATACAGATACGAGCACTATAATAGTGGAGATTAATTGCACCTTTCCTAGCAAGGCTTTCTTAGCAAGATTTTTCTAACAAGACTTACAAAGCTTTCCTGCTTTAGTTTTGTTGTATACCAACATTTCTTTTCCTTCTTATATTCACTAATATTTTCTTTTGCTTCTTTTTTGCCTTTTATATATTGTAAATTATAAAAACGTCAATATTACATTTTTAGCTCAAATTTCCCCTTTTGCTTCCTTATATTTACTAATCAAGTTCTTCCCCCTTTTAGACCAGAACCCAAATTTTGTTAATTTCTTCCCATTACCAAGTTTGTTAATTTCTTCCCATTTCCCAAGTTTGGAGTTGTGAGGCAAGGTGACAGACAAGAGCCCATGGGTTGACATCTGAGTGAGCAACCAGGAGAGAGGATCTGTCACAGGCATTGTAGTCCAACAGAACTTGCAGGTAGCTGGTTCAGGAGGTTGGCCTAGACCAATGTTTCTCAGGTTATCTGATGTGTGGAGCTAGCAATAATTGTTTCCCAATGTGCCAGGGACTGTCATAATATTTGTATCCATTGACTACAACTGTTCTTTTCTTTCCTGGAAACTCACCAGAAACTGTCAACCAGTGGCTCAAGGACAAGCACCAGTCTGAGGGCCACCATTTTGATTAGCATTGGCCTAGAGGAGGCTAATGAAGACACCAGGAAGGTAGGAGCCTTGGGGTAGGGATTCCAAAGGCAAGTAGCCACCACTGAAAACATTTTCTCTTCTGTAAGGTCTCTTCCCCCTTTAAACAGTACAGTGCGCCAACGTCATACATGCTGAAAGCTATATGCCAGAAGAGGCAATGATATGCATGTTCATGGTGTGTGCACTGCACCACACTGTGAACATGAACCCCACTGTTTTCAATGGGGCTCCAGCATATGCAGTATTTTCCTTACATGTGGGGGTTTCCAAAACAGATCCCCAGCATAAGGGAAGGGTGCACTGTATGCACTGTTCTTTTAAGAGGCAAGGTATTAACTGTCCTTAAATATCACTTGTGTGAAAAGGTGTCAAATTATTAAAGGGGCCCCAAGACAATTCCCCTGTCCCTGTCTCCAACTATATATTCCTCATCTGACAACATGTCTCTCTGAGGCCAATCAAGACACCATGCCAACATAAATATCAGTGTAGATTTCCCCAGATCATGGAAACTTGAACAATTATGGTTCCAAGATCTGAGAAAGCCTCAAATATCCATATGCTCAGATAGTGAGATGCAGAGGAGGGTCTCCCCAGGAGATCTGAAAACACAGGCAGGTTTGTATGGGAGAATACAATCCATCAGGTATGCTTGAACCTGAGCTGTGTAGGGCTTTATATAGCACTTTGAATTGTGCCACAAAATGGATCACTCACCAGTGAAACTCTTGCAACAAGGGAATTGCATTCTTCCTATAGCCAGTCCCAGTTAACAACCTAGCTGCAACTCTTTGGACCATCTGTAGTTTCTGAACACTCTTAAAAGGCAGCATGGTGTAAAAGCATATTGTTGTTCTTAATTGCCATCAAATCGACTTCTGGGACACATCAGTATCACCCTGTTATAAAGAGCCCTACTCAGATCTTGCAAACTTGGGGTGGGTAAAGTATATTATAGTAATCCAAAAAGTAACTAAAGCATGTGTCACTGTGGCCAGAGTCAACATCCCTGCATAATAACACACTAAAGGTACAGCACAATCCTACCACAGCTCAGCTTTTGTATGTCATTACAGTCTTTCTAAAAAGTAACTTCTATGTCAGGATTCCTTCCACCTGTAACACAATTTAATTTTCAGATCCTAAAGACATCTTAAAGGATCACATTGAGAACACTAAGCATGAACTGCAGTAAATCACCATAACAGGTCAAGTACAAAATTGCCAAATGGGAAAAAATATAAATTAGCAAGAAAGCATGGGATCTCAACTGCAGCTTGGAAGCCTATTGTTTTAACCAATAATGAAATGTACCCAAAGCTTACTCCTAATATTACAAAGAACAAGCAGGGACAATTGCACAACAGGAGTCCTTTTGGAAAATGATGTTTGTTTATGGTACTCTGAGTTGGTAGGTGACTAACTGATAACTCATTTGGACACATTTCTCAGATTTCATGATCTTCCACAGACTACATAAATGATTTATGTAACTCTAGTTATTCATTTTAGCAGCAAACCCAACCCCATTCAAGCTGGGGTCAATAAAAGGTTAGGAATAATGGGTTAGGAATTGCATTCCACAGACTCATCCAATGAAAAACCAAGACAGAGCTTGGAAATTCCTCGCCAGTCCAGGGCTCAGCTGGGAAGGATGACACATGGAGTGTTCCATGCAGTGACCTGGCTTTTGTTCCAGATGTTTTTCTTTCCTAATGATTTAGACTAGTTGGGCTGTTGTTTTATAATGTGCAGCTGTAGAAATATGATTCTGTCTTCTTTGAAGGTGATTTACCGAGTATTATACTGAGCCACACATTTCTAGAACTACCATAACAAGGGTATTAATTCTTCAGGCATTGCTCTGGGTTTGCCTGTTACAAGGCTGAATATGACATTGTGTAGATAGCAGTGCTACAGGAAAAGTGAACAACAACAACAACAACAACAACAATATTTATTTATATGCTGCCGCCCAATCACTGGGAATCTGGGCGGCTTAAAACAGAGGGGATAATACAAAGCAATCACAATAAACATGAAATAAAAAAAAGTTGTAACATAGCAGTATATTAAATAATAGCAATGAATAGGATAAAAATTAACAATAGCAGTAATAACAAAAACAAAAATATATAGCAAATCAACAGCAGAAAAATTAACAAAGCAAATAATACAAGTAACAAGCAAAACAAGTAAAAAAAACTAACAATAAACATTCCTTACAGATTGAGATAATTAAACATTAAAACAACTCTAAAGGGGGGGGGAGCGAGTTCCTCCACCTTGGCCCTGTGTTGAAATTGGGCAGGAGACGGGAGGAGAGCGCTGCCCCCCCTTCCTTCTTACCATTGGAGAAGAGATTTTCACAGGCAAGCCCTGCGACTTTAAGTCCTAGCCTTGGTTGCCTGGCATCCTTCAACTGGCTTTGTTGGAAATTGGGCAGGAGAGGGGAGGAAAGCGCTGGATTCACCTTCTCTTCCACGGCTGGAGAAGAGATGAATAGTGGTTACTATATAGTTTTTGTAGTTTTAATGTGCTGGATGTTGCAACAATAGAACACACAACAAAGAATTCTTTCTTCCCTTCCAGAAATTTAACCTATTACATCCAATAAAGGGATGAAAATAATTTAAATCAAGGAAAAAAATTCTGATTATTAGTTTTTTGTGGGTTTTTTCGGGCTATGTGGCCATGTTCTAGTAGAGTTTCCTTCCGATGTTTCGCCCAGCATCTGTGGCTGGCATCTTCAGAGAATGTTTGCCTGGGAAGGACTTGCGTATATTATATATGTGTTGAACCTGGGAAGGCAGAGTGATTGCATGTAATATTGTTAATGGCAGGCCTCAGGGTGTGGGGTCTCCTCTTGTGCAGACCCTCACACCCTGAGGCCTGCCATTAACAATATACATGCAAATCACTCCTGCCTTCCCAGGTCACACAATATATATATAGCCAAATCCTTTCCAGGCAAACATTCTCTGAAGATGCCAGCCACAGATGCTGGCGAAACATCCGGAAGAAACTCTACTAGAACATGGCCACATAGCCTGAAAAACCCACAAAAAAATATGGATGTCGGCTATGAAAGCCTTCGACTACAAAATTCTGATTATTGTTAACTGCCCTTGAGTCAATTTTGACTCATGGAGACCCTGTGGATGAGACATCTCCAAGATCCCCTGTCATCGCCTCTCTGCTCAGGTCCTTCAGACCTAGGGCTGTGTCCTCCCTGATTGAATCCCGCCATCTAGCATGTGGTTTTCTCCTCTTTCTATTGCCCTCTATCTTTCCCAGCATTATTATCTTTTCTAATTATTCATTTTTTTACATGATGTGGCCAAAGTATGACAACCTCAATTTAGTCATCTTGGCTTCAAGAGAGTGCTCAGACTTGATCTGTTCAGAACCCATTTGTTTGTCTTCTTGGCCATCCATGGTATTCTCAGTACTTTTCTCCAGCACCACATTTCATATTAGTTTATTTTCTTCCTATCAAGTTTTTTTTTAACCATCCAGCTCTCACATCTGTACATGGTGATGGGGAATACAGTAACTTGGATGGTCCTCACTTTAGTGCTCAGAGTTATGTCCTTACATTTTATGATCTGGTCCAGTTTTTTCATAGCTGCCCTTCCCAATCCTAGGCTTCTTCTGATTTCTTGATTACAGTCTTCATTCTGATCAATGTTTGAATCAAAATATGAGAACTTTGACAATTTCAATTTTCTTATTGTCTAGGATGAATTCTTGTAAAACTTTCATGGCCATTATTTTTGTTCTGTTTTTTAATGTTCAGCATTAATCCAATGTTGGCATGTTACTCCTTGACCTTCAGTAATTGCTCCAGGTCTTTGTTTATGCTAGTAGTATTGTATCACCTGTGTATCTTAAGTTGTTAATTTCCTTCCCCCTATCTTCAAGCCCCAGCCCAGTCTGTGCATTATATTTTTTGTATATAGGTTGAATAAATAGAGTGATGGTATGCAGCCTTGCCTGAACCCCTTGCCTATTGGGAGCCATACTGTGTTTCCATATTCTGTTCTGATGGCAGCCTCTTGACCTGATTTATGCATCAGGACAATCCCTTGCTGTGGCACTCCTATTCCCATTAGTGCAAGCCATAGCTTTTCATGACCTATGCAATCAAAAGCTTTGCTGTAGTCAATAAAGCACATGATGATTTTCTTCTGGAATTCCCTGCTGCCTTCCATTGCCAAGGAGGGGCATCACCACAATAAACACAACACCACAGTTGGAGAAATGGCCACAACTTTATTAACTCAACATTAAAACAGTGTAGGGTTGGCCCAAAGCATGAGGTCATGATCTGTAAAATCGAACAACACCCCGGTTGATTGATGACGGCAATTTCGGGATGACCTATGGGCTAGGGAACGCAATCTCTCAGCTATGTGAAGTTCTGATTGCCTCTTATCCCTTAAGCCCCTAGTCACCGGGTCACGTAATAATATAATGGCCATAACGTATGCCCTCAATATACCCGAGTCCAAAGGACTCCCTCTCCAGTGCTCCATAGCCCTGGAAACCACTCTCAGCAGATCGTGGCCTATGCTGCCGCCCCTCAGTTGTGACAAAAACCACACCAACCCGAGGAGGGAGGGTGGGGAGCCAAGCAAAAATGGCCCCGAACGCCGGGCAACAAGGCCTTATATAGGCCACTGCAAAGAAGGAGGGGCCGGGAGCACACTCCTCCCCTCCAGGGCAACCGACCAATCAGCTCTCTGGAGGACCGGAAACCAGGACCATAGCGAGGTCCTTCGAGCTGCCTAGAGTGGACAAAACAGGAAGTTCCTCCCTGGCCCCTCAGCCAGCCAATCAGATGATTTTTTGGCCCCAGCAAAGCATGCTGGGGCGTATCAGGCCCAGCAGAGCCTCTTCGGTTGGCGCAACCTCCTGGGAGAGTCCGCCGGCTGTTCTTTATCCAACTTATGCATGCAGTGTGATCCCTAGTGCCTCTTCCTTTCCTGAATCTAGCTTGCTCCTCAGGGATTTCTCAGCCCATATATGGTAGGTTTTTTGCTGATATCCAGCATTAATAGTGTGCTAGGTGGTATACAGTACACTCTATGCATATCACACTGTCCTGTACCCAGTGTCCATCAATACTGTGGTAGGTGCTATATAGCACACAGAAGGTACACGTTTATTCCTGTAATGTTTTCAGTAATTTGTTTTTATTGCAATGAGTATAATGTTTTTCTTGCTTAATTTCTTTTAAATTGTGGTTCAGTGCTACAATTCAGTGGATCAGGAGAATCAATTGTTATAGATAAATGGTTCCTTTCAACCCCAGGATCTTCTGTGCATGACATACTCTCCAACTATCCCAATTTGACATGAACAATCCCAATTAATCCTCTGTCATCCTACTTTTGCTTTTAAAATGTCCCAGTTTGTCTCTCTTCCTCCCACTTCCTTCCTTCCTTCCTTCCTTCCTTCCTTCCTTCCTTCCTCCCTCCCTCCCCCCCCCCCTCCCTCCCTCCCTTCCCTCCTCCCTTCCTTCCTCCCTCCCTCCCTCCCTCCCTCCCTCCCTCCCTCCCTCCTGGCTTACTTCAATTGCTGCACGCTGCGTTCAAAGTGAAAAAGTAGTTTCCACACAATTAACTCAGTGATGGAAGCAGAGAGATTAAGGTGGAGTCTTGCCATTCCCAGTAGACTTAGGCAAAAGTAAATTGTTGCAGCATCTCCTTACTTGTGTATTCTTCCTCATGAATAATCTTTGCCATCTTGACCACTCTCTGATGTTGCCTGGCCACATGTGTCCCAGTTTTCATCTGTGAAATGTCGGAGGATATGCCATAGACAATGTGTGGAAGAGAAAGTGTTAATTTTTTCTGGACTGCAATTTCCAGAATTCCCCAGCCAGCATGGTTTAGATTTTTTCTGTTCAAGGAGTTTAATACTTTACACAAGTCAGAAGGAGGCTTGCCTGTATAGGATTGGATAGGGATGAATGGAAAAAGAGAAGACAAGGATCTTATAACAAAAATAGAAATATACTTCATGGTCTTGAAGTGAAAGTGTAACATGGAAAGGAAGGGAAACCTGCCTGGTACATAATGAACAGCTGGTGAGAAAGATCAAACAAGGCAATGTGAAAAGGACCTTACATGTTAATAGTACTTGAGCTTGAATGTAAACAAGAGAAACAAAACAAACTAAGCTGCTAGGGCTGCTCAACAGCTGGAGTCTGGTAGTAAAAAACATTGAAGCAGGTCGACCTGCTCATAAAGAACAAACTTCTGACAGGGAACAGTCAAACTCTTTAAAGGTCCCAGGCTTCATCAAGAGGAGTATAGTGTCTAGGTGGAAGGAAGAAATAGTACCACTCTATTCTGCTTTGGTCAGACTTCATTTGACTATCGTGTCTAGTTCTGGTCACCACAATTCAAGAAGGATGATGACAAACTGTAGTTTGTCCAGATGAGGGCAACCACAATGGTGAAAGGTCTGGAAAGCATGCCCTAGGACTGTGATGGCAAACTTATGTCACGTGTGCCAAAAGTGGCACATGACACCATTTAGCCTGGTACCCAGCAGGGAGAAGGAGGAATAGGTGTGCGCTCACCAGTTGCTCTACTTCCTGGACTTTTCCTGGCCTTCTGCTGTCTTTTGGAGACAGTTGGGGGCCTGGAAAAGCACAACAGGAGAAGGAGCCACAGGCGTGTACCTGTGGTTCCTCCTCCTGGACCTTTCCTGGTCTTCAGTTGTCTCTCAGAGACAGCTGGGGGTGTGAAAAGGGTGGGGGGAGAAGTCCTGGAGGGTGGAAGTCCTGCCCCCTGCACCAGGTTACATCCACTGCTGGAAAAATTCTTAGTTGGGGCGCATGGCCCCAAAAAGGTTTGCCATCACTGCCCTAGGAGGAGGATCTTATGAGCTGGGTATATACAGCATGGAGAAGTGTAGGTAAAGGAGTGACATGATAGACACGTTTAAATATTTGAAGGGATGTCATCTTGAGGATGGAACAAGTTTCTTTTCTGCTGCTCCAGAGACCAGGACACAGAGAAATTGAGTCAAGCTACAGGGGAAAAGATTCCACCTCAGCACTAGGAAGAACATTCTGTTGGTAAGAGCTGTTCAACAGTGGAACAAGGTGCCTCAGAGAGTGGTGGTGTTTCATTCTCTGGAGGTTTATAAACAGATCCTGGATGGCCATCTGTTGGGGGTTCTTTGTGTATTCCTACATAGCAAGGGGGTGGACTGGATGACCCTTGTGGTCTCTTCCAACTCTATGAAGAAGAAGATTTGGGAGTGAAAGGCAGGCCACATAAGACATCCAGCTCTGCCCAGACTGCTCTCATGAGCATTTGCCACTGGAGCCACCTGACTGACAGTATCTAATAGTAGAACAGGCTGTATTATGCTCCTTTTTGCCACAGCTGTCTGAATGAGACTAGGTTTTCTCCAGAGAGAGGCAAAGAATTATATCCAGGGCCACTAGTCCTGAGGCACAGAGAGGGACAACAGATCACACACCTGGCATCATTAGTTAATTTGGAACGTTGTGGATAGTAAATGCCTGTCATTTTTAACATCTGGGTCAGAGGCTGAAATTTGCCTCATGAAGCCATTACTTTTCACAATGTTTATAAATGCATGTTTGTGACTGGAGCATTTCCAGGAGGGCAACCAAAATGGTGAAAGGTCTGGAAACCATGCCAGGAGTGACTTGGCTAGCTGGGTATGTTTAGCCTGGAGAAGAGACAGTTAAGAGGTGATATGATAGCCTTGTTTAAATATTTGAAGGGATGTCATATTGAAAATGGAGCAAGCTTGTTTTATGCTGCCCCAAAAAAGTAGGACACAGAGCTATGGATGCAAACTATAGGAACAGAGATTCCATCTCAACATTAGGAAGAACTTCCTAACAGTAAGAGCTGGAACAACTAGCTCAGAGTATGGTGGAGTCCCCTTATTTGGAGGGTTTTAAACAGAGGCTGGGTGGCCATCTGTTGAGGATGCTTTGATTGTGTATTCCTGCATGGCAGGAGGTTGGACATGATGATCCTTGAGGTCTCTTGCAACTCTATGACTGCATGACTTGATGACTGTAATAGTGGAAGTCCTACCTTTGGTTTATGTTTGATGAATGTGGAATGCATGCCCACAAGGCTTACTTGGATCACTGTGAGAAGAAACTGGGCTGTGGGCAGCATTGGCAGCTTCTTGCTGTTAGCTTACAAGGAGATTCAGGGGGAAAGGGATTAATTCAGAAAAAAATACTTGGCACACAGATACACATGCTGAGAAGATGGGTTCCCCATCCTAGTATTAAAGAATATTTTTCCACTCCTCACTTATTTACAATTTTCTCACTAAGTTCATTTCCAATTATCCAGTATTGCTCATATTACAACACATTTTTGGATTTCTAACGATAAAAGTAGCACAAGATGATATTGAGTCAGTTCTGCTGGGAATTCACACAGCTTGTTTGTTTCTGTGAAAATATATCTTGTTATCTAGCTGTTCTATGCTGATTAAAGCCAGCAGTTTTCATACAAAAACCACTATTCAAGTAGCAAATGTGCTAGCTAGGGTTGACTAAGCAGAGCTCTTGAAAACCTACAAGCACCTGTGAAGAAATCCAAAGATGAAACTTCTAAGCCTGTCAACCACTATATTACTGGTGTTCTTTCAGAAACATACAGTAGGTAAACCTTTCCAGGTATGTCCCTGGTGTAGCTGAAGATGCTATCTAGAGTTCTCACTTGAAGATCTCACTTTCTGCTTCTTTGTTATAATTGAACATCACTTATTGATATTACCCACTAAGGATATCTTTATTCTTTTGCAGGGAATCAAAGAAAACAGTGACATAGGTAAGATTTATCTATAATAACTTTATAAGTTGTTAAGTTCCCAGTTTGTTCTAGTGCCGTAATGGTAGTCCCCAAATTAGAATACAGTCACCCCTCAGAATCTACAGACTTGCCACCCATGGATTCAAGCATCTGTGGATGGCATGCCTGCATTGTTCCCAATGGCAGAGCATGCAAGTGGCTGCGCTACCATTAGGAACAGTCCCCATTGTCCTGTGGTGGTGCATGCATGTGGCCTCAGTGTCATTACATTATGTAGTCCCCAATGGCAGTGTGGTTGCATGCACATGCTGCCATGGGATAACTGGTGCTATCCCTAATGGTGGTGCGGCCACATACAAGCACTACCATTGGGGATAACAGAACCTGAGCAACTGCAGATTCTGGTATCTGAGGGAGGCGTCCGGAACGGATCTCCTGTGAATATAGAAGGGCTACTGTAGGTTGCTTCTGTTTTATGCTGTGACTTGTGCATCTGTGCTCCAGACTTAATGCACCAGGGCCATCATTCCTTGCTCTGGCAGTTTCTCTCCAGCACAAACTTTGTTGATATCAATGGGAACTGCACCACGGTATAGTAACATTCTTGCCCAGTTCATGTTCACTTCAGTGGAACCCATGGAGGAGAAAAGCCCAAAGTTTACCCTTACAGTCTTTAAAACCCTGATCTTAATAAAAGGTGCTGATCTTAATAAAATATTGTGTTGTATACAACCACCTTGCTTATGTATTCAGGATTACTTTCTGTGAAGTTGTCATCACTATTGAATGTATACTATCCTGATAAATTTATCAAGCATGTTAAGAAGGAAAAATATAGAATTTAAGAATTCTAGTATTTAGTTACTTCATGAAAATTGTTTGTTCATAAGTAAATCATAATGAGGAAGGATTCTGTGGAGGTTTGTATTAATTATTTATTGGTGTTTCTAATAATATTGAAGCTGGCTACATGTAATGTGTTTTTGCTCAAGTGAAGTCTGGTCTAAATCAGAAAGGAGCAATGAACCTTAAGACAGATTTGAGAAGATGGTGCCATAAGAGCTATGGAAAGGCAGCAAACCTTTGTTCCTCAAGATGTTTTGATCTACAATTCGCATCAGCCCCACCAGCATGGTTAATGGCAAGGGGTTATGGGAATTGCAGTTCTCACTCACTGAGACAGAAATCGCAAGATTTCTTCAAAGGGGGTTTGCCTTTGCCTTCCTCTGAGGCTGAGAGAGAGTGACTTGGCCAAGGTCAACCAGTGGGTTTCCATGACTGAGCAAGGATTTGGTCTCCAGAGCTTTGCTAGTCCAAAGCTCAAACCACGACACCCCCCTCTCCCAATCTCTCTTTCTTTCTCTGGATGCAGTATTCCACATATTGATATCTGGTGTTTTGTGTCCTCCCCACTCTATTTGTGATGAAGCCCAGCTTAACATCATGGCTTACTGTTTTAGTTTAAATAGGTTAACATACTGAGAAATGTACTGTTTGAACCACATCTCCCAGTGTACTCAGCCAGCATGTCTACTGGATTCTGGGGGCTTTGGGCCACTTTAATCCAAATAAATAACATTTTGATTAACTGTTAGGAAAAACAGTCAGTGGAAAAACTTTTTCTTTTTAAGCAGCCTTTTAATCTGTAATTGCGCCCAAGGAAGCTTCCTATTGGGGTATTTGCTTTGAAATGTTTTAAATGGTATTATACTGTATTTTTAACTTAGTATTTTTAAGCATTTCATCTTTTTGACTGTTATATTGAATGTGGTGTTTTCATTGTGCTTTAAACTTGTTCTGTTGTATTGTTGGTCCAAAACATGCTGCCGAATTAATTCAGTTTGAGGCTGCTTTAACTGCCCTGGCTCAGTGCTAGGGAATCTTAGGAATTGTAGTTTATTGTGGCACCAGAGTTCTCTGACAGAGAAGGCTAAATGCTTCACAAAACTACAGTTCCCAGAATTCCCTAGCATTGAGTCAGTGCAGTTAAAGCAGTCTCAAACTGGATTATTTCTGAAGTGTGTTTAGGACTGTTGTTGTTTTTAAGCATTTTTTGTGAGCTGCCTTTGATCCTGTTCTGGTAACAGATGGCATATAAATAAAATAAATAAATGAATAATAAACATGTTTCAATTCTCATTACCCAACACACACACACACACACACACACACACACACACACACACACATTTTCTCCCTCTACCACTTTCTTGTTGCAGGAGAAAGGGATTTGCATCATGATGATGTAGTCTACAGAAAAAGAATCCAGCGCAGTGCCATGAGATGCAGTGGGAAGTGCTATTGGCCTCGATCACCAGATGGACTGGTCAGCATTCCAGTTGAAATCTCTACAGTGTTTTGTATGTCACTTCTAAGCTTCACAATAAACAAGCTGCACATTTACACTCTACATATGGGTTGAAACTGTTGTGATCCTCCCAATGTTGTTGAACTTCAACTTCTAGCATAATCAATGATGAGGCATGAAGGAAGGAATAAAGGCTCTTTACATGCTATTCCTCCTCCTGTCCATTTTATCCATATAGCCTTCCTGTGAGGAAAGTTAGTTCTGAGAGTCAGAGACTGGCCCAAAATGTGAGCAAGTTATAGAACCTAAACTAAACCCTGGATTTCTTAAGTCTCAATCCATCACTCTAACTACTACACCATTATGATCCCAGGCATGGGATCTCAAGTGACTATTCTGGCCCACATTAATTGATATCTTAAAAAAAAAATCCTAGGTCTGTGAGTCCTCCTAAGTTCTGCTGTTTTTATATCTGAGTCACATTTTCATAAAAAGACTTAAAGTGGCAAGGAAATACACATTAAAATTAGGATAATAATAATCAATATCATCTTAAAGAAAGAGCCCTGGTGGCATATTGTTTGTATGCTCATACTGCAGCCACTCACAACCACAAAGTTGTGAGTTCAGTCCTGCAGGGCTCCAGGGTCCACTCAGCCTTCCATCTTTCGTAGGTCAGTAAAATGAGTACCCAGCTTGTAGGGGGCAATTGGTTTACCCATTGTAAACTGCTTAGGGATTGCTGAGTTCCCTGAAAAGCAGTATAGAAATGTACTTGCAATTGCTATTGTTATTAAAACATAGAAGCCCACAATTTTTAAAAAGGAGCTGCCATTAACAAAAGTGTGTGGTGAATAAAACTTTTTTATCTGTAGGATGCCACAAGATCCTTTTGGAATTTGCTGCAAGAGACTAATACAGCTACTACCTGAAAGTTAAAACATCAGTGATGCAGCCATAGACAATTGAACAACATAATTCAGCTGAAGGTTTAAAACAGACCATCATTTGCCATCAAATGCCAATAAAAAATTATGACTATGTCATCTCTGTTGACTTCTATTATATTGCTTGTGTTCAGCACCAGACAGGTCATCTTAAGGGCTAGACATTTTTCAGATTAATTGAGACGAACAACAAAGAGCCAGGTAGCACCTTAAAGGCAACAAGTTTATGGTGGCACCAGCTGCAAGAAACTGCAGAGCTTTATCAAATCGATGAAAGACAACAAATGTTTTCAGATGTATATAAGGCAAATAAGCCAGCTCAGTGTATGCTATACCTGGGTATCTTTGCTCAAATAAAGGGGGAGCGATAGCAAATAGCACATATACCATTATACCATTAGGGTAAACTCAAAAAAGGAGGGAGTTTTTTCTGTATTGATGTAATGCAAGACATTTTTAGTTACTCCTTCATCTCTGTTATATTTCTTTTCAGCTATGGAACAGAGGCTTGTGATAGTGGAAGCTATGCAAGAATTTGTCACACTGACATGCATCCGGTTTATCAACCACACAACAGAACATGACTACATAAACATTATCACTGGAAATACGTAAGTTTAATCTTCCCTGATATCCACTGCTGATGCTTAGAAATATGCACCTTCTGACTTCTATAGATCCCACAAACTGGATACTTGTAAATGTTTGAAATTCTGAGCCACTCCTGATCCTCCAGAAGCACCAATCCCCTCTTACATAGATTGCAGTATTTGCACAATGTCATGTTTTACTTGGAGGAGGCCTTCTCAGCTCAATAAGGGGGAAAGGTGAGCTGAGATAACAGCCTCCAAACAGAGCTAAGGGAGGCTGGCAGTCCTACCCTGGAAGCAGTGCCAGGACCATCACATGCTCACTTTGAAGGGAGGGGAGGTTACTTTGGATTTTGTAGAGTCAGACTAAAACAGCAAAAGTACAGGTAAGAACATGGTCTGCCTTAAGAGGAAAATTCTAGGATAAAAAGGCCAGTTGTGCTGATTTACACTTGGCTATTAATTAGCACAGCCAAGGTTGTGTCTGTGCTGCAGAACAGCAGCTTTACTATTTTTGGCATTTTGCTGCAGGGCATTCATCTCCATGGCTATTCAGTGACTGTTGGAGACCAGTGGGCTCCAGAAGTGTCTGGCTATGGCCCTATAGCTAGAAAGGGAAAGACAAAGACATTCCGTAAGGGTCCACCCATGTAAGTCATCACAGGATGGGATCTCTGCCTGTTGGAGGCCTACTGCCAAAGTCTTTGCACGACCCAGCTTGACATGTCAGAGTCCTAGAAGGATCAGGGCTAAGCCAACAGGAATAGCTGGCTCAATCTGATGCAGGGCAGCTGGAGTAGCTGCATGAAAAGCCATTTAAGGGCTGCATTAGCTTCTCTGGTTCTATTTTGACTTGTCTTCTTGCTTACACCTTGGTCTGTCTCCTGCCTCTGTCACCTTGGATTCCTGGAACTCTGACTTGCTGTGTTTAGGCCTGGTCTGCTTTTTGACTCTGGTGTTTATCACACTGAGGTTTTGGGAGCTTTTTGCAGCTCGGGTCTGACGTGACTGCGGGTCCAACAATGTGAATTCACGCTAAAACGTGATGTGTTATCTCACGTGATTGCTTTCTATGGGGGGTTCTTACGAGGTGCTTCCGCATCAATTGCCTGACTACTCTTTTGATGAAATTTCGGAGGAAACAAGCAATTCACCAAAATCTGCATCTAGCTCACTGGATTGGGACTGGGGGGGGAAGATAATTCCGAGGTTGAATAAACATTGGAAACCCGGAACTACTGAGAAGGAAAAAAATTAGATATACTGAAGCCAAGCGAGGCAAAGCTGGAAACAACGGACAACAAAGCACATAAAAGGCCTGATCCGGACAAAAACACAGCTATGTACTCGTATGAAACAATAAATCAGGCACCAAGGGCGGATAAGAATTAAAAGATAGCCTATATGAAAAAAGGAAACCATACCATCATAAACGTGCGGAAATGTTTTAGAACAAGAGAAGACTATCGGCCCCCTGCACATATCCAATCATCATTTGAATGCTCCTTGCCTACCCATTTTTTTTTTCATCCTCGCTGCAACACTGCCCACCGATCACAATATCCACTGCTGCGCCCGTCCTACACAACGAATTGCACCTCTCCTTCACTGCCCGCCCTCCTCATCCCCGCCTGCTTCTGCACCCCCATTGTCCTCTCTGCACCCTGCCACCCTATCCCATCCATCCCCTGCTGCCTACCCCGATCTATCCCTCCTCACCCTGTCCCATCATCCCCTGACTGCTCCTTCACCCTGATGAAGGATGACAGCTAAGGAGGGGGCAGGGAAGGAGGACAGCATTCAGAGCCCCATTGAGCATGCGTAAGGGTGCCCATTCAAATCGTTGAACCCTCAAAGTATGTTCCGGTGTGGTAATACAATGTGCACTCACCATGCTTTGCTTGAATCTGCATCACGTGACTTGTCTGGAATCGAACAGACTCCGCTTCCCCCTCGATTCAGAAGGGCAACAGAAAGGCAACCAGGTGTGGTAAAACATCACATTTTAACGTGAATTCACATTGCTAGACAGGAGTGACTCCAGATCTGGTGTGAAAAAACATCACATTTCACGTTGCTAGAACAGGCGTGACTATGGATCTAAGCTGCAAACCCCCCACGTGTAATAAGGCCATCTGCCTCTTGCCTCTGGCCCATTGAACTCCTGGAACTATGCCTTGCTGTATTTAGATTTCAGTCTGTTTTCTGACCTTGCCTCCTGCCTCTGTCCTATTGGACTCTCTAAGCTCACCATCCATGTCTTATCCCATGTCGAGGATGCTTCTATTGAGAGTTCCTGCATGGCAGGGGGTTGGATTGGATGGCCCTTGTGGTCTCTTCCAACTCTATCATTCTATGATTCTATGGAAATTCACTGGGTAACCTTGGACAAGTTACACTCTTCCGGCCTTGAAGGAAAGCAAAGGCAAATCCTTCTGAACAAATCTTGACAAGAAAATCCTATGACAGAGTTGCCTTAGGGTCTCCATAAGACAGAAATGATCTGAAGGTACACAAGAACAGTTGCAATGCTCAAGGGATATGTTGTATGATACTGTATTTTACAGAAGGGGTGAGAATTAGGCAGCCCTCCTGATGATGTTGAATTGCAGTACCCAGCAACACACTAGCCAGCATTACCAATAGGGAGAGTTGTTGGGAGTTGCAGTCCGCATCATCTGGACATTATGTCCACAAACACAGATGTAGGAAATGGGGTGGGGTGGGGTGGAGGGTTGAACCTGAAAGACAGCATTTGTTGTTGTGTGCCTCCATGTTATTTTTGACATATGGTGATCCTATGATAGGGTTTTCTTGGCAAGTTTCTTTAGAAGTGGTTTCCCATTGCCAGCTTCTTGAGGCAGAAAGAGTGTAACTCACCCAAAATTGAACCCTGATCTCCAGAATCATAGTCCAACACTACAGCCTCTATATAACGCTGGCAATCAAAATACAGCACAATGTTATAAATTTACATGCGAACTCTCATTCTAATAGCACTATCTTATAGTCAGATATTGTATTGTAATAGATTTTTTATTTTGCTTTCCATGTTGAAAATGAGTGTTTGGATCAATTACAGCACTATAGAAATAAAGTTTAATAATAATAATAATAATAATAATAATAATAATAATAAGACAGTGTTTGAACTTGAAATAAGGAATGATGCTTTGAATGTGTGTACCAAATTTGATTCTGATATCTCAATGGTCTAGAGCAAGGATGGGCCAAATATGACACTGGGACCACATGCAGTCCCCAAAGTCTCTCCCCCTTTTAGCCAGCAAATCAAATGTTAAACAGGTTGCAGGCACTACTCATACTGTTTAAATATCAAATAATATCCATTGGGGGAAAAAAGAAGTGGACTGGAAGGGAGCATTTTTTGGCAAGGTTCCAGGAGCACAATATTGCCACCAAGCCAGGCACAATTGTCTACCCTTATTTTAGAGACTTCTGTTACAAACCCACAGCAAACAACATGCTTAAATTGATGATATTGTAGGAGCAATTCAGTACTTTTTAAATTAAATCCATTATGAAATAACACTAGAAATTGCACTTTTTTGCATTTGTTTTACAGTCTCCTGCATTTATTACTTAGTACAAATTGAGATTTCTATTAGCTTCCTATACCTTTTGGATTTCTTCTTGTTTCTGCCTCCCCTTTGGTGTGTTCTCTTTAATTAAACCAAGAGCCTTGCTTAATTTGGCAAACAAGACCATTTAGGCCACAGTCCTTTGCACACTAATTTTGAAATATGCCCTGCTGCATATGCTGGAAATATCTTCTGAGCAAATATATGCATAGGATTTCCATATTATTATGTTTAGAATTATTTCATTTTAAAAAATTAATCAGACACATGGTGACTGAGAATAAAGCCTAGTAAATTCTCTACCAGCACAAATTAGGCAGGTGCTGATTCTTCTTGGGTCCCTACCTACCTACCTACCCACCCACCATC
>NC_056522.1:306190412-306233528 GCF_019175285.1 Sceloporus undulatus | reverse complement strand
TCTATCTATCTATCTATCTATCTATCTATCTATCTATCTATCTATCTATCTATCATCACCTTATTTGTACTCTCTCAAAGTTGAGACTCAAGGCAGTTTACAGGATAAAAAGAAATACAAGTAAAAACAAATATACAAAAAGGTTATGATTTAAAAAAGGATTAAAATATTTATAAAATTAAAGCCATTTAAAAGCCATTCCAAGAAGTATATATATTATATATCCTTTAAGTGAAGATACTACTTTGTGTTTTTTTTCTATTTCAGATGTTGGTCTTACTTTGGAAAAATTGGAGGCAGACAGCATTTGGGTTTGGCAAAATATGGCTGTATATACAAAGGATTAATTCAGCATGAACTCAATCATGCACTGGGTTTCCTACACGAACATGCTCGAAGTGACCGAGATAAGTATGTTAAAATCAACTGGGAGTATGTTGTAGCAGGTATGTCAGTTTGTGCTGAAGTAACAATTCTAACTCTTTAAGGGCATACATTTCGATTTATTTATTTCTATCTTTTATCTTTTATCTGTCAAACCATTCTGGATAGTATATGCATTAAAACAATGAAAACATAAATGGCTAAACAATATACATAAAATAACATCAAGTAATTATTTCTGAGGAAAGAATTGGCAAAACCACCTCTCAGTATTCCTTGCCTAAGAAAGACCTATGAAATTCATAGGGTTGTTGTAAGTTAATAGGTGATGTGAGTGCACATACACACATGCACAGTTCATTCACAGCAAAGGAATAGGGGATTAAGCAGAGATGTTTAATAATATAATTTTTAGGATAGTCTCCTTCCCTGAAGGTCTTTAAACAGAGGCTTGATGTCCTTCTGTTGGGGATGCTTTGATTGAGAGTTCCTGCATGGCAGGGGTTTGGACCGGATGGCCTTTGTGATCTCTTCCAGCTCTATGATTCTATGATTCTATATCCTCCCACTGCCCCAATTTGGCAGGGACAATCAAGAGTAATCCTCTGTTGTCTCACTTTTTCAGTTGCTTTTAAAATGTCCCAGATTCTCTCTCCTCTTCCAACTTCTCCCCTTTCTCCTTGACTTACTTCAATGGCTGCAAACTGAGTTCAAAGTGCAAATGTAGTTTATATTTAATTAACTCAGCAGGGAGGAGAGGAGAGAGGAAAATCTTATATTTCCCAGTAGGCTAAGGCCAAAGTGAACTGCTGCAGCTTCTCCTCGCTTATTTCTTCATCCACCTTAATAACTTTTGTCATCTGGACCACTCTCTGATGGTATTTGGCCAAACATGTCCTGCTTTTCATCTATGCAACATTATAAGGTATGGCTATAGCATTATGGCTGCATGTAAAGGTTTCACAACTTTTCCTGGGGGGGAAATGCAGACAGGAGTCATATGGATAGAATTCCTTTAGGTACTGAATCCCCAAGTACTGGGTCCAACTGTCTCATATTTCTCAGCATGCTTAAAGGAGATTCTTCTCTTTTGAGATGTTGATAAGCATGAAGGTTTATATGGGAAAAGAAACACCTTGTGGTACTGAAAGCAGGAGCCATGTTATGCTCTATATAGATTAAAACTAGACCTTTGAATTAAGCAGGGAAAACAACTGATGAAGTTGACAAACTAATGCATCTGAATACATTACAATAATGGTAATTTTCAGGGTAGCCAGTGTTCTGTAGTAGTTTGTGTGCTGGACTTCAACTCCAGGAGACCAGGTTTTAAATTTCTCCTCAGCTATGGAACCCCACTTGAGCAAATCCTCTCTCTCAGTGTCAGAGGGAGACAATGACAAACCCCCTCTAAACAAATCTTGCCAAGAAAACCTTAAGATAGGGTTGCCATATGTCAGAATCAATCTGAAGGTACAATAAAATTTTCAAAGAGATAGCTTTGTTAATCCATTTCACTATAGAGTAGATCCTTGGTATCAGCTCTCATTGATACCAAAATCCATGGATGTTGGTCCCATTATATAAAATGGCAAAGTAAAATGGTGTGAATTACAATATCTAAAATGGTGAATATAAAAAGATTTGTTTTTTGGAATACTTCCACCTCCAGGTGGTTGGTTGAATCTGTAGATTCAGAAGCCATAAATAAGGAAGGCCAAATATAAAAAGAAAGAAAGAGTCTTGTGGCAAATTTAAGAATGGACTTGTTTGTGAAGAAATAATTGGTTAGCCTTGGTTAGTCTTAAAAGTCTTAATCCTAAAAATTCTTCAAGACTCCTTCTGTCTTTTAATATTATACTGGTGATGCCCAAGATGTTCTCTGTCAGTCTACTACCCTTTCAGAAATCAACCATCTACAGTTCTGTATCAGCTGTAACCTGTAGCTCTCTGTGTCTTCAGTTGCAAGCTCAGTATTGAGAAAGTCTTCCTGGCAACTGCTCCAGCAGCAAGATTGTATACAAAGGTTGGGTCACAGTGAGAAAACCAGATTTGTAGTGTTTTTGAAGCTGGGGTAACTGCTAAATGGAACTAGGGCTGGCACTCCCTTTTGCAGGGCTGATGCACCCAATACGACATTCCAGAGCTTGAAATTTTATTTTTCTATTATAGTGTCTAGAATAGCTCAGCCATGCTTGCTAGGATATTCTGGGAATTGTAGTCACCAAGCTGCCTACCATGCTTCAGATATTTAAAGTTTTAGCCCCAAAAGTAGATTTTTCTAAGCCATGAACAATATTCTGCATTTATAAACTTGTGGAATCTAAAGAACACCCCCTTGGAATTGTCTAACTGTTAATTATTGGGACTCCTGTAAAACTTCAGTAAAACCTGGAACAGACATAAACTGGATGGTAGACCTAATCACTTCTAGAAAAGCCCCTAACCAAAACCTAATCACTTCTAGAAAAGCCCCTCAAAATCCATAAATTCCAGTTGGTTACTTAATTTTCTGTGGAGACACGCATCAGTCTGTGAGAGAAGTAGTATGTGAATGGCCAAAGTCCTGAAGCAGATCTAATCAGATTCAGGTAGTAGCTCCTTATCATACCTACTTTTGATAAGTTAAAAATGGCAAAGAAATAATAATGGCAAAAAAGAAATGTTTCTTCACCAACAGTTTGTCAATGCTTCAATGTTTTATTTAATGGAGTTTTTCCACATGTATTGGGACCTCCTTCAGTTTGATCTTGACGATGATGTTAGACAACCTTTGGAGGGTCATAACTTTTTATTATCATCAGCTGCTCTTTCATTATTATTCATTTATTTTGTGTTATAACTTACAGTATCTTTGAATTTCTTAAAAATTAAGGGTGGTATAAGGATGTTTTAAATAACAATCCTCCCTTATCTTCTCTCCATGTGTTTGTTTCTTTTGCCTAATTTATTTATTTTTATCTCTTACAGGAGAATGGGGGAATTTTGAGAAAGTGAACTCCACCAATCTGGATCTCCCCTATGACTATGATTCAGTGATGCACTATGGCCTGTAAGTCCTGTGTAAGGTCATCTCTTCTCAGACTAAATTGCTTATAATAGGAAAATTATTCTTAAGGAAAAGGTCAATTTTTGAAAATTTAGACCCATTTGCTCTTATGCACATTTTTAATTTATCTGTATCTGTCACTTTCTGGAGCAATGTGTACAGTTCTGCAAGGCATGCATGCTCCTCAACAACAAGATCCCAACAATTATTGTCCAGTTAGTCTGCCATCAATACCAGGAAAGATTCTAGAGCAGATTGTTAAACATCACAAAAAGTCAACACGGGTTTCAGAGAAACAAGTCATGCCAGACTAATCTGATCTCTCTTTTTTTGGTAAAATTATCAGCTTGGTAGATGAAAGGAATGCTGTGGATATAGCATAAGTTGACTTCAGTAAGGCCTTTGACAAGGTTCCCCATGACATTCTTGCAAACAAGCTATTGAAATGTGGGCTACACAATGCAGATGGGATTTGTAATTGGTTGACCGGCCATATCCAAAGGGTGCTCAGCAAGGGCTCCTCTTCATCCTGGAGAGAAGTGAGCAGAGGGGTGCCACAGGGTTCTGCTCTGGGCCCAGTGCTATTCAACATCTTTATCAATGACTTAGATGAAAGAATAGAGGTACATTTTTGTTGCTGAACAGAAATCACTTCTCTATATACTGTACAGACAATCTGCTTTCTGTGATCTTTTTTCTTGCTGCATGTTCCCAGTAATCAATTGTTTTTCAAGATGGTTGCTATTCAAATATTGTTTGAAATATTTGCTAGAATAGAATTACCAGTTGAGATCTAATGAACACATCTTTTCCTCTTTTCCGCAGGTATGATTTTTCTAATACTGCTGGAAAGCCAACCATTGTCCCCATCCCTAATGCATCAGTACCAATTGGTCAGAGAGTTGGGCTGAGCAATCTTGATGTGAAAAAAATAAACAAGCTCTATAGCTGCAGTGAGTAAAATAAATACTTTATAGTTCATTTTTCATTTGGTACAGTAGATTTTAAAGCACTTGGAATCACCAGCTATTGCTGTCAGGCCTATTGAGCCATTTGGCTCTCATGTGACTGGCACCTCACTTAACCTGTTTCTTTTTTTTTCTTCCAAAAAACCATTTTTGGAATCCTTTCACAATTATCAATAAGCCTTAACCCTTCAGAGGTGGCAACAACCGGCAGTTACAACTCCAGAGCATTGGAAAGTTAACATTATGGGCTATAGCTTCTAGAAATTTCTAGTTAACATAACCAAGGGCCATGTTGCCTGAGAGAATCTAGGAACTGTAATCCACAAACTCTAAAAATGATTCCAGGTTATACCACAGATATGCTATTAGGTGAATTTGATTTATGTGAATAATGGTCCAAAACACACTGCAGAAATAATCCAGTTTTCACCCAGTTTGAGTCCGATTTAACTGTCTTGGCTCAATGCTAGGGTATTCTGGGAACTGTGGTTTTGTGAGCCTTCTCTGTCAGAGAGCTCTGGTGCCACAAACAAACTACAATTCTCAGGTTTCCCTAGCATTAAACAAGGGCTGTTAAAGTGGTCTCAAATTGGATTATTTCTGCAGTGTGTTTTGGTCCAATGATTAACCTTTCAATACAGGATGTTATATGTATGTTTTCTCCTTGGCACATCTCATGTTCCATATCCCTGTTTTGTTCTGTTCTCTAGATGCCTGTAGCACCGTGCTACATAAGCCAAGTGGCAGTTTCTCTTCTGAAAATTACCCACAATCATACCCTAACAATATCATATGCCTATGGCTGATACGAATTCCAGAAGAAAAGGTAAGATTATTCAAAGTAGGTCTTGCGTTGATGTGCCAAGAATATAGGATACAGATATTGGGGAAAGATGACGGCCCCATTCAGATTCATCTATTTGCACTGGATGGAACTGGGCAGAATCGGGTCCCCCCCCCCCCTTGCAGCTCTTGCAGAGAGTTCACATTTGCAGGTACTGGTTTAAAATGAAGGCACCTTTGCTGTGATTCAAATTCAGTTCCGCTTTCGTCAAGGTGACATTTCCTACAGCTATTGGGCAATTGGATGTGTGCTTCCCCCCCCCCTTTTTTTTTAAATAGGCAGGTGTGCGATTTTTTGTCAATTTTAAAAACTTCAGGTGTGGTGTGTTGTGTTATTGGGTCACTACAGATTATGGATCTTCCCCTGCCTCCGTTTTCACCCCCAAAATGCCTAATGCCATTTTTTGCATCCCCCCCTTTGCCCCCCAGATGCCTCATACACAACAATAATAATATAATAATAATAATATAATAATCCTCACCATGGCATCTCTGCATCCTTTGCTTTCCCTCATCCCCCATTCCTACACATACATAGCAAAAGATTTGTTTCACTTTGCCAAATGAAAGAGAAATTATTTGTAACATTGCGCATTATAAAGCATTTGCATATAAAAAAAAATAATTTAGAAGAAAAGCCTTTTGCAATGTGCCATGCAGACAGCAAGGAAATGAAAGGAAAAGTAGCACAAGCAGACACACATTCTATCTATATATGTATCCACCTGTAGCAAAAAGCATGCACATAGTCTGTCAAAAATAAAAAAATAAAAAAGAGAGAGAGAAAGCTGCCTGTGAGAGCAGAGGCTTGCTCCATTCCCTGCCCTCCCTTTGGCCTGCCCTGAATTGACCCTTTCTCCGGCTCCTTCCTTCTCCTCCTCCATCACCCAATGCTGCCCTCCATGGCCCCCTTCTTTCCCCCAGCTTCATCCTCCTCCTCCTCCATCACTCTGATGAAGGGGAGGCATGTTCCACCCTCTGCCCTCCCTCTGCCCTAAATCCCTCCCCTGAACTTGACCCGATCATGACTGGGGACAAGTTCATATTTGCTGGACCTGTTTTTTCCCCCCAAAAGATACAGCTTTTACTCTGCTTCCAAATGACCCACGCTAAGGGGCATTTGCCCCTCAACTGATGTGAAAGCCTCAGATTCGCTTGTGAGAGATTTGAGGTGAATATGAACTTCCCATGGTTAATCCAGGTTCTGATCCAGGGTAAAAGGTACTCTGAATGGCCCCATTGTTTTTGTTGTTGACACATTGGTGGGGAGCAGGATTGTAGTCTGATGAAGATATGATTCTGTACACACAAATGATATATCATGTACTTGAATATTAACGATCAATGAAAAAAGGAGCTAACTGCTACTCTAAGGTGAAATACCTCTTAATTTAATCATTTTAAAATGTATTTTAGTACCAGAATTTATCCAGTTTTTATTTACCTTCTCAGAAACATGGGCTTTGTTCATAACTCCTTTGCTCACTTGTAAAATGTATAATTTTAGTATAGGTAAGAGCATAGTAAACAATCATTCCATTTTACATTGCATCCTTAAGTAACACCCTTCCCATACTTTCAGAATCATCTATTCTGAGTAGTCTTTGTGCAGGTAATTTACAGATTGGAGTACTGAAATTTACTCTGTGTGGTTTGCCCATGAAGGCAACATGGAGATTGCAGTTTCTGCAAAACTCTGCAGAGAGACTGCTGAGCAGAGCACTGTATAGAGACCACATATCACCGATCTGAAATGATTGCACTTGTGGCTAATAAGCCTTTGGTTGGAATCTCAGGTAATATTGGATGAAATGCAAAGCCATAAACAGCTTGGGATAGTTATACTTGAGGTAGTGGTGCTGGGATACTGAAGTGCTGGGGCTGCTGGGGGGGGGGGTTGCACTGCAGTATCCCAATTCTCATGAGTAGATCAGGACACTGCAGTGAAGGCAGGAGAGCCTGACCAGGTGTCACCCCTCTAACTTGGGTGTCACACAGTGCAGCCCAAACCCTCTAATGATGCCACTGGCTTGAGGAGCAGGTTTCCCTATATACCTTCCCCAAGGACTGAAATCTTTTGGAAGATCCCTCCTCTATTACCACCTGTGGAGTAATACACTGTGGGATAGAAGGGAGGGCCTCCACTGCTGTGACACCTCATTTGGGGAAAACCCTCATCTTGGGAGGCCCATTCTTTCATCATGTTTTAACCAAGCTAAAACCTGGCTTCTTACTGAAGCCTGTGGCCTAATTTATTTTTTTGCCCAAACTTACATGTATATATTTGTAACCTGTTCAAATTCGTTATTGTTTTAAACCACTTAAACTGATTTGATTTGTGAAAGAGGAGGATATTTGGTGAGCCACTGCAAGCTAGAAACACAGTTTACAACTGAGAATGTGCACAGTGTGCTTTGGAGACAAGACTTTCCTAGAGTCTAATTCTAACAATGTCTATAACTGAGGCTACTGAGGGTGGAAATGGAGAGGATCAAAGAAGAACACAGACATATTTTCCCTAACAAAGTGCAATTTACTCTTTGTTTGAATTTATTTTCCAGCATTAATTTTCACTCTAAAATATACTGTTCAGTGTTCTTTCTTTACCCCATTTAAGGTTTACTGCCTCTGTTTTGAATTATCTGACACATCAGCTCTTGTTGACAACAGTTATTGAAAGATTGCTATGCTCAACACATTCTGTGCAAGAACTATACTAATTGCATTTATTGTTTGTTTTGATGTCATCTTTGCCATGAATAGTATATTGCTGTTTTGCCACTTTACTTAGTAATTTAACAAGCTATTGTTATGAGTCACAAAAACAAACAGCTAGGTTTAGTTTATCATTGCAGTTCTGTGTGTGAATGGTCATGAATGGATTAGAAATCAGCACATAATAATAATAAGTTTCATTGCATTTTAACAACAACTTTTCACATCCTTTTAACTGTATTTATTTGAATTTTTAAAAACTGCAGTCAATAGACTGTGAAGCTAGATACAGTATAACGATCAGTAGTACAGAAGATAATTATTTCTGGCCAGCCAGCCATTATCCTGACATTCTACACATCTATACATCCTCAGGCCACAATGCTGGTGATCTTGTATGCATGCATGATATTAAAGCTACATGGCAAGTACTTCTTCTGTATGTTACAACTAGAATGGCATGCCCTTCAACATTTGAGGCATGAAAATCAGGCTGTACATGGCCAAGCAACATCAGAATATGATCAAGATGGTAAACATTATTAATTAGGAAGAACACACAAGCTAGGAGAAGCTGCAGCAGATTGCTTTTGCCTGAGTCTACTGTGAAGGACAAGATTCTTCCCCCTCGTCTCCTCTTCCCCTACTGAGTTAACTGAATGCAAACTAATCTTTCATTTTGAATTCAGCTTGCAGTACTTGAAAAAAGTTGAGGGCAAAAGAGGAAAGTGGGATGGAGAGAAAGAAATTGATACATTTTAAAAGCAGCTGAAAAAAAGTGGCATGACATCGGATTAATCAGGACTGTCTTTGCCAACAGTTGGAATGTATGAAATGGGAATTATTTCACTGACAGGCTGTGTTTCAGCAATATCCTTATGGCAAAGGAAGCATATTCAAAAGCCTTTGGCTCAAGACCATGTAAGAATGAAAAAGAAGAGTCAGGGCCAAACTAATTTAAAAGACAATTTTCTTATTCTCTTTTCAGGTCTTTCTGAATTTTCATGTTTTTGATCTGCAGTCATCCCCAAACTGTTCCTCTGACTATGTTCGCATTTACGATGGGATCAGTAGAAATGCCCATGTTCTCATTGATAGATTTTGTGGGATAGGGCAACTGCCTGCAGTTATGGCTTCTGGAAGCACAATGCTTGTGGAATTTGTGAGTGATGAGGATACTACAGCAACAGGTTTCAGAGCCTCCTATACCCATGGTATGAAAAGCTCATTGGTGATCACTAAAATTATTAGTGCGTGAGACACAAACAAATGTTATTAGTAGAACATTGTCCCCAGCACATTTTAATTTTGGGCTTTTTCTCTGATGTTCTGTTCTCCAAATTTCCCAAATCCATTTGCTGTCAGGTCCAACCCCATCAAAATGCATATTAGGTGCTCATCTTTGCATTTCAGAGCCCTGTTTGAAATGTGTTTACTCAAAGATAAGTTCCATTGAATTAAAAGGAGATAACATCTCAACTCCATCATCTAGTAGAGCATGAATGACCAACATGCAAGTCTTTAGATATTGTTGGGCTGCAGTTCCCATTATCACTCCCCACTGACTCTGCTGGCTTTTCCCTGATTTATTTTCTTTCTTATTTAGTTCCATGGGGCAGCAGCTTTGTAGCTTTTCTTTCTTCTTGTCACAGTGAAATGTGGAGGAACATTCATCAACACTTCTGGAGCAGTCACTTCCCCAGAATTTCCTGGAAGATACCCACCAAACCAAGCTTGTCGATGGATTATCAGTGCTCCAGCAGGAAGCAGGGTAAGGGGCAGTGCAGTGGGGTGTGCATTTCAGAGAGAAAAAACACTTCACTGACTACCCACAAACTGGGTACTCATTTTAGCAACCTCGGAAGGATGCCAGGCTGAGTTACCCCTGAGCCCCTGGCTGATATTGAACTCACAGCCTTGTGGTCTGTGAGTGAGTGGCTGCAGTACAGGCATTTAACCAGTGTGCCACCATGGCTCAAAGTAGATCCAGTCTCCTACCTTTGACCTCTAACTAGCTTTTAGGACCAGACCATCACTGAATCTGAACTTGTCACTCCACATTTTACATTTATATTACTATGCACATCCTTGTTTCTCACATCATGTCTGCCCCTAGAACTCCATTCCATACATCTAATGAAATGATTGTCTTAAAGCAGTAATGAATTGGATGAGAGAAAACAAATTGAAGCTGAATCCAGACAAAACGGAGGTACTTACGGTATCGGCTCCGAACCCAGGCATCGGGATACAACCTCCAGTCCTAGAAGGGGTCACACTCTCCTCAAAGGACTGTGTTCACAGTCTGGGGGGGCTCCTAGATTCGGCACTTCACATGACAAATCAGGTGAATGCGAACTATTCAGGAAAGGCCTGCCGGAAGAGATCCATCTTTGTAGCTTTTAAAAAGCTATTTAGAGTGGTAATGTGACGGATCTCGTCCGGCAGGCCATTCCACAGTCTTGGAGCAACAGCTGAGAAGGTCCTCTGGGAGGTCGTAGATAGTCTTGTTTTACAAGGCTGTAACAAATTTTCTCCCGAAGATCTGTGTGTGCGGGGAGGATTATATGGAAGGAGGCAGTCCCGAAGATAGGTTGGACCCAAGCCATTGAAGGCTTTAAAGGTGATCACAAACACCTTGTACTGGGCCTGGAAACTGATGGGCAGCCAGTGGAGTGATCTTAAGATTGGTGTTATATGGTCTCTTCTGGATGTACCAAAGACTAATCTGGCTGCCACGTTCTGGACTAATTGAAGTTTCCGGACCAAGCACAAGGGTAGCCCCATCTAGAGTGCATTGCAGAAATCAAGGCATGAGGTTACCAGCACATGTACTACAGTCTCGAGGTCCCTGACTTCCAGGAAAGGGCGCACCTGGCGTATCAGCCGGAGTTGATAAAAGGCATACTAATAGCAAACTCAGAGTGGTTCTTGGACAGAATTCAGAATGAAACTACCTTTGTAGAAGAAGCCTCACGTGGTGATGGATGATGGTACAGGTTGAGTCTCCCTTAATCATTGTGGAAGCCCACCATAGTTTGAAAATGTATAAAATAACATGGAGTGAGCCCAAAAACTACCCAATTAGAAAAGACCAAGACTATGTAGTGACCATGGAAGACTGGATGGCTGTTAAGAAGGGGAAAATTCAAAAACCAAAGGGAGGGGGAATAGAGTGGAGTAGCCTGGAACAGGGCACAGCCAGCTGGCTGGAACTTGACACAGGAGCACTCTACTCTGAAAACATTTTGTTTCATATCCCACTTACAAACAAAAATTCACAGTAATATCTTATCAGTGTTCATTTGTAAGCAGTTTTACAAAGCTCAGTAGGAATCCTCCCAGGTAAAGTGATTTTGGATTGCAACCTTGGTGTCAGAATTCATGGAGCAGTACATGTTGTGTCATATAAACAACTACTCTCTTCACCACATGATTTCTCACTGAAAATGATGCATGGCATGGGAGAAATGGCTGTGTTAGTTGGATTACACAAAGCCACAGGCTGCAGTAATGAAGGGTGTTTTTGGGGGGAGGGGCTAAATTGGCACTGTGCCTCCCATTAATCCTGAAGGTGTCTGTGAAAATGTAGTCTTGTCCATACATGGACAAGGAAGGCTGACATAAGGAGAGAAAAGACAGATGGCTTTGAAATATCCATATGGATCTGATTTTTTTAAAAAAAAATCCAAGGACATAAAATTTTCAACACATAACAGGAAAAAAAGATCAATCTCATGTACAGTGATTCTTTTTCAAATAGCCTCTATTCTTGATGGAAAAGTATGTATGTAAGATATTCAGAGCTGACTTTTACACTATTAAACAAATTATTGTTAGCCTGATAGTGCAGAACGATTGCTGGGTGACCCCAATGCCAAATGGGAATTCCTTTGAAATATACATTTGTGGTACTTTTTCTCAGATGCATTGAGACCTCATTGTTTGTAGAAATAATAGTGTTTGCACCCGATATTTCTTTAGGACAGTGATTCCCAACCTTCCTAATGCCGCGACCCTGTAATACAGTTCCTCATGTTGTGGTGACCCAAACCCATGACATTATTTTTATTGCTAGTTCATAATTGTAATTAAATATGTATTTTCTTAGGCGACCCCCATGAAAGGGTCATTCGACCCCCAAAGGGGTCCCGACCCACAGGTTGGGAACCACTGCTTTAGGACATAATGGGTTAGATAATTACATTCAAAATGCTTGAGATCTGTCTTGTTATACTACAACCTTGACAATGATTTTCCTGTATCTGACAAGGTAACATTTTTGAGATCTTTTCTAACTCTATGATTCTGAGATAGCTAAATGTATGCTGGTATTAATACCTACTACAATACTGAATTTAGATAATTATGTTTCTTTAAAATCCTATAACTAGATAGCCATGTCTCCCTTTGTGGTTTCCTTAGATATTCCTAAGAACAGCTTTCTTTGAACTGGAAGATATCTTTGGATGCAGATATGACAGACTTATCCTTCGTGATGGTGGCCAAAATCACTCTCCACTTGTGGGCATTTTCTGTGGAAAGATGAAAATCCCATCTTTCATTTCTAGTGGGAATTTTCTGCGTATAGAATTTTATGCTGATTTCGCATTTGAATTTTCTGGATTCAGACTGGACTACTCAATCAGTTAAGTACTGTTGCTAATGGATGGCATTTTTTGTGTTAATAAAAATGGTTTTTAAAAAAGAGAATTATTTTACAACATCTTTGTCTGGAAGGATTTCTGAGTCATTTTGTAACCATAAGTATGGTCAAATGTAAAAAAAAAAAAAAAAATCTGCTAAACTATCTACATTGACACAATGCATAAAGTGAAACAACATTAGGAATATTAAGTAACCAAGGATGCAAATGTCTACTTAGCCAGCCCACAACTTATTGGTCCCTACAGCAGAGTCGGAGATGCCTGCAAAGTTTGATTAGTTTACTTTAGTAGCCACTGACCTAAATATCACACATGTTCATCTTCTCTGACCTATTAATGGTAATAACACTAATAAGATACTAGATGGAGAGATGTAGCATAAAGTTGTTCCCAGGCAGAACTGTGCCTTGTCTCTCCTCCTGCAATATTCACCTTCCCCTGCAGAGATCCAGCCTCCATAGGCTTTAAATGTGCTGGTGAGCTGTATTTAGTGCATTCAAAATATATAGGACTTCTGGAAGACCCCCCCCCGGTCCTGGGAAATACCCTTCCTCATTGTATGGGCACATAGCCAGATGCATCTTCAGCTTCTTGCACTCTCCTGTAGTCACTAAATGGCTATGGGAGGGAGGGTTCACAGGAGCAAAATGGGATTGAAGGACCAGGGGGGATGTTAATAATAATAATAATAATAAAATTTTATTTATACCCCGCCCTTCCAAATAGATCAGGGCGGCTTACAAATGCACCTTAGTGCAGCAAATACAATATAAAACAGGTTAAAAACAACATCATCTCTTCATAAAAACAATAAAAACCCCTTAGCCCAACCTCACGGCCACGAGTGAGGAGGGAGGCCCATAGGATGTTTAGTCGGGGAATGCCTGATTAAATAGGAAGGTTTTGAGTCCCTTCCTAAATTGGGCCAGGGTGGTGGATGAGCGGAGCTCTATGGGCAGCATGTTCCAAAGGGCTGGGGCAGCTGTGGAAAAGGATCTTCTGGCCGTAACGGCCAACCTTGCCCCAGGCACCTTCAGGAGTTGCTGCCCAGATGTTCTGAGGGTGCGAGGCGGAATGTACGGGGAGAGACGGTCCTTCAGGAATCCTGGGCCCAAGCCATTTAGGGCTTTATAGGTGATAACCAACGCCTTATATTGAGCTCGGAAGCGAATAGGCAGCCAATGGAGGTCTTTAAGCACCGGTGTTATATGGCTGGTCCTGGAAACGCCAGTGACCAGCCGTGCTGCCATGTTCTGCACTACTTGCAGCTTCCGAGTGTGGTATAAGGGTTGCCCCATGTAGAGTGCGTTGCAGAAATCCAATCTCGAAGTTACCAGAGCGTGTACAACAGTTTCAAGGTCCCTCTGGGCCAGATATGGGCGCAGCTGGCGAATCAGCCGAAGCTGATAACAGGTACTCTTGACCGTCGCATTCACCTGAGCAGTCAGGTGAAGGGACGAGTCAAGAAGCACCCCCAGACTGCGCACGGAGTCCTTCACAGGGAGCGTGACCCCATTCAGGACAGGTGGAACCACCGCCATTCCTGGACCAGGGGGACCTATCACTAGTACCTCCGTTTTCTCTGGATTAAGTTTGAGTCGGTTTTCCCTCATCCAGCCCATTACTGACTCCAGACAGGCCACGAGAGGAGAGACGCCATCCCCAGTCACTGCATCAGTCGGAGACATAGAGAAAATAATTTGGGTGTCATCAGCGTACTGATAACCCCGCGCCCCATGTCTCCGGATGATCTCTCCCAGCGGTTTCATGTAAATGTTAAATAGCATGGGGGACAGAATGGCTCCTTGAGGGACCCCAGTTTTAAGGGCCCGCTCGCTGGAGCACACGTCCCCCAGCTGCACCATCTGAGACCTCCCGGAGAGGTAGGAACGGAACCACTGAAGCACAGTGCCCCCAATCCCCACCTCAGCCAGGCGTCCCAGAAGGATACCATGGTCTATGGTATCGAAAGCCGCTGAGATGTCCAAGAGCACCAACAGGGACACGCTTCCCCTGTCGATGCCCAGACGGAGATCATCGACCAAGGCGACCATGGCCGTCTCAACCCCGTGACCCGCCCGGAAGCCAGTTTGAAATGGGTCCAGATAATCCGTTTCATCCAAGACCGCCTGAAGCTGGATTGCAACCGCTCTCTCGATCACCTTCCCCAAGAATGGTAGCAGTGAAACAGGCCGATAATTATTATGTTCCAGGGGGTCAAGGGAGGGCTTCTTTAGGATCGGTCTTACGATGGCCAATTTAAGATCCGATGGAAATCGCCCTTCCCTGAGAGAGGTGTTAATTATCCGGCGTAACAATGTCGTTACCACCGGTCCCCCCTGGGCCGCTAACCACGAGGGGCAGGGATCAAGAGAGCAGGTCGTTTTCCGAACACTTCCGAGGATCTTGTCCACATCCTCGGTACTCACCAACTCAAACTGATCCAGTGTAACATAGTCCACGGAGGTTCTGGACACTCCTACCCTAGGTTCTGCATTAACGTCGGCGTTCAGACCTTCGCTTATGCGAGAAGTTTTATCCACAAAAAAGTCATTGAAAAGGTCACAGCAGGCCTTAGACGGTTCAAGGATCTGGTTCAGGGCAGGAGGGAGCTGAGTTAGCTCCCTGACCACCCTGAACAACTCTGCCGGACGTGACTCAGCGGACGCAATACGAGCACCATAGAACGAATTCTTTGTTGCTCGTATTGCCTCTCCGTAGTCCTTCAACATGAGGGGGGTACTTAGCTTTGAAAAAGTCATCCCTCTGCAACAACCAAAAAGGACATAGGACAGTGTTAATAGGCTGCCAGGCAATAATCTGATATCAAACACCAGCTGCCTGAGGTGACTGGTCCTGAATGTGAACCTGCCTCACACTTATGTGGCCCAAGTACCTTCCACGCTGTAATGAGAACTGTGGTCCCCTTCTGGTTTACTTTCTAAAACAGCTGGGAAGGTGGCAAAATTGCCTCCCACACAATCTGGAGGCACTGGGGAACATTTGCAATATAAAAATCAGAAGGCGGCGTGGAAGCTTTCCAAATGACCTTGGGGACCCATATTCCTGCCCATGTATGTTGTGTTGTGATAAAGGATAATCTCAATCTCAATCTCATGTCTTTCTACTGTCATAGGCAACACAATTTACTCCCCAACCCTATTCCAATCATTTCAAGCATTTCCATCATTTTACTGCCATTTATATAGAGAGATGCTGATTGTATCATTTATCATACAATAATATTTATCATTTAAGTTAATAGAACTGATGATAATGAACTGATCTTCTCTCTGAATAGCAGAACTTCTTCAAAATCTCATGCAAAGGTCTTGCACAGAGAACACAAAACAGGAGGATTTCACAACAAATACAGAAAGAATAGCAGGGAGAAACTGACAATATAATGAACTTTATCACAACAATGTACCAAAGCAATAACATATATTCTCTAACATATATTCAATTATCATATATTTATATGTAGTAATCACATTGCAGTAATATTATAAAACACAGAATGCACAATACAGAGTGCCATAGTGAACTATATATCCCAAACTATGCTCATGTGCATCCTCTGGTCCTGACAACCTCTGTTGCAGTGAAATTATTTCCACAAGCAGTAATGGCAAATTGTTCCACAAACGGTAGACAGGTAACAGATGAAAGTGGAATGTACTCTCTCAGATCTTCACAACCTTTGATTCAGAAATATATTTCCACAAGTCATAGGCAATAGTCCACACATTAATAGTTGCAGCAATACAGTAAACAGATTGTGGAAACTGTAGATAGTAAATGGATAGCAATGGTAGTGGAAAGACAACTACTTCCAGAGTTTTTTTTTTTAAGCCGCTTCAATATTTTTTCATCACTAGTAGTAAACTGTATATTCCAGCTAAGGATCAACTCCAAAAATCAATATCCAAGATGCAGTTTTTCCAAAAACATTCCAACAAACTGAATATAAAAGTAAAATGATGAAATACCCATTATCCCCCTCCCCCAAAATTAATGTATTATAGGAGATTATCGCATGGCCATTTTTGCCCTGGGCGTGCACAGGACAAGATCAGGTCGGAATGGGGAATCTTATAGTGACTATCATTAGTAGAATGGACATAGATTGGGATATATAGTTTACTATAGCATTTTGCTATGTAATGTGTTTTATAGTATTACTGCAGTGTGGTTACTACATATATATATATGATCATTGTATATATGTTAAAGGTCTTGCATAATCATACTGCATAAAGTGCCTCAGTTTTAACTGAGTGCTTACAAAATGCAGAATGTATGTACTGCTACTG
Source organism: Sceloporus undulatus (assembly GCF_019175285.1). Taxonomy (NCBI): domain Eukaryota; kingdom Metazoa; phylum Chordata; class Lepidosauria; order Squamata; family Phrynosomatidae; genus Sceloporus; species Sceloporus undulatus. Next base: position 306,216,586 of record NC_056522.1, on the reverse strand, counting down.
AGGAACATATGGCTTCCCCTGCCACTGGACTTGGAATATATAGGATTTCCTTTAGGAAACACTCCTTAAACCAACAGGGCAACTGGAAATTTATATATGCTCTTTTGGGTCTTTTTGTAATATTTTTCTCAAGATCTTTAAGTATACTTTAATGAGTGAGGTCATTTGTCAATTATCAATCCTGCTGTTTCTCCCAGTAGCCATAATTCCCAGCCCCCTACAACACTGTTCTAGAAGCCTAGGGAAATCTGTGCAGCGGGTTCTTGGTGCCAAGGAGAAATGTGGTGAGAGAGGAAGAGATATAAAGCCATTTCACTAGTACTGGATGCTGAAGATGTGATATGACAACGTACACCATTAAAACTTGGCCTGAGTTTTGTGTTTGGAGCAACACAGCATCAAAAACAACAACTAACTTTCAGCATCAGATACAGATATTTACAACATAAAAATACCATCTGGTATTATTTGGTCTAGGGATGACCATTTTAATCCACAAGCATAGTTTTCATGAGAAGAAACCCAAGTAACAAAGTTGATTTGTCGTTACAGTTGTGCTATCATTAAGAACAACCTGCAGAAGAGCTGCATCTGAGGAAGTAGATCAAATCTATGAAAGCTTATGCTACAACTTCTTTGGCACAATTAGGCTGCATCTGCATTGTAGAATTAATGCAAATTGACAACACTTTAACTGTCATGGCTCAATGCTATGGAATTTTGTGATCTGTAGTTTTGTGAGATATTTAGCTTTCTCTGACAGAGAGCTCGGGTGTCACAACAAACTACAAATCCCAGGATTCTGTAGGATAGGGTCATGACAGTTAAATTGGTGTCAACCTGCATTAATTCCTCAGTGTGGCAGCTCCCCTGGTCTCCACCAACACCAGGCTGCTGATGTTGAATTTCATATTTAGATAACTAATAAATTGTGTGGCTGGAACAGTTTGTTGGTACTGTCAAAACAAACATTGTTTGTCACAGATATTAAGAAATATCAGGCAGAAGAACAAACTTAGGTAACAACAGATAGAAGGTTTTTCCATTCTTCATCACACTGTTGGGTTTCTTAAGACTTGATATCTTACTGTAAAAAAGAATAAAGGAGACAATATAGTGTTTAGTGGTGCTAGGACTCTTCGCATTTCTTTGCAGTCTGCACCAAATAATTCAACTTTTATGAACATATGGACAAACTTTTATCTGACTCATGTTTCTTTTTCAGTCAGAACAACAGCAATCATGAAAGCAGCCAAGAGAGTCTTGTGACACAGTAAAGACTAACAATTTTTATTTGGCATAAACATCAGTAACAAGTAAACACTGGCTCTTTGGCATGACTCACAAGGCTACAGCTGACTTTCCTAACACTGACAAATGTGTCTGTGTGGGAAAGAGAGTACCAAATATTTTACAGACTGCCAAACATCCTAAACTTGGAGGTTTAGATATATGGGTTTAATTTAAGCATGCTTAAATTGATGTGGGTTTATTTAAGAACTGCTACAAATGCCTGAGTTAATGTTGGTTTACTCAGGACCAAATTACATGCTACATTAAACACACAGGATGCAGTTGACCATATTTTCTCTCTCTTAAGTAAATGCACCCCCAGTCTGCACAGGTGGGAGAAGTTTAATCCTTTCTCCATCTGGCCTAAAATACCTAAAATTTACCTAGGAAAAAAATAAAACAATCCTGCCTCTCCTCACAGGGATTTTAAAAAATTAATTAGTTTCAATGGTTCTTTTTTCTCCCTATTTTTCATTACCATGCAGGGGAGGCATATTTTTAGATAAAAAACAGATTATGGAGAAAGCTTTAAATATCTCCCAGGTACACATGTTGGCACTGTTCCTGCTCAGTGCTGGACACAGTTCCCTTGTAGTTTCAAAAGCTATATTTAGATGTGTACATGTTTAGCACTGCATGTAATGTGGCCCACCTAAATGCATGCTCTGTGTGTGCTGCAGAAAACATGAGAAGACCACATATGTTTATACTTCTCACATCCTTTCTTTCTCAAAACTGGGGACACACACAGAGGGTACACACTACTGTTGGTGTGGCTGAGACATATAAGCATTTACACTCCCCCATTAAGTAAATAAATGGCATATTCATTTAAGGATTTGAATATGAAACTAGAAGATAATATATTTTGCAAGTGTTTAAAAGATGTGTTCCCTCAAGTGGTTAAATGGTCTGTCACAGTATGTGATTTTCCTCACCTATGTATCATGGATTTCCTGTCTTGTTTTGTGAATGGTCATTTGAAAGCAAACCTAGGCTTAATTTGTAAGTCTGGTTGTTGAGGCATGCCTGTTTTATTAAATCCCACTGCAGGATTAAAATCAGGTTTACTGGGAATAATATTCTTTAACATCTCCTTTTACCAAGAGTCAGCCTAGAGAATAACAATGAATCAACGCATAAGCATTTTTCCTTTTTTTATATATATATATATATATATATATATATATCTTGAAACTATGAACACTTCTCCCAATGCAATTGGGTATATACATATGGAAGAAAGGTTATGCTATTATTATTATTATTATTATTATTATTATTATTATGCTTTTTCACAGAGGAATCAGAGCAGATTCCAACAGTATAAATAAAACATCAAACAATTAAAAATTACAATTTAAAAGCCCCTTGTATGTTCCTACCTTGATACACAAATTAATATGCTGTATATGATCTCCCTGCCTAGTAAGACAGTCTGGACTATGCATTCATAGTTGTATACCCTGTTCAACCAACACTTCAGGAGCAGATAGGATCTGGAAGTAATCTTCCATAGCTACCGACCAAACAGCTACCTGAAAGCATTGCTATTGTTTTGTTACATATTTATTTAAGATGCATGGGAGCTGCTTTAACAAAGAACTCAAAATCTGCTTTTGTCAGATGCTTCAAAATACTTTTTCAAGCAAATTATTTAAACAGTCCACATCAGTTGCAAGCCTTTTAAAGACACCTGAATTTGGCACCTGTCTTTTTGAGTTCAAATTTGATAAAACTCAGTTAAAATTTGTTTTCCCTTCAAAGAACTTGGGGATGTTCTTTGCTTTTTAAAATAGGTTTTCTTCATATAATGGATCAGGGTGTAGAAAATTAATTTTCACAAGCAATTAGTTACTATTTCAAAGCCCCAGAGCCTTTATAATTACAATTTTAAAAGTAACTATGTTCTTATAATGAAATGCAACTAAAATTGTTAGTTTTCCATTTGTATTGAAAACAATAAAAATGCTACAACCTGCCATGCTGTGGTACAGAGCATATCTAAAGTATTGAGGCTATATCCCCTGCTACTATAAAAGTAGCTAAAACAGTTACAGTGCAAAAGGGAAGTGATCCTTCATTATTTTACATTAAGTTACAATGTTAACTTAGCTATGTTTTAAATATTACAAATGAGAATTAATAATTTGTTTTTGTCACTACTAAATTACGTCCAACCCCACTATCTGCTCCTGAAAGGGCTCTGTTTTATTAGGATATTCTGATGTTCAGAAATACCTGTTGTATAAGATGCCTTGAAGCCAATGCCTGCTATACGATGGTCACTGACAAATTCTACCAACATGGTGCTTTTAGAAGATATTACAGATGGGGGCACTTTTGCCCCACATGTCTTGTCCAGTAGCATCTTGTCCGATTTGCTGATGCCATCATATACCTTCACATAGTCAGCTGTACAGTCCTTAGAGGACTGCAGGTCAAACACCTCAAACTTCAGCTGTACCTGTTTAATGGGTAGAAGAAATGGGTGCTTTCAGTGCATTTCACCATTCTTTGATTGATATTCTCTATTAGAATAAGGCCTAGGCAATCCTAAAATGTAGAAGTGGGTAGGAGATTAATCTAAGTTATCTTTGGAGTCTCAGAGATGTTCTTTCCTTTTCCTTGTAGTGTGCAGAATGATTCACTTGCTTGTGCTCCAGTGGTTGTGAGGACATAGTAGTTAAATTGCTGATTTGGTATATGATTGAGTCCCAAATGGGAATTATATTGGAAATGAGTTCAAACTTGTATCCGTCCATGAAACATCCTAATTGGCCCCGGGATTTTCACTTTATAGGACAGTTTTGACCATAAAAGAGGATAGCCCTACATAAGCCACCTTCAATTTCAAAAAGTAACTTGCATATACCAAAAGAATAGCCTGATGCTTACCATTTACAAACTCCTCAAGATGGTAAAGAGAGGAAAACAAACCGAAAAACATAGGAGAATTGAGTGCAAAGTCTGCATTTTAATTATGCAAGCACTGTTGCGTTCAAAATCACCTTTCTATAGCTGGGTCCTTGTATTCGAATAAGCCAAAGACAGTTCACACCATTGGGGTACTTTGACGGATAATTGGCAGAAGTCAGTGATCCGTTTGAAGCAACTAGCACGCTACTGCAGCGACCTATGGAAGAATAGCAGCTGTATTACTACAGTCTCTCAGCACATCAGCAGTGCAATAGCAGTTGCACTTGTTTTCAGTTCTTCAGTTTGCCTTTTTAAGAATTGCCATATATTCATGGCTGGATATACACCACCTTCAAGTATATGCATGGGTTTCTCATTCTAGTACCTATAGAAGGATGTTAAGAGTTTTCCTAAACCAGGCTCAGAAATTATTGTGGGATTTTTTGAAAAGAATCCTAGTCTTAGGAAAAAACTGAGGTATAAATAAAGTGATTGGTTGTTCATTTGATTTTCTCTGTGGAAACAAACATTCCCATTGAGGTTGAGCTACTTACTGCAGTTATGCAAACGGTTAATTTTGGCCACATCAAGGTTACTGATTCCACTAAACTGTCCAATCCTTATAGAGTCATCTGGAATTGGAATAATAGTTGCCTCACCAGAAGTGTTAGATAAAGTTCTCCTGCAGAAACAAGAAAATAATTCCGCAAATGGTTTCTTAGAAGACGAAGAAGGCTACATCTACATTGCAGATGTAATACAGTTTGATGCCACTCTAACTGCCACGGCTCAATGCTGTGGAATTCTGGGGGCTGCAGTTTTATTTAGCCTTCTCTGTCAGAGAGTTCTCTGCAGCCTTCTACAAGATGCAGCCTTCTACAAACTAAAAATCCCAGGATCCCATACGATGGAGTCATGACAGTTAAAGCAGTGTGAAACTGCATCATCACTGCAGTGTGGCAGGAGCCAAAGAATAGTTCCAAAATCCACATTAGTGCAATATGTTTCTTAGGCATAACAAGTTGGAATGTCCAGATCTTTTCCTCAAGCTAAAGTTTACAAAACGGTAGTGGGGGTGGAAAAAGGGAGGAAAACATTTTTGAAGTCAAGTTGGTTAGAATGTGTAGATTTAAGGTGAAATGTCGAGTGTGGGGAAATTAGCAGACATTTAGATTGGGTCAGCATTTGTGGCAAGATAGCTTCCATCTATTTTTCAGTTTGTGTATGTGGGTTTTTTTTAAGATAACTGATGTAAATGATGACTGGCAATGCAGTTTGCCTTCTTCCTCTCTTGTTTTCTGTCATGATATAAATCTAACTAATAATTTGTCTTCTCTTATATCATTTTTTGCACACTTCCACTAGGAATACCCTCCTGTTTTCTTCGGCCTTGTCTCACACTTACTTTCTATCACACTTCCTCCTTTTAGTTATATCTCCCCTCCTGCTCTGTCAGAGTTGTACAGTTCAAGTAAGGAGGCCTCAGGAAAGATTATCACTTTTTTTTTCAAGAAAGAAAGAAACAAAATTCCAGAGAGATTTTAGAATCAAAGCTGTCAACTATTTAAGTTTCAGGTTGGTTTTAGAACCAAAACCATCAACATAAACCTGTCATTCATTGCCCACAACTCTTTTGTGTTCACATCCCAAACTCTGATGCAACACTGTTTTGGATCAGACCTTCTGAGACAGTTCTTTTTGCAATACTCAGATATAATGGCAGCTGGCAGCCCTGAGGTCAGCATGTTGGTGAATTCATTTACAGGAGCTATCTAGAGTGCTGAATGCTAAACCCTAAATAGACTGGGCACTTTGGATAGCTCCTTTAATTTTTGCACTAAAACCTGGAATAAATTAACTGCCCAATCGACATTGCAACCACCAGTTCCTACTGCCCTAGTAATCTTCTAACAATATATAATTCAAAAGACATCTAACCATCTTCAGTTTTTTGTGGGTTTTTCAGGCTATGTGGCCATGTTCTAGAAAGGGTTTCTTTCTGACGTCTCACCAGTATCTGTGGCTGGCATCTTCAGAGAATTGATTCTCTGAAGATGCCAGCCACAGATGCTGGCAAAACATCAGGAAGAAACTCTTCTAGACCACAGCCACATAGCTCAAAAAACTCACAAAAAACTATGAATGCCCGCCATGAAAGCCTTCGACTAACCATCTTTAGTTTGAAAGAATAAGATTTCATGCCATCTTACCGCCCATAATGCATTATTGAAGCATAGTCATATTCAAGACCCAAGTTGTTGGAATTTGGATTAAGCTCAAAGTTCTTTCTATGGTCTGTGAAATAAAATGTAAAATCTCTGAGTCAGGGACATATGGCTCTAGAGTCCCAGTTCTGTGGCTCCTCAAGTCCCCCATTTTTATTTCTGGTACAATTTTTGTGTGCCAAATCATACAGAAATGGATACAAAACACTTTCCCACACACCCCAGAACTTGCCTAGACCCCTCCCCAAAGTACTTCTGTATTTATCTAGAACAGAGACTGGAAGTCATGTTACTGGCCATAGTAATTTTGGCCATTATACAGATGAATATAGAGGCTATTGGAGACATGATGGGTGGCCATGATCCATGGATGTACAGTCGGTCCTCGCCTTACACGGGGGATCCGTTCCGGATCCCGTCGCGTAAGGCGAATTCCGCCTATGCTTGAGCCCCATTGGAAACAATTGGGCTCGTGCACGGCGGCGCGGCGGCGCAGCAGCGCAGCAGCATGGCACCGCGCGGGGCGCAACGGGCACGCACGCCCATTCAAATGAATGGGACGCACCGCCCCTTCCGCCCCACGTGGCTTGAGCGCGTATGCTCAAGCCGCATATCGCACGCCCGCGTATGGCGCGGGCGCACTGTATATAAAAAATTGACCATATTTCCCACACTGTCATAGGCACAAACATTTCACAGCTGAAAATTGGGATATCAGTGACAAAGCAATATCAGAGTGCAGTCAAGATGGCAAAAGACATTAATGAGGAAAACAGAAAAGCTAAGAGATGGTGCAGCAGTTTGCTTTTGCCAGAGCCTACAGGGAAAGCCAAGATTCTTTCCCTCTTCTCTTCTCCCACTGCTGAGTTAATTAACTGTATACTACTTTTGCACTTTGAACTCAGTTTGCAGCAATTGAAATAAGTGGGGACAAGGGGGGAAAGTGCAAGGATGAGGGGGAAAACTGGGGCATTTTAAAGCAACTGAAAAAGTGGGGCAACAAAAGATTAACTGAGATGATCCTTGCCAAACTGGGACAGTTGGCTGGTAGGTACAGTTGCTCATTCCTGGGGGGGGGGGGGGGGGTGAGATCAAGTATGCAGTGTACATATCCCCTAGACTCTTACTAGTTTTCTGCAAAATGTAAAAGAAGCTTTCTTGGGCTTTTCTTTTTCATAGAGAAGTCTTAACAAATCATATGGGAAGGACGCAAAACATATTGGGAAGACACGAGGGGGCGATCTCCCAGTATTAAGATTCCATTAAAATGTGAGATGTGTGGCAATTATATTCATTGATATCCTTAGGCTCTTCCTTTTCCCTATTTCATTTCAGCCCTTTATCACTATTTATACCACATTTCATGGACACAGGCTATTTGCCTAACCCCCAGTTCAACCATTTTATGGAATCCAGGAAGAAACAGACACTTGCTAATTAACCACAACACATAATTTATGCTTATACAAATAAAATAGTTAAATTGTGAATAAAGTAAGTCCTAAATTACAGAATAATTTAGAAGTACTTACTAGGACTAATGTATTGCCACATGATTTTCACATATTTGTCTCTGTCACTTCTGCTGTGCTCATGGATTAAACCTAGTGCATGTTCCAGTTCATGCTCAACAACTCCCTTCCACATGCAATGTGTCTTTGAAAGAAATATTGTCTGGGCACCTCCAATCTTTCCAGGAAAAGATGAGCAGCTGAAAAAGATATAGCAGAAAATAACGATAACAGTGGCAATTTTTTTTGTTGCTTTCAACATAATTTTAAACCCGAAACTGGGAAAAATTACCCTTTTGGATTACAAATACTCCCAAAAACCAGTCAACACAACTGTCTATATTGGGTAGGGGATTGTGAGACTTTGTTTCAAAAAACTTATCTATTCCAACCTGTATTCAAGAGAGTATGAGACTCACTCTGTACAGCATCTGAAGAAGTGGGTTTATATCCAGAAAAGCTCATACTAAAATAAAAACGAGTTAGTCTTTTTTCTGCCCCATCTTTCCTCCTTTTTACTCTTTATGAGAGTATGGAGTTTATCAGACAAGGGGAATTGGAAGAATAATCCAATGGCAATCTGAACACAATCATGGTGTTTAATGTTATTGCGTGATAACCCACTACACACAAATTCGGGTAATGAGAAGTCAGTCCGAACACAATCATGTGGTTTCACGTTATTGCATGATAGACTGCCACATGCAAATTCGGGCAATGTCATGCTATTTTCAGGCAATGGGGAGCCAGTTCGGATGTAATGCGTATTCACGTAATTGTGTGAAACTAGTGACTTTAAGTGAATGCGTTTTGGCCCCACTTTCTTTTCATTCAAATTTAAAAGAAATTCCTCCTGTTTGATATACTCCTAGGAATAGAGGTCTTTAATAATAATATGAAAATGATCAACCCTTTCACACTATACAGTTATAGGACTATGATTCATCTTTTACTGCCATAGTTCCATTCTATGGAATGCTGGGATTTGTACTTTAGGTATGTAGAATCGTCAGACAGACAGTCCTAGCCCATGACCAAACAACAAACCTCAAGATTCCATAGGGTGTGGCCATGGCCATCAAAAGTGGAATTATAGCGATACAATTGTGAAGTGTGAAAGAACCTGAAGTCAAGGATTATCTGAAAGGCAGCAGTCTGCATGATTAGTACTAATTATGAGATACAGCATGGTGCAGTGGTTGGAGCATTAGAAAAGGACTCTGAAGATCAGAATTCAAATCCCAGTTTGGCCAGAGAAATCCATCTGGTAATATTGGGTGAGTTAAACTCTCTCAGCTTCAGGGGATGGCAATGGCAAACCTCCTCTGAACAAATCTTGCCAAGCCCATGATATGTTCACCTTAGGGTCACAATAAGTTAGAAATGACTTGAAGGTATACAACAACAACACCAGAACTAATTAGTACTTGGTACAAGCATGGAGCTAAAAGAGGTTTTCAGTAGCATCTGCCACAAGGTTCATATCATCTATTTAAATTATTGATATAGGATATTTATACCCTGCCTTGCTCCTTTGAAAGCCTCCCAAGTGGCTTACAAAGGGCTAAAACAATCAAATATTAAACCGAACTGTTAAAATTTAATTGACACTGTAGTAAAATATAGTCCTCAAGGAACAGAATGAAAGACAGAGAGAAATATTCAATGCATGAAGTATTAACTGTTCAGCCAGATTTGCAAAAAGTCGTCCTTGTGCTTAAAAGAAAGAAGTCTATATTAAATGAAAGCCTCTAGAAAGAATAGTTCACAAATAGGGCACTACCACAGAAAAGCCCCTGTCCCAGGACACTTAAGTTCTGGACACTCATTTCAGAAGGAACAGCCTATCAGACCACAGCTTCAGGGGTTAATCTTAATGGGCAGTAAGCTTCATGCCAGAGCAGGTGCATCTATATGTCCCTCTTTTCACTTCAAGTCATACTAATAAACCAAAAAACAAAACGAAACGCCACACATTATAATCCTGTGTGTCTCTTGGAAGGGCCACAGAACAATAGCCAAGAATATCTGCCTACAGAAGATCTCAGCCTCTATTCTCAATATCATAAGTACATCCAGAAAAGGATCATGTCAGAAACCCTAGAAAATGTAGTGCTGCCAGTGTGGGCAATACTGAGCTAGATAGATTAAAGCTCCGATTTGATAGATCAAAGTAGGGATGTCTCTAAACTGCTATTTTTAGTCTAGGTTTGATGTAAGCAAACATTCCTTCTAATCCTTATTCATATCTACCCACAATCAGGGCACATAAGAGTCAAAACAACATCTCCTCCTCACTCCCCTTTACTTTTCAGAAGTAAAAACTGTAAACATAGTGGGCTCCCTCTCCCATGGCCAATAAGAACTGGAATGAAATACAAAGAGGCTGAAAATTTATCTACACTACATCAGTATATCAGCCTGATACCACTTTAGGTATCACGGCTCCATCTACAGTATCCAGGTCTCTGTAGTTTCGTGTGGCACTTAGAATCCTCTGCTCTTGTGTTTCTAGTTTCTAGCAAGAAATTCTAAATACCTTTCCAAAATATGAATACCAGGATTCCATGTGATGAAGCCATGGTAGTTAAAGTAGTGTGAAAGTAGTATAAATGTGCAGTGCAGATATGCTCTTGTGGGAGGGATGGCAATCGAATGAGAGGAAGAGAATGGAGTCACTGGAAAAGATGCATGCAAGGGCAAAAAACAGCAGCACACAATCCCATTGTCTGGATGAGTCATTCCATCATTCTGAGAAGCGAACAGAACAGTCCATGGAAACTGAACAAAGAAACCAAATATTGTACATGTAATGCAAAGTATGTCCACTCCATGGTATGAGTGGAGAAAGCAACAATTTTGTTAAAGCAGGAAGGCAATAATTTTGGTACGATGTGTCTGACTTTTAAATGTTTAATATTAATTGTGCTTGGAATGCTCTAGTAGAATCAGTATTTTAATGTTAACCAATGTTCTTGACCTTCATAAATATGCCTACATAAATATGCATGAAGGTAATATTGTAGTGGGACTTACCCATAACCAGGCACAATATTTAAATAGTCATTTTCTTCTTTTCGCTCCACAAAATTGATGCAAGTCAATGTTTCAAATTCAGTCATGGCTTCTTGAATTAAATCTCTATGCCATTGTTCTGGGGTTAACAAAAGAAATTACATTATTTTAGATTTCTCCCAAGAAGAACCATTTCAATTTAATCTGAAATATGTTTAGTTAGATGTAGAGACTTTTTTTCCCAAAAGATTGATTGAGAACTTCAGTCTAAATTGGATGGATGGACAGACAGACAGACAGGGCCAGGATCCAACAAGGTATTTCCACTAATGCAGGAATGGGAATTGTTCAGCTCTACAGACGTTATTGAATTGCAACTCCAACCAGCCTTAGCCAGCACAGCCAATGGTGAGGCATTGTGATAGTTTCAGTTCAACAACATGATTTCACTCCAGCACTACTCGAATTGCTTCTATTAACAGATCTGTGAAGTAGGTGATTCTCCCCACCATTTGCAGTTCTTCTACAGTGGATCGACACTAGTATAACATTCAGTTTAGCTATCTATCTGTTTAGCTAGATGCCTTAGAGTGTATCCACATAGCAGAAATAATCCAGACTGAGATCACTTTAACTGACATGACTTAATGCTAAAGAATTCTGGGATTGTAGTTTAGTCTTCCCTGTGAGAGACCTCCGGTGCCGCACCAATGTACAAATCTCAGAATTCCGTAACATTGAGCCATGGAGGTAAAAGTGTTGTCAAATTGTTTTATTTCTGCAGTGTGGCAGCAGCCTGAGCCAAAGATAAAAACATTCCAGTTGTTAATTATAGCACTTGAAAGGTTACTTTACAAAAGGAGTTACTTCACTTAGGCGGGTTACAGACCGCCATTTAGTACGTATTCTATACGTACTAGGGTTAGGAAGGGGCGGTGCTTCCGCACCCCCTAACCCTAGTACATATAGAATACGTACAAGATGGCGTCGCCCTGTTCATACGGGTGCCGCCATCTTTACGTATCGGACGCTGTGCGTCCGAACGTGTCGCGGTGCTAATGACGTCGCGAATGCGCCCCTGGCGCCTTGCGACGTCATTAGGGCGCCGCAAGAAGAAGCTCCATTTTGGAGCTTCTTTTTTGCTCCGTAACGGAGCTGCGCGGTTTGGCTGCAGCGGCTCCCTTACGGAGCAAACAGCAGCAGCGGCAGACCGCCTCAAAGCAGTGGTCTATAACCCGCCTTAGCTTACTTTACAGCATTTAAAAGGTCCAGCATAGTGTAATGGTTTGGACATTGGACTAGGACATAGAATCATAAAATCATATAATCATAGAATGATAGAGTTGGAAGAGACCACAAGGGGCATCCAGTCCAACCATGGGGGAAATCCCAATCAAAGCATCCCCCGACAGATGACCATCCAGGCTCTGTTTGAAGACCTCCAAGGAAGGAGACTCCACCACTCTCTGAGGGAGTGTGTAGGACATTGGGAGACCAAGGTCCAAATCCTGGCTTGGTCATGGAAACCCACTGGGTGACCTTGGGTAAGTCACACTCTCTCAGCTTCACAGGATGACAATAGCAAACCCCCTCTGAAGAAACTTGCCAAGAAAATCCTATGATAGGTTTGCCTTAGGGTCACCATAAATCAGAAACAACGTGAAGGCCCACAACAACAACAAATTTCATTTTACTAATTAGTCTTATAACACAAAAAGTCATTGTTAATCACTGCTACTGCAGTCCAGAAAGGTAACACACCAAGTTACTCATTACTAAGAAGTTGCTGTTACAGTGCTATTTTGGAAAATACAGAGAAATGTTCTTTGCAAATCAACTTTGCAACTTGGAAATTCTGAGAAAAATGCAAAAGACATGACAAAACAATACCTTCAGCCTGCAGCCACACATGAGGCCCTTTCTGTCCCACACTGAGTCACCACATTCCCCCCAACAATAAGGAGCAGGTAGGCAACATGTTCCTGTTCCAACAAAAAAGCCACTCTCGGAAAAAGCAGCTCTGAAAAAGTAACTTGTCTCTAAAATAGTTCATTAGAAGAACAATGAGTTATTTCCTAACTATGGTTAATTAGTTACACAGCCTTAATAGAAATAAAAAAGGTGAATCGCTCTATATTATTCTATCCCATCTTCCACCCATTTCTCATTCTATGCTGGTGGCCAGACATATTGATGGCTTTAAAATGAGGAAAAGCCTGCAGGCTGCTGCTGGCATTTCTAAGCCATTGATCATTATAAATATATTCATATGTAAAAACTGTTGCTTTTAATTTCATGGGAAGGATCCATGACTCCTAGGCTGAGAACTGGCCCACTGATCAAAGTATGATTGTTCCTTTGAGCCAGCATGAATACATTATTGTAGTAAGTCTTGGACTAGGACTTCAGGAGACTAGAGTTCAAATCTTTGGTCAGACACAGAAACCCACTGGATGACCTTGGATAAGTCAGGCACTCTCTGCCCAGTGGTTCTCAACCTGTGGGTCGCGACCCCTTTGGGGGTCAAATGACCCTTTCACAGGGGTTGCCAAAGACCATCAGAAAACACATATTTTTGATGGTGGTAGGAAAGTTGAGAACCACTGCTCTCAGCCCACAAATTTATTGCTGTGTTTTTATGGATTCTATGTTATATAAATGAATTTTAACAGAACTGTAATTTTAAATTTAATGTTGTACTCCAACCTTGATCTGCAGGGAGAGGCAGGAAATATATAAATAAAAACTATTATTATTATTATTATTATTATTATTATTATTATTAGAAAGCAATGGGAAACCTCCTCTGACTAAATTGTGCCAAGAAAACCTCATGATAGGGGTGCCACAAGTTGACATTCACTTGAAGGCACATAACAAATATAACTAAGGCCTGAGACAGATGGGCTGGAAGGGGCATGTCCACGCTGTAGGGCTTGGGAGCACACAGCAACCACATGCTCCCGAACCCTAGTCCGCACAGATGTCGCCATCATGACAGCCTCACATCCATATGGGGGCCACCGTGATGATGCAAGGGTGGTGATACGTCCACACAATGGGACACTAGGCTGGCATAATTGACGCAACACAGTGTGTAATGGCACACCGATGGCGGTACCTGTGTCTGCCAAAAAGAACCCGCTTTTAGCGAGTTCTTTTTGGTGTGGAGGGAGCCCGTGCAGTTTGGTTGCTGCGGGCTCCCTGTAGAGGAAAAATGGGCAGCTCCAGACCGCCCCTTTGGGGCGGTCTGTCAAACCCCTAAGTCTGGATCCAACCCAATATGTATCTATGAGAAAGAATGAAGAGTACATGTGGCTATCAGTTATGTTTAACCAGAAAAATCCAGAAATAATCCCTTTAGAGGAAAAAGGAAGACAAAGGAAAGTAAACCCACCAAAATCAGAGGAGATGGCATAGGGGATTCGTACTATTCCATCGCTGGATTGTGGCCAGTAGCAAGGGTTAGCAGCACAGAAGATTGCACTGCGGCTGAATTTCACTGCAATATCACCTTCCATCAATTTCTGGCGGTTCCCTGGGTGCATACAGGAGAAAGAAGCCACAAAATGTGACTGTGAAATGGAAGGAATGAGAAAAAGATAGATGTTTTGTCCACCAAGAGCAAACAGACAAAGGGAAAACTGAACACAGGAGAAAGGGTTCAGTGACAGAGATTCCAGACTAGAGTGATTCCATACAAGCTGGACTATAAAGTCCTTTGCTGTCTGCAAAAATGAAATGAGGTATGTGTGTTCCTGGTTTCCACTCCACTAAACACATCTGAGGATGTAGACTGAAGTCTATAAAAGCTCATGCTGCCAACTTCTTTCTTTCAGTTAGTCTCAAAGGTGCTGCAAGATCTCTCTACATACTGCTTCTACAGACTAACATGGCTATATCTTTGAATAACAGCTGGAAACAGTTATGAGAGAAATAGTTTTTTTTACAGCAGCCTTCTCTAACCTGACATTCACCTGATCTATTGTACTACAAGTTTCATCCCCCCCTGCCAGCAAGTTCAGAGAACCTTCTGGTTGAGGATATTGGGAGTTGTAGTATAACACATCTGATTGGGAAAGTCTGAGCTACAAGAAAAGGAATAGGAAGGGGAAGTTGTGGAGAACAATGCTGAGCTGGGCTAGACTAGATGTGATGTTATATACTTAGCTGTTTATAATATTCCTTTAAAAATGGAAATAGCAGCTGTGAGATATAGTGATGATTATCAGAAATGTATCACTTCTTCCCATTCTGTGTTACTAAGGAAAATCTGTCTTCTGAAACTGTCTTCTGGTATTTATTTGCTTTTGAGTAGCAATTTCCACATGGAGAAGCACTTACTTAAATGATTTTCATACAATGGATGAGTTTGGCTCTTAATATCATGTCCAGTTTGGCTCTTAATATGAATACATGTAAAAACACCTTCCTGGTGATTGGTATATCTATGGCATTTCAGCAAATAGGTTTTAGTTGGCTAAAGTAAAATATTAGTGTTTTTTTTAATGATTGTGCACAGTAGTTTGAACATTGGACTATGATTCTGGAGAGCAGGGTTTTAATTCCATCTCTGCCATATACACCACTTGGTTACTTTGGACATGTCACACTTTCTCAGACTCAGGGGATGACAATAGCAAACTGCCTCTGAAAAAAAATTGCCAAAAAATTCCATAATATGGGGTCACCATAAGTCAGAAACTACTTGAAGGCACACAACAACAATATGGACAAATGAAGGCACACTGCATCATTGCTGAAAGTGTCATTTTTTTCAACGTCTGCAGAATATTACCATTTTAAAATGTCTGGGGATATGGAAGCAGGTCACATTTTAATGGGCATGAACATAACACTCCTAAGTCCCTGCGGCTTGTTCAGAGATTGCCTAGAGGAACTGATAAATTGCATTCACATGACAGCATTTAATAAACCCAGTAAACATGCTGAAGATGGGAAAGTTCTGCCACCTTACCTTTATTAGCTTTCAGAATCAGGTCAAAAGCAGTCTCCATTTCATCATCTGGTTCTGCACAAAAATCAATGGCTGTCAGCTCAATTCATTATGTTCAGTGAACATATGGAAGACCCACACTAAGGTAATGGAAGATATTTTACTGCCCGGTCTGCATTCTGCTTACACAAGTTGACCACACTGGGAAAATTTTCATATTAAATAATTATAGCACTGTGATCACACTTTAACTGGCACAGCAAATATTTAATTTCTATAATACTTAATAGTGAACTCCTTGCTCTCTAAGCAGTTTACAATGTGTATGCCAATTGCCCCCAACAAGCTAGATATTCATTTTACCAACTTATGAAAGGATGGAAGGCTGAGTCAACCTTGCAGCTTCTAGGATCAATCTCACAACCTTGTTGCTGCAGTACCGGCATTTAACCACTGTGGCACCAGGGTTTCAGGGGGTGCGTTTGGGGCAATGTCTCTGAAACCAGATTTTATTTCATGTTCTAGATTATGGTGGGTAGCAAAGATGGAATGCCTTGACCAACTTCAGCCTGAAACAGATTGTTACTTCCAGCTAAAAAAAAAAACCCAACCATTTATATACAGTTATGTAAGTGTTGACCTTATTAAGTTTCCATTAATTTAGTATGTCTACTCTGATTGAAAGTAACAACTGAAGTTAGGTCTTCAGTTGGTTTGACAGATGTTATCTAGAGATAACAGGCCTAGCTTCCCATTGTTTATGTCCTACTTTCTTCCAGATGGAATAATAACAATGCTGTCTATGGCCTTAAAAATGTGAGCAGTGCCTTTAAAGGCTGTTGAAAAGCTTCAGTTGATCCAAAATGTTGTGCTCACTGCCTGGAACACATTTCTCAGGCCACACACACCCTCAGACCATGGTTTGAATCCTGGCTGGGACAAGTAAACCCACTGGCTGATCTTGGGCAAGTCACACTCTCTCAGCCTCAGAGAATGGCAGTGGCAAATCCTTCTGAAGAAACCTGCCAAGAAAACCCCATGATAGTTTCACTATAAATTGGGAACAACTTGAAGGCACACAACAACAACTTTTATAATGCAGAGGCAGGAATCATGTGACCCTTCAGATGTTCCTGGACTGCAATTCCCAGCATCCTTCACTATTGACTATGCTGGATAGAACTCCTAGAACTTGCAATTCAACAATATCTGGGGGAATCTATGATTCCTACCCCTGTTTTAAAACCCAAACTGGATTGGGGTGACTGGTGACACCAGTTTCTCTATTCATATCTGATGTTCTTTTCAGATATTGATTGAAAACTTTTCTCTTTTCACTAATTATTTTTGTCTAATCAGTTTGCTCTGTTGGGTTTTAAATTTTGCCTCTTCCATTTTTCTATGTTCTTGTTAACATACAGTATTCTGTTTTTATATTGTTTTATTGTGGAGCTTCCAGTTTTGGAAACTACATCATTATGACTTTTATGACAAAAAAGGAGAACTGTGATCATTATTTTGTTTTGTATTTCTTAGTAATTAGAAGCATCCCCACAAATGGACTACCTTCCATTTCACATACAAAATATTAGACATTGGAGCAACTAGTATCAGGGATTAATGCAAATCATTCCCACAAGGCAAGCACTATCTCTTAGGACAACCTCGTGTTGTGCTGTTTCCATACATAATTTAGCCCAACAACATACAGTATGAGTAAACTGATTAATGTCATTCTGGATGCATCCCAGCTATCCTAATAAAATCATACAGGACACCCTTCCCATCCTGGTGCCCTACAGATATTTTTGACTAAAAGTCCTACCATCCACCATGACACATGAACTGGGATGAAAGAGATTACAAGCCAAGAAGTTGGGGAAGTCTTGGAGAGGTGTCATCATTATCAATACAGTCCTGAACTTCAAGAAGCATTTTATACAGGGCTGTAACATGTGGGGCTTCATCTGTGTTAATCTTGAAAATGGAAGAGATACATCTTATATCTTTAATAATAATAATAATAATAATAATAATCTTATTATTTATCCATACATTTAAACTGATACCTCTTTGAGCTCCTATATACAGTCAGCCCTTCTTATACACGGATTTTTTACAAACGGATTTTTGAAAATGTTCCAAAAAAGTATAAATTTCAAATACCTTGATTTTCCACTTTTTATAAGGGACACCATTTTGCTATGTCATTATATTTAATGGGAACTGAGCATCCACAGATTTTGTTATCTGTGGGGAATCTTGGAACCGAACCCCAGCATATAACAAGGGTCCACTGTATGATAATCTATAATATATGTAATAATCTACTTTGTATTTATAGCAGACTTAATAAATTTACATACCATTTTCACCCTCCTCTTCAGAGATCTGTAGGAATAATAAAAAAATCAAACTAATACATATTCATACAATTGGAAAAATTTTAGGACAGACATAAATTCACAGCCATTCAAATTCCCTACTCACAAAAGAAAAAAAGAACAATCAATTTCATATGCAAAGAAATGCTTCTGCATCTCATTAGTACCTAAAATTTCTGAGTTGGGCTGAACATGTAAAAGTGTGAAAGTATAATCTGATGGGTGAAAATCAATAATATGAAACTAACCCATTTAATAATTTGTGTGTCAAGTAGGATTCTCAGTACTAGCTAGTCTATCACTATTATCATTCTTCATTATTTCCTTCTTCCCAGTAAGACCTTGCTCATTTGAAAGCCAAATCATCACTCTGGGTTCAGTTGTCCCCCAAATATAACACGTTCCTTTTACCTGAATAGGATTCCCCTGAGTGAAATAAAGATGGAATACAAAAAGGGCAAGTGCAGTTTTAAGATGCATCCCCAGGTTTGCCAGTGCTCTTGCTTGCAGTCTTCTTTTTGCCAAGAGATTTTTCAACTGCTCCCTTTATATCAGGAGCTGGTTACCTATGGCCTTTGGGCTAATTTCCTTGGTTTAACTTCAAAAGCCCTCCAAAACTATAAAACCAAGCCCCTTGCAAGAGCAACCAATTCTGCCTCTGGCCACCCACCAGGTGGGAAATTAGTGAGGAGGGGGGAGACATACAGATGTAGAGGGACACTTTGGCTCTACCTACTGGCACTATGTATCCCCTGATGGATTCTCCCTGGGGGAATGCACCACTTTTGACAGAAGAAAGGAAGGTTCCCATACTCTGTATATTTACATACTGAAATTGCATTGGTGCTAGACTATAGAAATAAAGCCAAATGTTGCACGGGTAAATAATTCCTTTACGAATTATTATAAGGCTTTGGGGCAGCAATTTTAAAGAACTGAACAATGTATCATTACTAAAGTAACTCAATTTTTTCAGCTGTATAAAGGAGAAAACCATGAAGCTGGCATTCATCGCAATGCCCAAATATTAAACCAGCTCAGCAAACACAGATTTATGTAGTAATTACAGTGTGAAATGGATGGCTATAATTTAGATTCTAAATTATAACTTTGTAAATGTCTACATTTCATAGCATGGATAAGGACAAATTCTTATTTCATTAAAATGATATTGGAGTAATGATAAAATACTTAGTCTCATGGAGGCTTTGTTCAAATAAACTCTCCAGCACAATGTTACATGCCTGTCATTCAGAAGTTCACAATTGAAAACCTCTGGTTCAATTCAAAGTAGCTGTAGGGAGAGCAGCAGTAAAACCAAGACTTTGTTCACCATCCAGGCAGCAACAGATCCAGCTAGTACCCCTTTAGCAATCCATTGTGTTTGATTCAAGGATACCTTGAAGACCGCCTCTCCCCATACAATCCGCCCCGCTCTCTCCGAACATCTGGGCAGCGGTTATTGAGGGTCCCAGGGGCCAGGCTAGCCTCTACGTCTAGGAGAGCCTTCACCATCTCGGCCCCGACCCTCTGGAACTCTCTGCCCAATGAGCTCCGCTCGGCCACCTCCCTGGCCCAGTTTAAAAAGGGGCTTAAAACTTTTCTGTTCAGGTTAGCATTCCCTGACATATGCCCCAATTACAGTGGTGCCTCGGGTTACGAAATTAATTCGTTCCGCGGCTAATTTCGTAACCCGAAAAACCTTCGTAACCCGAATTGCCATAGGCGCTAATGGGGAAAAAAGCCGCGGCTCTGCCGCGGCTCCATTTAAACAGCGCCGGCGTTTTTTCGTAACCCGAAAAAACGTTCGTAACCCGAAACAATAAATCCCTATGGGATTTTTTCGTATCCCGAAAAATTCGTAAGCTGGGTAATTCGTATCCCGAGGTACCACTGTAGTTCTTTCCCCCCTCCGCCAGCAGTGGCAAGCTGGTTAGATTGTTTTAATGTTTTATATTGTTGCATTTTAATTCTTTGAATTGAACATGTTGTATGGATGTTTTATAATGTTGTACACCGCCCTGATTGTATAGAAGGGCAGTATAGAAATAAAAATTTTATTATTATTTATTATTTATTATTATTATTTATGTTGAATTAGTATTTTAGAAGCACTGGCTGTAGACTCACCTGTTTTTTTCAGTGTGGCAACTATGAGGGAACTTTAGATCAAGGATGAAAAAGTTCGAACTCAAAGAGGAAAAGCTTGAGATAAAAGGTTCATACTTCAAGATAAAGGAGTAAGTTTGACTTCACGTTCCCAGCCAATCTCTAATCTAAAAAGTCCTGTAGCTATTGTTACTTATGCAGCTGGGTGAAATGAAGGCAGGGGTTCTGTTTGAGGGCATGAATATCAGAGCTAATGCCGTGAATACATATATAACAAAGTCATTGCTAATCAGGTTAAAAGTGCAGTTCTGGAGCATCCATTTCCACAGCCCTTCTGGCTCCCACCAGCCACACTGAGCCTGGAGCATTTTCCAGACTGGAGGCTCTTTGATTTATGTGTTGTTTTATCTTCAACTCATTGTCATGCAATCATTATGCCCTTAAGCACAGGAGTAAAGAATGAATAAGGTTTGAACCTGAAAAGCAGTATTTGTTGTTGTTGTGTGCCTCCAAGGAATTTTCATGGCTGCTAAGCATACTTATTGGGCTCTTGGGAGATTCTCAACTGTAGGGAAATATTTTCCCTGCCACTGTTTTTTGTTTTGATTTGATTTTTAATTTCTACCAGACTTGAGGTTCTACTGAGCTTGCTTATACCCTTGCACATAAGAATCTGCATTGGAAAATGAATCTGTTGTAAGGATATAGGATGCTTCAGGAGGTATTAGTCATGATAGAAGTACAATAAATGCTGGTGTGATTGGTACAAATCAATAAGTTTGGCACAGTACAGACTATCAACAAGCGGTGTACCAGTACTGGTATTAGGGTTAGGGAGCATGCACTACGTTCATGCTCCTTAATCCTAATACATGCCGGTGATGTGATAATGGCGGCACCCTGTGTTCATAGGTGCCGCCATTATGATGTCATGCACATGCCATGTTCAAATGGCATGGCACGTGTGTGACGTCTTCGCACCGCTCCAAGCCACTTATGTCAGCTTGGCTGCAACCCAAGAAGGAGCTCCAAAATGGTGCTCCTTCTGGGTGCACACATGGTTCCCACATGACACCAGGGAGACAGGGGCTGAGCGGCCCCTTTGTCCCATGGCTCTGGCTCCCGGGGTGTCCAGGGGCATGAAGCCCCAAATAGACCCCTTTTCCAGGCCACAGGGAAGCAGCATTTTGGAAAAGTACCAGATTGGGGCCTCTGGGCTACTCTATGGCTGCCCTGGCCCCAATCCTCTGTGGAAAGGGGAGGCTGTAGACTGCCCCTTTCCGCGGTCTGTACTGGGCCTTAGGCACAATAGGCAGCTCCTGGTGTTTTCTCCATTTGTCTTTCTTAGATCTATGGCTACACTTGCACTGCAGAAATAATGCAGTTTGACACCACTTTAACTGTCATGGCTCAGTGCTATAGAATTCTAAGGTTCGCAGTTTTGTGAGATATTTATCCTTCTCTGTTAAAGAACTCTGGTGCCATAGCAAACTACAAATCCTAGGATTCCATAGCATGGAGCCATGTCCAGTAAAGTGCTGTCAAACTGCATTTCATTGCTGCAGATGCAGCCTCAGTATAGATTGTTATGATTATGATTGTTTTGTTCATTTATGAAATCATCTCCTGCTTCATATCTCTCTGTATGTGTGCATATGTGTGTGTTCATGAGAGAGAAAGAGAGAGAGAATCAGGTAGCACAAAGTCTTCATGCAAGCTTTAGGGGCTTCAGAAACCAAGGCAGGTGTTTCCTGAAACAATAAAATTCAGTTTTCCTGTTTGACTTACTACAAGGATTCAGAATAGTTACTTCTGCTTTATAACTAGAGGATGCCAGTGTTAAATAAATGCAGAATAGTTATTTACTATTTATCACCTCTTGGTGGCAGTATTACACCAAGGATATGCTGCTCACAAGCAAATGTTCTTTGTGGTATTCATACATATGTGAGTTTTCTTGCTTAAAAAAAAAAAAACAGTTGGGCAATACCTTGATTAGGACAAGTTTTAACTCTTACATCTACATATACACAGGGGGGGAAATCAGAAGTTCTTTCAATGGTCCAGAAAGGGGCTGCATATATGTACAAATCCTGTGTACAAATTCTCTCTTCTAGAAGCCATACATCATGTAAGCCATTCTTTGAATTCAGGAGATATTTGTACAAAAGCTCAGGAATCATAAAATTATAGGGCCTGAGCAGTCAGGCACAAAGAGCTGAGCTGATACTGATTTTTATGGAAGCGGGTGGAAGCCCTGCTGTACACACGGCCCACTCCAAAGATGTGTTCAACATCTACAGGCTCTTTGCACCATGCAGCATCAAGCCATGCCACTCAGTTATTTTCTTTCTGCCTCCCCCCATGCATGTGCACCATTGCACAAACACACCATCTATGACTGCCAATTATCTCCCCCTCCCACCCAGCTGCCATGGCATTGGACACTCATGTGACCGGTTGCACAGCTGTGATACACCACCTATAGAGTGCATCAGCGTGCACAGTAACACATAGACAAAGTGCAATCATGGAGGCCTCCCATCCATGCCCTCTTTCCCCCCTTCACCCAATGCCCCCTGTTGGACTGTCTGGTTCATGTATGTTGTAATTACATCTATTGCATGACTCTGTCATACTTTCTCATTTTTGCTTTCCTGCAGTCCCATACTGGCACCATGCTGTTTATATGTATATGTGATGATGCATATTTTCCATGTTAAGGTGGAGTATTCGAGCTTCTTTTTTATCTGATTTTTAGCGCAGGAGCATGGCTTCCATCCAATTTCCATTCACAGCATGGCTTCAAGTCAGTTTAAAGCTATTTGATTTTGCCAGTGCAGACAACCTCATAGTGTCCCCATCAAGTCCAACAACCCAGCTCAATACTAGAAATCCAGCTACAGCATCCCAGCAGATAGCCATCTAGCTTTTTTTGAAGATGTCCAGAAACCCCATCATCTCTCTAGGCAATTGGTCCACTGTCAAAGAGCTCTTACTGTCAAAAAGTTCCTTCTAATGTTCAATAAAAATCTGCCCTCCTGTAACACAAAACCATTAGACCTGGTCCTATCTTCTGAGGCAGCACAGAACAAACCTGCCCCCTCCTCCATTTGATAGCACTTTAAATATTTAAAGGGTACAGTCATGTCACCTCCTCAGTGTTCTCTTCACCAGGCTAAAAATGTGCAGCTCCCTCAGCCTTTCTCCATACCTCTTATCTTTGTTGCACATCTCTAAATCCACTCCAATTTTTTGTGGGGTTTTTGGGCTATATGGCCATGTTCTAGAAGAGTTTATTCCTGATATTTCATTCTCTGAAGATGCCAGCCACAGATGCTGGTGAAACGTCAGGAATAAACTCTTCTAGAACATGGCCACATGGCCCAAAAAAACCCACAAAAAACTATGGATGCCGGCCATGAAAGCCTTCGATTTCCTACTCCAATATGTTTGTACGTTTCTCAAAAATGAGGTGCCCTGTTCAAAATATTGTACCCAAAACTAAATGTAGTGCTCCAGATAAGACCAGACTAATATTTATAATACTTATATTCTTGTCTCAAGAAGAAGAGCCCTCCTTTCATCCCAACTGTCATCATCAGACCTGGGAGGGAGTGAAAAAAGACAGGGCCAATTTCCATCAGGCCTAACTGTGAATTACTGTAACTCATGTCGCTCTCTTTTATTTTATTGTATTGTATATTATTATTTATTTATTTATTTGTATTTTATCTTATTGTATTCTCTATATTTTTATTGATGTAACCTGCCCGGATTCCAGAGGCCCGATGCGGCCGTCGGAGCCCTGTTTGAGGGTGCCAGCGATGGCATCGGGCCTCCAGGAGGCCCGATGCCGTCGCCGGGACCCTCGAATAGGGCTCCAATGGCTTCAGCGGGCCTTCCAGAGGCCCGATGCGGCTGTCGGAGCCCTGTTCGAGGGCACCAGCAACAGCATCGGGCCTCCAAGAGGTCCGATGTGGCCGCTGGGGCCCTCGAATAGGGCTCCGACGGCTTCAGCGGGCCTTCCAGAGGCCCGATACGGCCATCGGAGCCCTGTTCGAGGGCGCCGGTGGCCGCATCGGGCCTCCTGGAGGCCTGCCATCGCTGGGGCTCGAATAAGGCTCCGACGGCTTATCGGGCCTTCCAGAGGCCCGATGCGGCTGTCGGAGCCCTGTTCGAGGGCGGCAGTGACGGCATCGGTCTCCTGAGGCCCAATGCCACCGCCGGGCCCTCGAATAGGCTCCGACGGCGCCCGATGCGGCCGTCGGAGCCCTATTCGAGGGCGCCGTCGCCAGCATCGGGCCTCCAGGAGGCCCGATGCCATCGAGCGAGCCCGCAATAGGACTCTGATGGCCGCATCGGGCCTCCTGGAGGCCGAAGTCTCGCGCGACCTTCTTTGATGTCACGCGAGTCTTCGCCTTTGGGCACCGCCATTTTTTCACCCAAAATGGCGGCGAAGTCTTGTGCGACCTCAAAGAAGGTCACGCGAGACTTCGGCGCCATTTTGGGCGAAAAAATGGCGATGCCCAGCGCGGCTTTTTGCCAGTCTGAGCGCCGTCATTTTTTCGCCTGCCAGCGGCGGCAACATCAGCAACAACCGCCCCTGGGGGCCGCAAGGAAGGCCTCCGGGGGCCGTATCCGGCCCGTGGGCCAGAGGGTGCCAACCCCTGCCATGTATGATGGAGCCCCATTAAAAACATGGGACTTGTGCCTGTGGCGTGGTGTGGCGAGCACGCCGTTACTTCTTCTGGCGCATGCAGTACAGCTTTCAGAATAGGGTGCACTGTATAGAGTTTTAAATGTATTTTCAATTATTTTTGTGCTTTTTTAAAAAAATTATTATATTTACAGTTGGAAAAACATACAAACATACAGTCATGTAGGGACTAAGGCTGCTTGAAGACCTGTGAGTGTTTGTTCCTCCCTTGCTTCACCACCTGCCTCAGGGAGGATATAAGCAAGCCTGCCTTTTTCTTTTCTGTTGGACTAAGGTTGCTTGAAGACCTGTGAGTGTTTGTTCCTCCCTTGCTTCACCACCTGCCTCAGGGAGAATATAAGCAAGCCTGCCTTTTTTCCTTTGTGGGTTGGGCTGCTTGAAGACCTGTGGGTGTTTGTTCCTTCCTTGCTTCAACACCTGCCTCAGAGGAGCGAGAGGCAGAGGACACTGAGCAACACCAGTAGCAGACCTGCTCCAGAGGAGACTCCCAAGACACCTGTGGACTTCTGGGGCTACAAAAGGCCCTCTTACTCTTATGTTTTGTAGTTGGCCTTAAGTGCTCTTTTAATAATAGTCTGATTAGGGATTTTACCTTGTATTTTTGCTCTTTCCCTTACTATAAGAATTCTGTTGAGGTGCCTTAGTTTGGTTGGATACCTGGATATCCAATGACAATATGGTAGTCAAGAATAGCATTAAGCGGAAAAGGAGGTTAGCTAAAAAAGACATTTGTTCAAATTTTAAAAGGCCTAAGAAACCTGCTAAGAACTCAATTGCAAGTACAATGAACCCAGAAGTATTGGAGGCTGCTACTACTCTGAAACAATTAACAATGGAGGAGCTATTCCTTCCTAAAGACATTGATAAGTCCACTACAGAAACATCTTTTCTTGCCATGCATGAAGAGCCAGCCCTAAACCTCAACACAGATACCAGCATTAACCATATGACTGATTTAGACACAGTTGCTAGGAATTGTTTACTTACTGCAAGAACGGTAATTGCTATTTTTGGCAAATTAACAAGCATAGATCAGAAACT
>NC_056522.1:306152719-306190387 GCF_019175285.1 Sceloporus undulatus | reverse complement strand
TAAATCAAATCCCTCTCGCAGCAATGACAATTAACCAGACATTTATCGGATAGTCTAATCAACCTAATTTCCCGAGAAGGGAACACCCTAGTGGCAATATAATTGTCAATGATCGCAAGCCTCCTTACCCCGGACAGTCTGTGATAATCTCAGATGATTGACATTTAATCGACCTTCCCTTCTATCTATTATTTCTGGAATTAGCTGTTGGAAGCCCAGATGCAGGGACCCTACCTTTACGCCTTTTGTCAACAGACATAATATATTCTTCTACAGGAAACGTGGCTTGCTGAAGATTTATCTATAGGGGTTATGTTCATGGGTTTAAATGCCATTCCTGGCAAAGGTAGGGGAGATTATGTGGTGGCTTAGGGGTGCTGATATCTTTGGTACTTAGGTTCAAATATAAGGTTTCTGTACTGGAGCAGTATGCTCTAGCTGTTCTTTTGAAGTTTAAAAACAACTTATTATATTTGATTATACGTATCTATATTCCCCCACTTCAAGGCCTGTGCTAAGATAGAAGTGTATGGAACAAGATTAATTCTTTTGTCAAAGATTTGATGTTTGAGGCTCCAACAGCTAATCTATTGTTGAGGGGATTTCATGCTAGAATTGGGCTGACGATGTGTCTTTGTATGCAAAATACAATTGCCAACACCTTACCCTACAGTTATTCCGACAATGTGTGTAAATCTAAAGATATGTATTGTGATTTTAAGGGTCTTTGTTTAGCTCGCACCTTTGAAGAACTAAATTTAATTATCCTGATGGTAGTTTAAGGATGACCATCCAGCTGATTACTCATTGGGTAGGTGCCAGACCATCGGTTCTTGATTATGTAGGGTCTCTCCAAATTAATATCTCTCATTTCTAAGTTTGCTATTGTTAACAGACCTGCAGTGACCATTTTCCAGCCCCCTGTGTCTTAATTTTATGACAGTTTTACCTGCCTTTGAAGATCTCAATTTTTACTAGCGTATCAGTCTAATCGAGTCAAATGTCCCCCAACTGTGATACCCTCACTAAGTTTCTTTCTAGTGAATCAGTCAAGCGGCTTTCCTTTACAATAGGGATGCTAATTGGATTCTGAAATATTGTCTATTATAATGCTTTAATTAGTCTCTACAACCACTATTAACCGTTTCCAAAGTATTCTGCTAGACATAAACCGATCTCATCAGAACTGGTTTGACTTAGAATGCAAAGAATATGGGCACACCTAAATATCTTTTCAACAGTATAAATCAAATCCAACACAATTTCTGTACTGACTTTTGGAACAGAAGAAAGATACAAGCTTTTAGTAGACAAAAGAGAAGGGTGCATGATAGATCTTGGAATAAACTAATTATTCAGCTATGCAAACAATCCCAACTTATTTTGGAAAGAAGTTGCTCCTCGTTTATTAAGAGTTCGACAATTACAGCCAGATCCCAGCCCACATATGGGAAGTCACTTTGCCAATCTTTATGATTCTGATGAAAATACTTCAAACGCATTAGCAGCTGATCTTATGATAGAGGTTTCGTCTCTTCCCCTTTGGCCTCCGGTTTCGTCTCTCGAGATAAAGAGTCTTCTACCCAACTCAAACCAGCTCGTGCCCCAGGTCTGATTTTATAACTGGTGAGTACTCAAAAATAATCTTGTGGTGGGTTCCGGTCCTCTCTAATTATTTACGGCCATTGATAGATCTGCTTTCCATTCCAAAAGACTGGGGCTTGGCCATCATAATCCTGATATATAAAAAAAGGTAATGATCGATCCCTTAATTTTCGACCGATAGTCTCTTGAGTTTGGTGAGTAAGTTGTACACAAAACACCTTTTAAATAAGTTTTAGATTGGCTCAAGTCTGAAGATATTTTGTTGGCTGAACAGGCAGGTTTAGGCCTGGACATCCACTATTGACCATGCAATGATATTGCATATCTTGTTGAAAATCCTCATTATGGTCAACCACTATATGCGGCATTTATAGATTTTAAGTCCGCCTTTGATTCAGTTATAGATCTAGATGTGTGGGAGAAACTATTGTGCACTATATAGATAAACGACTCCTCTTGTTCTTATTAAGATTCATGAGTTCTAATATTAAGGTCGATGTAGTCTCCAAGGACTGTTTCCAAGGCAATTCTGTTAAGAAGGGTGTAAGGCAAGGATGTGTCCTAGCCCCCAGTTTATTTTTTTACATTTCCCTTATTTCTGCCTTGACATCTTTCTTTTCATCCTCAAAGCTGGCTAATAAGCTTATCAACTCATTGCTCTATGCGGATGATTTCATTATCCTCTCATTATCCCCCATCGGACTTAAAGAGCCCTAAATTCTCTTGATTTGTTCTGTAAAGAGGATAAATTAACATTAACTCCTCTAAGACTAAGATTCTTACTTTGCTCACCGCCCCAAATGAGACAATGGAGACTTGATAACAACACATAGAGCAGGTTAAGACTTCAAATATCTAGGGATGTATTTATACTCTGGTGGGAGAACACCCTTCAGAACTTGTCATTCAGTAATGCCCAAAGAACTATAACGGCTATTTAGATTTTTTTCACTAAAGTGCTCGTTTATTCCGGCCGCAATCAAACTGTTAATGCCAGGTTCGCCCTCAATTGCTATACGGAGCCCAGTTGGGACCATATAGTAACTAAATGTAATTGAACATGTGCAAACTCAGGCCTGTTACAGACAGGCCAAATAAGCTGCTTCGAGTCCTTTGGAGGTATGGTTTTCAATGATACATGATCCTAAGAGTCTGAAAGCTGCACCAAAGCTGCATTCCATTCTTAGGATGGAGTGTGGCTTTGTGCGGTTTTGGACTCTTAGGAGCATGCATATTGAAATACCATACCTCCAAGTGACCGAGCAGCTTTATTTTGGCCTGTCTGTAACAGCCTAAGTTCCTTAGGAGAATCTTTCAGGTTGCCCATTGTGTTCTGACTCTGTTCTTAGAAGGAGGCTGGACTATTTAAATGAATCTAGTCT
Organism: Sceloporus undulatus; assembly: GCF_019175285.1. Taxonomy (NCBI): domain Eukaryota; kingdom Metazoa; phylum Chordata; class Lepidosauria; order Squamata; family Phrynosomatidae; genus Sceloporus; species Sceloporus undulatus. Next base: position 306,187,400 of record NC_056522.1, on the reverse strand, counting down.
GTGGATTAGAATACTCACTTATTGGCAAAATTGCATAAAATTTTGGAGGTCTGACAAATTTAATTTTCTGGATTCCTTAAATCCTCTGGGAATTTCCTCTTAGATTAAATGAGCTTGGTCTCATAAATGAATTTTAAAGCTCGACGCCGATAGAGCTAAATCTACTATTAAACAAAATCTCGAGGCAGAAAGATAATGGACTCCTTCCCTCTCAAATATGTCATGTTCAGTGCTCAAGTTTGGTCCCCTCCCAGCTCCATTCTGTTCCTGTTACCTCCCGAAGTTTTAGAAGGGCTCTAACTCTGGCACGTTTCAATTGTTGCCACCGCCATGTTGGAAGTAGATTTAAAAAAACACCTTTTGAATTTCGTTCTTTGCCATGTGGCTGGGGCGTGTTGAAACAATGAGCATGTTTCTTATTGTCAATTCTATAGAGACATTTGTCCCCACTGATTAGCCGCTACTGAGTAAATTCAGGCAAAACTGACTCCTTTTATTTTTCTCTATGGACAACAATGATTCTACGTATCCCATAAGGTGGCTAATTTTGTTATATTGTTTGTAACTGCGCCCTCAACTGTCAAATGGTCATTTTTACCGTGTAGAAAGAACTGTTTGATATGTACACGTACGTCTACCATCAGTTTATATTTTAATTTGTATTGTTATATTGATTGTTGCTTGTGTGATTTTGTTTTTATACGGTCAATGACCGAATAAATTTTAAATTTAAATACAGTCATGTAGTCTCCATTATTGCCACATTATCTCTTACTCTTAACTTCCCATAATCAAATAACTTTTTACACATTTCATCATATTGCTGTACAGAGGGGTAGGCAACCACGGCCGTGGGTGAATCCAGCTGGCGAGGCTGGGACCGGCCCCCGGTCCTGCTACCAATTGCCCTGGGGCCTTTGGCCTCTCGCGCGAGGGGGCAATTGTCTATAGAAACCTAGAAACATGCCTTTTATATTAACATTTTTAAAATCAAAAATTATTTTAAAAAGTGTCTCCATTTGAAATTTTGTCCTACATTTGTCCCGGTTTATTTATTATTTATTTATTTATTTTAACAAAAAAAACATTAATTATTTATTTTTGCCTCGGCCCCCCAGTTGTCTGAGGGGACGCAACCTGGCTTCCTGGCTCAAAAAGGTTGCCTACCCTGCTGTACAGAGCCTTCATTTCGACAAAGAAATCCTGTCTAATAGCTAGTTCAATCAGTCTACACTCCATTCTCTGTAGTTGGCACAGTTGGGGATCTCCAATATTTAGCTATAGCACTCTAGCAGTTGTAATCATATAAAGTAAAAACCACTCAAATCATCTTGACTAAATTATTGGATATTGCATCCGTTATGTTTAACAGAAACAATTCAGATTTTCAATGGTATATTCTTTTTTAATGTGAGCGTTATATTTTTATGATCTGTTTCCAAATTTTTTAAACACTATTACCTGCCACCAGATACGGTATAGGAGGGCACCTTTTTGATTGCACTTCCACCAGTTGAATTATTATGATTGTTATTTTTGCAAGTTCTAGTTGAGTCATGTCCCCCTGAAACAATTATATGGTTTTCTTTCAATCATTACATTTAGTAAAACAAGGTTCCTTTTCCAAACTTTCCCAGCTGGTCAAGCTATTTCCTTTCCAATTTTTGGGACCATTTATCATGTTTGTTTTTATTGTCTTTTCTATCATTTCCATGCTTAATAGAAATTGGTAAAGTTTTTTAATCATCTTTTTCCTGCTCCCCTTTTAATTTATCAAAATTCTGTCTCATTTGTTCTTACCAACTTTAGCTAAATCTCTTTTCCAATCCTTCCTGATTTGCCAGTATGTGAACCAATTAATTTGGGGATCAGTCCGATAATTCTCTTTTAATTTAAATATAGTTGAGCAGATTTTTTTAGATATCTCGTACTAACCACTTGGTTGTTAACTTTTTTTCTCCTTTATGGAATGCCTTGTGAGGAGGTCTATTCTAGGCAGTTGCGTATACAATATTTCTATATTTGGTCAATATTCGTAAAGCATTCCTGACAAATGTTTTTGAATTCTTTGTTTCTTTTATGTATTTTCAATTTAATGTACAATGTTTTTTAATTTAAAATTGATTAATTGTTTTTTAACTTGTATTTACTTTTAATGCTTTGTATTGTTTTTAACTTATACTGTTTTAAATTTTTGTTAGCCAACTTGAGTCTCTACTGGAGAAGGCGGTATATAAATAAAAAAAAAAAATAAATAATAATCTACTGGGTATCTCACCTCTGTCATAACTTACCACGCTCTCTTAACACCTTTGAGATGGGAGGCTATATACAGGAAGGGTTGGTGTTAAAAATAGGGTCAAAGTACGTGGTACCTCGGGATACGAATACCCATGTTACGCATTTTTCGGGTTACGAATAAAATCCCATTGGGATTTATTGTTTCGGGTTACGAGGTTTTTTCGGGTTACGAAAAACCCTGGCGCTGTTTTCAATGGAGCCGCGGCAGGCCGCGGTTTTTTTTCATTAGCGCCTTGGCAATTCGGGTTACGAAGGTTTTTCGGGTACGAAATTAGCCGCGGAACGAATTAATTTCGTAACCCGAGGGACCACTGTAATATAGTTTGGTAGATTGAAATCAATTATTCCTCACCTTTTTCTTCTGATAATAGCTGTCAATTGAGGCAAATAGCTCATTGTGTGCTGCAATGTATGTAATTCAGAAAGAGGTGCATTGTAATTTCTGATTACATGTACTTGCAATTTGAAAGAGGTGGCCAGCAGTGTAGAAAAGAGATTGCATTGGTATTAAGGAACACAGAACCCATTATGATTTTATGGCCATACATACCTCAGAAAAAGTATATATGTGACTTGCTGCTAGACACCTTTTTGGTGAGTCATGCTTGCACATCTTTTTTCTCTCCCTGTTAATTATACTCATGTCTGCCATGGGGAAGCAGCCACCAAAAAATTTTTTTTTGATGTTCTTAATACCCATTAATTGCATTGTAATTTTGTGAGCTATTTAGCCTTCCCTCAAAGAGCTCTATTGCCAAAGAGTACAAATTCCAGGATTTCATAGTACTGAGCTGCGGCGCTAAAGTATGGTCTGTATAATTTACACTGCTTTTACTGCTATGGCTCAATGCTATGGATCCTGGGTTTGTAGTTTGTTGTGGCACTAGGCTAAAATCTCACAAAACTCCCAGAATTCCATAACATTTGAGCCATTGCAGTTACTGCCCCAGGTGAATGCGACGGTCAAGAGCACCTGCCATCAGCTTCGGCTGATTCGCCAGCTGCGCCCATACCTGGCCCAGAGGGACCTGAAAACTGTTGTACATGCTTGGTAACCTCGAGACTGGACTTCTGCAATGTACTCTCATGGGGCAACCTTATACCAAACTCGGAAGCTTCAAATGGTGCAAACAATGGCAGCCCGGCTGGTCCTGGTGCCCCAGGACCAGCCACATAACACCGGTTTTAAGGGATCCTCATTGGCTGCCCATCGCTTCCGAGCCCAATATAAGGTGTTGGTAATACCTATAGCCCTAAATGGCTTGGGCCCAGGATACCTAAAGACCGCCTCTCCCCGTACATTCACCTACCCTCAGAACGTCTGGGCAGCAGCTACTGAAGGTGCTGGGGCTAGGTTAGTCTCCACGACTCGGAGGACGTTCTCCATAGCTGCCCCAGCCCTTGGAACGCGCTGCCCACTGAGCTCGCTCGTCCACTAATCTGGCCCAATTTGAAGGATCTCAAAACCTTCCTATTCCAGCAGGCATTCCCCGAATAAATATCCTGTGGGCCTCCCTCTTTTCGTGGCCAGAGGCTGGGCTATGGGGCTTTTTTACTGCTGTCTTGTTTTAGTGTGTTTTTAACTCTGTATGACTGTTTTTAATATGTTGTTGAGCCGCCCTGATCGAAGGAAGGGCGGCATATAAATAAAAATTTTATTATTATTATTATTATTATTATTATTATTCTTATTTATTACAGTAGTGTTAAACTGGATTATTTCTCAATACATGTGCACCAAGTAAGTTTCCATGTTGAGCAGGGAGTCGAACTCTGGCGGTTTAAAGCAGTGGTAAACTGAATAAGCATTAAAAAAACACTACATATTTTCCCACCAAAGCATGTCCACTGACCACCCCAACCAAAATCAGCAAAACAGTGCTACTGAACTCTCCACTTTTAGAGCATAACATAAGCATTAATGGAGATCATTACCAGATTATTTCTGGAAGTTAAAAGAAATGCTTTTACAACTGTCTCCTATTCTAGAACGATGGAACAAAAATGATGTCATTGGCTGGGGTTAGGAACAACGGATCCCAAAGAAAATGAAAAAAGAATGCAAATATCCCCAAGGGAATTCTGAGATCATACTGCCCCCTCAATGCTGACTTTGAGGAGAAGAAGCACTAGCGTTGCCTTTCCCTCTCTTCCCACAGGATGTAGTGACAACTGGGTTCAGAGATGCACAAGCAAATAGGAGAGGCAGTGGCATCACTGGGGGGAGATGTGGGGGTGCAGACAACACTGGATGACACACCAGAGGGGGGGCTAGTTGGGCCCTTTCTTTCTTCAGTACGAAGGAATCAGATTGCAACCTTTCTGGTGTTCTATTGCCACACTTTCTCCCTGGGGAGGAAACCTGGCAAAAGAAGTGCAAGAGGGCCAAACACATGCCTTTCTGGTGTACACCTCCACATTGGTCCCAGCTAGTGATGCCACTGAGGATAGGGTGGCCATGTCTTTTTTCTTCACCAAGGACAGGTTGTGGTTTTTAAAAACATCTCAAGGGGGTGTTCCCACTTAGGATTTGATACGAATTAAATACAACGTTTTTAATAAAATCGAATTAAAATAACACTTGTTATCCCGCTTTGAGAATCGCTTTATTCATCGTTCCCATCTGCTTATTTAAATTGAATTTTTTACTTGCAAGCGTTCATTAAGCGTTCTCACTTGGCATGAATCGGTGTTAAAATAAAGCGACTCTTCTCCTCCATACCTTATTGGAGTTGTCAATCAATAGTACGTCAGAATGACGTAACGTTAACCCGGATTATTTGGAAGCGATTTATCTATCGACATCGTTTCCATTCATGACGTTTGTGAAATGATGTATTTTTGCGGTTTTTTTTAAAAATGAACCAATCAAGGCGCTTTAAACATCAAACATCATAAGCGCTGTCAGCATTTATACATTTCCCTCCGAATTTAGTAGGAACCCCAAGCTCTTTCCAGAGGAACTATGGGATAGGTTTTCTTCATGTCTCCAAGACACCAGTGTCATGCCCAGCCTGGAAGATGGCTTGGAGGACTCAGAGGATGAGCTGAGCCTCTGGGATCTGAAACTATAATGGAGGAGCCAGAGCCCAGGGGCTTGAACCTGTAATGGAAGAGCCAGAGGCTGGCCTAGTTCTGCTGGAGCAGAGTCTATGGCCCCTCCGAGGTTCAGCAGTCAAGTTTGCCTGGTGCCGAGGCTGTGGACATGGAGGAGGATCTGGGCCGTGTGCCTACCTTCAAGAGCGTCGAGCAGAAAGAGAGGGCCTTCGAAGATCTCAGGCTTTATCCGAAGCGTCTTCGTAATCAGCACAGCTGAAGGCCAGCTCCTTGCCTTCTTAAGCACCTGGAGCATGTGTGGTTCTTTGCCAGTGGATATCGATCTTTTAGGGGAAAGACTCTGTCTCTGGCTCTGGCTTCTTGTCTTGAATACCCGGAAACCTTGACTTGGACTGTTTATCGACCTGCCTATCTGTTACCTGAACCTTGGACGTCTGACAATTCTCTTTTGTAATCCCTTTTGATAAAGCAACTGCAACTCTCTAGGACTGTGTAGCTTACACTGATCTGCTGTGCTGGGAGGGGGTTGTTTGTTTGAGAACTAGTGCCTTATCAGCCCTTTGGCTGCTTTCCCGGACAGCAGGAGAATCCCTTGACAGAGCCCACAGATGAGGGGGGAGCTTCTGGCAAAGCGAATTTATTAGTAGGAACCCCAAGCTCTTTCCAGAGGAACTATGGGATAGGTTTTCTTCATGTCTCCCAAGAAGCCAGGGAGAATCCTTGACAGAGCCCACGATATGGGGGAGCTTCTGGCAAAGCGAATTTTTAGTAGGAAACCCAAGCTCTTTTCAGAGGAACTATGGGATAGTTTTCTTCATGTTCCCAAGACAGCCGGAGAAACCCTTGACAGAGCCCACAGTGAATGGGGGAAGCTTCTGGCAAAGTGAATTTATTGTAGGAAACCCAAGCTCTTTCCAGAGGAACTATGGGATAGGTTTTCTTCAGTCTCCCAAGACAGCCAGGGGAATCCCTTGACAGAGCCCACAGATGAATAGGGAGCTTCTGGCAAAGCGATTATAGTAGGGAAACCCAAGCTCTTTCCAGAGGAAACTATGGGATAGGTTTCTTCCATGTCTCCCAAGACAGCCAGGGAGATCCCTTGACAGCCCACAGATGAATGGGGGAAGCTTCGGGCAAAGCGAATTTATTAGTAGGAACCCCAAGCTCTTTCCAAGGAACATGGGATAGGTTTTCTTCATGTCTCCCAAGACAGCCAGGAAGAATCCTTCACAGAGCCCACAGATGAATGGGGGAGGCTTCTGGCAAAGCAGGGAGGGAGACTCTTCCCAAAGATTCTCTTCCCGGGTTGGAGGAGAAGGCAGATTCCGTTTGAGAAAGAGAGAGAGAAAGGCTCTATCCCCCCCCCCCATTGATCAGAGCCCTTCCCTGTCTGGGCGAGATCAGATGCCTCCTCGCGAGGAGCCTTCCTTCTGCCTGGGCGAGATCAGAGCCCAGCGGGCGCGGAATGCCTCTTTGAGAGGAGCCTTCCTTCTGCCTCTCCTCCGTTAGAAATGGGCTCTCCCCACACAGAGGGGAGGTTGCATCCACCGGGAAAAAGCCTGTGTCCTTTGCAATGCAGGCGCTTGAGCAGCCGAGACTTCAGGCGCTTAAAGCGATGAGAGATTAGCGCCTAAACCATTAAAATAAAATAAAAATAATCCTTATCTCTTATTGAAAGACCACGCGAACAAAGGGGTGAGGGAAGCAAAAAAGGCGACAGCCACGACGGAAAGGGGACCGAAAGGGCAACTCCCCCAATGACAGCCACCATTCAAATGATATCGTTCTATCTAATACTCGGTTCTAACTCGCATCATGGGAAAAACGTAGGTCGGGACCCTAGTGTTTTTTTACACGCGTTAAATGAGGAAAAACACGGATTTAATTTTTATCCCTTTTAGGATTCGATTTCTAGTGGGAACGATTCCGGGGTGTCTAGAACCGTTCTGATTTTAAACGGATCCTAATGGGAACGCTACCTAAAGGATTCGATTCAGAACGGGGGGTTTCCCTAGTGGGAACACCCTCAAGGCTTTCACAAAAAGCACCGAGTCTTGTCTTTAGAGCAAAGATGGTGTATATATAAAATTTACGCAAACAGCAGTTCTATGTGTCTCTGTTTGAATGGCTATATTGCTGGGGAATGTTGAAGACTTTAAAAAAAATGAAAAGGGGGAGCAACTTGACCACACTCACGATCATTGGCCACAGGTGGAAGTCTCCCCAACATGGTAAGCTTGGCTACATCTATGCTGCAGAATTAATCAGTTTGACATGCTTTAACTGCCATAGAATCATAGTGCTGGAAGAGACCCACAGGGCCATCCAACAACCCCCTGCCATGCAGGAAATCTAAATCAAAGTATCCCCGACAGATGGCCATCCAGCCTATGTTTAAAAACCTCTAAGGAGAGTTCCCTACACTCCGAGGGAGTTTGTTCCACTGTCAAACGCCTTTACTGTCAGAAGTTCCTCCTAATGTTGAGGTGGATCTCTTTTCCTGGAGCTTGCATCCATTGCTCCAGGTCCTAGTTCTGGAGAGCGCAGAAACAAGTTAGCTCCCTCCTAATAGACATCCCTTCAGTATTTAAACGGGTATCAACATCCTTTCTCTCTCCAGGCTAAACATCCCCAGCCCCCTAGCTTGTAGTCGCCCTCCTTTGGACCACTCCAGTTTCTCAACATCCTTTTTAAATTGTGGTGCCCAGACCGGACACATATTCCAGGTGGGGCCTGACCAGAGCAGAATAGAGTGGCACTTTCTTCCCTTGATCTAGACACTAACTTCTATGATGCAGCCTAAAATCGCATTGGTTTGTAGCTGCTGCATCGCACTGTGAACATGTTCAATTTGTGGTTACTTGGACTCCCGATCCCTTTCACTGTAGTCTCGTTCAACCGGTATACCCATCCTATATCTGTGCATTTTTTATGCCCTAAGTGCCGTACCTTACATTTCTCCGTGTGAAACATTTTGTTAGCTTTGGCCCAGCTTTCTAATCTATTAAGGTCATTTTTAATTTTGATCCTGTCCTAGGGATATTGAGCCATGACTCAGTGATAATGAATTCTTGGATTTGTTTTTCTGTGAGAATCAGTTGTTGGTGTCACAGCAAATACAAATCACAGGATTCCTTAGGGTGGAGCCATGACCTTTAAGTAGTATCAGACTGCATTATTTTGCAGTGTACGTGCAGCTAATGCATTAATCTTCACAGTTATGCAAGTATATGCTAGGTCTGTAATGAATATCATCATCGTCTCATCATCATCTCTTTTTTGTAGTGCATTTTCTGTTGTGGAGGAATGCCTAAGTGGCCACCCTATATTGTCAAGGATAAATGTCTGAGAAGAAGCCTACTATGGCTGATCTGGGAGTCTAAAAGAAACTCCTATACCTGTTGGCCATGTGGCAGATCTTTTTTGGAGTTTTTTTTCTGCTAATATATTATTTTCAGTCTCAGAGGTTGGATGACAAGATGCTTTGATTAAGGCACATATGATGCCTTCCAGATGTTATTTAATTCTCTTAATCTTCTGACAGCTTCATTTTTTTTTCTGGCAGGAGTGAAAGAAAACCTCATGTTGGTTTTGATTTAGCGCTGTACCTTACCACCCCCCCGGCAAAAAAAAAAAGAAAAGAAAAAGAAAAAGTATAAAGAAAGAAGAAAGAAAGAAAGAAAAGAAAAGAAAAGAAAGATCAATTTTGCATTATTTATTCTGGTCTGATTTTAATGAAGACATAAACACACACATGCACACACATTTAGGGTTATTCTCATAAGCCCCTGAGCATAGTATTGTGTATAGTGTTATACACGGGTTTTTGCACTCAGATCCGGGTGACTCTGGTCAGCTATGCGAATTCACATTATAACGCACATGTTTTTTCACACCTGGTTGTCCTTCGTTGCCCTTCCGAATCGAGGGGGAATCAAATCCAAGGCAATTCACGTGATGCAGATTCACACAAGTGGAGTGAGTGCATTGTCTTACCACCCAGTACATACCATGTGGATTCGATGATTCGATCAGGACCCTTGCACATGCTCAGTGCGGGTCTGAATGCATTGTGACCTTTGCCCTTCCAGGGTGAAGAAGAGACACTTCCTGGTTCCACTTTCACATGAATGCTGCTTCACGTTTCTTCCTACTTCATTTTCCCTCCCTGGCAGCCAAATTCAAATGGGTCCTCTGTGTCAGGCCCCCTCCATTTCAGCCACATCTACATCTATTCTCCTGTCATTCTCTCATCTATTTTAGCCACATCTACATCTATCCTCTGTGCCGAGCCCCCATCCATTTATTATTAGTATTATTATTATTATTATTATTATTATTATTATTATTATTATTATTATTATTAAATTTATTTCACTGTGAAATAATCAGTGTAAAAGCTGCTGGTTTACTTGGAAGTAAATCCTTTGGATCTGAAGGAGACTCATTTTGGAGGATTGCAGAAATGATCCGGTTTCCCTTATGCTCCCTAAAATATCACCACCCTGAATCCAATCCACTCTCCTTCCCTTTGTAACAGCTGCCTTCTCTTAGGTTGCATCCACACTGGGGAGATAATTCGGTTTAACTCCACTTTAAATGTCCTGTCTCACTGCTATGGAATTCTGGGAACTGTAGTGTTGTGAGACATTGAGCCTTCTCTGGCAGAGAGCTCTGGTGCCTCAGCAAACTAATAATTTGTTGTTGTTATTATTATTATTATTTTAAAAACTTTTTTTTGGTTTTTTAAATTATAATTATTATAATTATTCTCCATGCTCCCTAATCCAATCCACTCTCCTTCCCTTTGTAACAGTTGCCTTCTCTTAGGTTGCATCTGCACTTGGGAAATAATCCAGTTTGACTCCACTTTCACTGTCCTGGCTCAGTTCTATGGAATTCTGGGAGTTGGAGTTTGTTGTGGGGTCCTTGGCTTCAAGGATATGGAATTCTGGGAACTGGAGTTTGTTGCCCTCAGCCTCTGATGGCCCCCCTCCATTGCTCCCATCTCTCCCCTAGCCTCCTGTTTCATTTCCTCCATCCCTGTCATCTACCCTTCCGAGCAACGGAAGAAATTGGGGCAAAATTGCAGCACAGCATCATGGGCAATGTGGGACCTTGGAGGTCTGGGGGGGGGGGTGTACCATGGTGGAAGCAAAGTTGAATTCCACACCAGACCAATTTGGAGTGAAATCAAAGTGAGATTGGAAGCAATTTCTGTGAATTCACTTGTTACTGAATTCACCAAAATGAGGAATCACTTTGGAATCACTGCGGAAGCACCACAGAACGAGCCCCCCATAGAAAGCAGTCATTACTGTATGAATTCGCATTGTTGGACCCGCAAACACATCAGATCAGAGCTGTAAAAAGCTGCAAAAACCTCAGTGTGATAAACACCTATGAAGCAAAACAGTGTTTCAGGAGGGCTCTTGGTCATTGTAAATAGCATCGTAGCAGACACTCATTCTTAGTACAGCCATCATTCACATGCTAGTGGATCTGCCTCCCCCCTGTCAGCTGTACACTGTTTAGCTGTGGTCACAAACAACATTTCAGGACAAGCTTTCTTTGCAGATTTTTCAAAACATCGACCCCTATTTAGGAGACACACACCCCCCCCAATCCAAGAAATGGTTGGAATAATTGTTTATAAAGCTTAAGGCTGTGCAGATCATCTTGTCCTAAGATATGTTGATGCCTGAGGCAAGGGACAAGGTGGCACTCTTCTCCATATAGAAGATGACAGGACTGACAACTAGATCTTCAACAGTAATAACAGGACTGTGCCCTGAACTACCATACTACACAAAAGAGAAACAAGCTGTTTTATGGGCAGGGAGTGTCGTACATGCAGGCATACCCTCCGACACATTGCCCCTGCTCTGTGTGCAGTAATCTAAGACAGCTGACCTATGATGATTAATAGTCTCTGTGGAGACTTCAACAATCTGTTGGATTTTGGGGCAAACAATGATGTTACAAAAAACATGTACAGTAGTGCCTCCACATTTGCTAGGGTTAGAGGCACAGGAGCCCTGTGAAAGCGGAAAAACCACAAATAAAAAAAACTCACTACTTTTTTACCTGAGAGACCACCTCTCTAGGAATCGCTAGGTCCTCTAGTGAAACTCTATGGACAATATCTGCCAAAAGTTTAGAGAATTATGCTGGGGAGGACCTACAAATGCTTAGAAAAGGGTTTTCTCTAGTAATCTTTAGGTCCTCCAGCACAACTCTATGGTCAATTCCCAGCAGAATTTCTCTGGAGGACTTAGAGATTACTAGAGAAAACATATTAATTAAATCTGCAAGTAATCAAAACCATAAAAGTCGAAGCTGCAAATGAGAAGGGCCAACTGTAATGTCTTGAGCTTTTACACTGAGTCTCCTGCCATCTCCCCTGGAGTGTCTAGTGTTATGTTTAACTTTAAAAATCATTATCCCAGCTGATGATTAAGACAACTCAGCAGCCCACTCACTTGACATCACAACTTTGGTATGTGGGGGAGAAAATACTATTTTGGTCTAGGCCTCCGGCTAACTTCAGCCCACATGATGCATTGTGGGAGCTGGAGTCTAAAAAGCACCTCTGTCAGCTTGATCTGGAGCAGTTTCTGTGTTGCCTTGCCTATCTGCCACTCACCCATCCCACCCTGCAATGCAAATCCTCACACTGTCCCCTTACATGTGTTTGTTGTGTGCCTTCAAGTTGTTTCTGATGTATGGTGACCTTAAGGTGAACCTACCATGGATTTTTCTTGGCAAGATTTGTTCACAGGAGGCTTGCCATTGTCTTCCTCTGAGGCTGAGAGTATGTGACTTGCCTAAGGTCACCACTACACCATGCTGGCTCAGTCATGTGGTCACTGAATTCATGAACAAAAGTGAAATCACTTCAGGCATCCTGGGATGCCCTATTAAAAACTTTCTACTGGCAGGTTATGCTACAAACCAGATCTTTAAGGAAGATGACAAGGAAGGAGGGATTTGATGTATGAGATATTTTACTGCATTGTTCTGTATTGGAGGGGGGGCATAACAGTATTAAGAATATCAAATGCAGCATGAAGGAGAACAATGAACTATGACAAAGTTCCCTGATGACCTCCTGAAAGGCCATCAGCATCATTACATGCTGATTTAAAAAAAAAAAAAAGCACAGAAAATGTTTTGCATTAACATTCTACACTGTACAGCAGACTTCCATGACTCACTGCCCTTCCACTTTCTAAAATATATTTATTAGTCTTAAAGAGTTAAAAAGGGAATGATTCCCAATGGGCATTGAGGCGCTCAGTGGTGGTGACTCATGCACACAAATCATCCTTTACCTTAAGTTATTCATCCTGAGTTTTTTTTTTTTTTAAGCCACCTTACAGAAGCACATCGCTTGCAGCTGGGATAATTAAGGGGAATGGCTAAACATCTCTCAGTCGTCACCACACCTCCTAATTGCAGATATGGGACATCTTGGTTACAGGATCTGAAAATTGAGTGTTATATTCTAGTAATAGCACAAGGGAGAGCCAGAGTGGTATATTGGTTTGAGCATAGGACTAGCATTCTGGAGACCAGGGTTTGAACAGGGACGTAGCCAAGAGAGATGTCCGTGGGTTCGGACCCCCCCCCCCAGTCCATTAGATACAATGAATGGTGCATGCCGTTGCGCCACCATGCCTAAGCCCTATGGTGGCACTTAGTCTGGATCCCCCCTTCCCCAAATCCTGGCTACCTGGTTTGAATCCCTGTTCAGTCATGGAAACCCACTGAATGGCTTGGGGCAAGTCACACTCTTTCAGCCTCAGAGGAAGATAGAAACAAACCCCCTCTGAACAAATCTTGCCAAGAAAATCCTGTGATAGGAACACTTTAGGGTCACCGTAAGTTGGAATCATCCTGAAGACATGCAACACACACACACACCCAAGATCAAGTGGAAGCTGGACAGAAAGTTTTAAAAAATGAAAACTGTAGCCACATGTTGTGTAACAACATACTATGGATGCATGCATGTCTATCAAGTGTAATACAGGCATATCCCAGTTAACAAAGCCTCTGTCAATGAAGTTCATTTTTACAGAGATTTTGTAGGCCCCAATCCCCCTTTCATCCTCTTTCTACCTTTAAAGTTTTTGGCAGCTACTGCATTGGGAGGATGGTGAAGGAGGGCTGAAGAGACAGACTTTTTGTTGGGTTGCAGAAGTGTGTCTTCATTAAATAATGCAATAAACAAGGCTTGAGCTGGGGAACAGCAAGGACAGTAGCTGATGTTATTGTAGCCGTGTGCACCTGTCTGCAACAGGCACGCTAAACATGAGCTGCCTCCAGAATCTCTTACAAGCATGTACAAACACAAGAAGAAAAAAGAGGAAAGCAGATAAGCCCACCTCAGCAGATACTCCCAGCTTGTTACAAAAACGCAGATCTAAATGTTGGCCTCCAAAATGGAAATCCTAAGAAAAGAGTAGGGTGGTAAAAGAAAAAATAATCCTGGAATGTATTTTGGAAGAAGTCCTTAAGTGATCTCTAAATTGATCAAAATATCTTTATTTACTTAGGCAAAGTCTACCCTTATGTGGTTGTTTCATTTTATATTTCCATATTGTTAGTTTTAAACAAAAAGCTTTCTGAAACCTGTTCAGTTGCTCTTTTCTTTTTTCTTTTCTTTCTTTTTTTTTATTGTGTAGAAACCTGTCTCTATTCTTTCCATGTTATTTCTGCCTCTAGTACCAAATTGTATGCTGAAGAGGTAACGCTCAGAAACACATCTATTTCATTAACTGAGGTGTGCTTGTACAAGGCCAGGAAGTAAAGGATTACAGTTTTCTAAAAAGGGCAGAAAGTCTGATTTCTGGTTGACTATTTACACAGGTGGCCCTCACATCAATCCATGTGATTCTTTTTTCCTATTTGTAATTTTTATAAAAAGAGGTGTCAGGACCTAAATGGCAAGAGCGTCATTCTGCAGAACCGGATGGTTCCCTGGTCTGTAGTAGAAAGAGGCTGTAGCAATATAAAAAGCAGCTACCTCAAATGCAGAACCAGAAAAAGTGGAGTACAAATCCTAGATACCAAATCCTAGATACCCTATCCTAGTATATACCCTAGATACTATGGCCACCCAGCTCATTTTGAACTTAGACAAGATATTTTCCAGGAATAAAAGAAACACCTACCAATGCTTATTGGCAAGACAACATCCTTGCAATGGGGCATGGTCAGTTGACCTATTTCAGGAAGGACCATGAAGGAGGAAGCAGTTAAAAGCAGAAGCTGGTTGTCTGAGTGCAGGAAAATTAAAACAAAAACTCTGGGAGAGGTGGAGCAATGATGGACTGGATGTAAGTTATCAACTAGAGGCTTAATGAAAACAAGATAGTGGTACTGACGGTCAATAAACAAATGAATACTGGAGTAGAAGGATAATCTGTTTCAGATGGGGTTGCATTCCTTCCAGTGGGTCAGGTTTGCAGTATTGGTCTTGAACATCCATGTCGGGACTGCATTTGTCAGCATCAACCCATAATAGCTGACAGTTTACAAGTCTCTGAGACAGTGAATCCATTTTGGGGTTTGTTTGCTGATGTTTTGTGCCTTTAAATCATTTCCAACTTATGGCGACTCTAAGATGAAACCATCACCACATTTCCTTTGAAAGATTTGTTCAGAAGGGGTTTGCCTTCTTCTGAGACTGAGGCGGGTTACAAACCGCCATAAAGTACGCGCTCCGCGCGTACTAGGGTTAGGAAGGGCCGTATTAGGGTTAGGAAGGTTCTTACCTTCCTGACGGCCCTTCCTCCCAGTACGTGCGGAGCGCGTACTTTTTTGCGGTGCCCATCCACATGGGCGCCGCCATGTTGACGTACTGGACGCTGTGCGTCCAGACGTGTCGCGGCGGAAGTGACGTCGCGAGGGCGCACTCCACCCCTCGCGGCGCCACTTCCGCGTTCAAAAAAGGAGCGGCATTTCGCTGCTCCTTTTTTGCTGCGCAGGGAAGCCTCGCGGTCTGGCAGCTGGGGCTTCCCTGCGCAGCGAATGGCGGCGGCGGGAAAACGGCCCCTTGAGGGCCGTTTGTAACCCGCCTGAGAGAGTGTAGGTTGCCAAAAGTCACCCAGTGGGCTTCCATAGCTGAGTGAAGATTTGAACCCTGGTCTTTAAAGTCATAGTCCAATGCTCATGCCACCACACCATGCTGGTTCTAGAGTTTAATTTTCACTTTAAAGAGCTATCCAAGCTACTGAAGGTGCTAAGGCTATTTTGGAGATAGGTTTCCATACCTTCAACACTTGAGTTAAAATCCTTAAGTCCTTTAACATTATACAATTAGAGCACTCTGATTCCAGTTTAAATTGTAATGACAACATACCATGGAATTCTATGATTTCTAGTTGCGTGGGGAGGGGTAGAATTCTGAGTCAGAAAGTCTAGTATGATTTCAGGCCACCTGTCAACTTATGGCAACCCCATGAATTTCATAGGGTTTTCTTAGGCAAGAAATATACAGAGGTGATTTTGGTAGTTCCTTCCTTTGAAATACAGCCTACAGCATCTGCAAGACCTGAGCAGGGCTGCTGCTGATAGGATGACGTGAAGGTCTCTCATTCATAGGGTCCCACCTAGAGTAGTCCTATTCAATTGATTGTTGAATGGTAAGGGAATGGATGAGGGGAAACAAATTCAAGCTGTATCCAGAGAAAACAGGTACTCGCGATAGGTACCCCAAGTCCAGGGAAGGAGATTTATCAACCTGTCCTGGATGGGGTCACACTTCCCCTAAAGGATGAAGTTCGCAGCTTGGGAGTGCTCCTGGACTCATCTCTACAGTTGTCATTTCAAATAAGTATTTTCCGGCATATAAGACGACTGGGCGTATAAGACGACCCCCAACTTTTCCAGTTAAAATATAGAGTTTGGGATAAATTCACTGTATAAGACTACCCCTCTTCCAATGCACACCAAATAAAAATTTAAAAAAACATCAGATTTGATTTCAATATGGTAATTTTAATTCAAATGCTTATGACATGCAGGTACTTAGCAGGAAAACTTGTTGTATACAAAGCCTGCTAGGATTGGTCAGCTCTCCCTGCCTGCACAGCCCTCCCTGTCTCCAAGACTATCAGAGCGGTAGCGCAAACACAGCTCTTTTTTCCAGACCCCGCAGCCTTGAGCTCCCCCCACCATATGCTGCGACCGCAGAGTGTCCAGTCCGGCTCGGAAGTTTCAGCACCTGCCATATCAGATGACCCCTGGCGTATAAGACGACCCCTGACTTTTGAGAAGATTTTCCTGGGTTAAAAGGTAGTCTTATACACAGTAGATGTGACAGCCAGGAGTGCTTGGTATCAAGTGATCAAAATTTGGCTACCAGTCGTGAAGAATAGCAAAATAAGGACTCAGCAAATGCAAATGGGAAACCATTCAGAGTCAGGGGCTTTCCCAGCAGATAATGATCACCAATTAGCAGACATTAATCCTCGTTTGCATTAGCTTCCCAGCCTGAGACCAGCCATCAGCACAGAACAATACACATGTAAATCACTCCTGCGTTCCCAGGCTCACACAGTATATATACAACCAGTTTTTCCAGGCAAAGCATTCTCTGAAGATGCCAGCCACAGATGCTGACGAAACGTCAGAAAGAAACTCTGCTAGAACATGGCCACGTAGCCCGAAAAACCCACAAAAAACTATGGTCTCAAACCGGATTATTTATGCAGAGTCTTTTGGACCAACATGTTTAGCTTGGAGAAGAATGAGCAGTGACATGATAGCCATCTTTAAATATCTGCTGTGATGTCATGTAGAACACAAACCAATGGATTCAAATTACAGCAAAAGAGATCCCACCTAACATTAGGAAGAACTTCTTTATAAATTGTTCAATAGTGGAATAGACATATAGGGTGGTGGACTCCCCTTCTAAACAGAGGTTGGGTGGGGATCTTTCAGGAGTGTATACAGTTCTGTATTCTGGCATGGCAGAGGGTTAGATTAGATGGTCCTTGTGGCCCCTTCCAACTGAAAGATTTTATTATTCCATCACCGTAATCCTGCCAGCACACTACAGGAAAACTTGATTTATTTTGCTGTGGCTATCCTGGTATAGCTGGGAATGAATGGGGAAGTACCAGTTGTAACTTCCCTCTGGTTAAAAAGAGGCCACCTGTATGTAGGTATCAGCCTGGCACAGGTTATTAGTTACCCACTTTGTTTAGCAGCAGTTATGTCCTGAATTGCAAATAACAACAGCATGCTTTGCTAGAGATATTTCAAGACAGTTTGCAGCAAGCCCCTATAAAAGGGTCATTCATCAGTGTCTTGGATGCACTTTCTGTGAGTTGGGCAATGCACAGCCCAGCCCCTTCTTGCTGACGTCTGGCTCTATCGCACATCAGACTTTTCCCACTGGAGCAGAGGAAAGAGCTTCAATGAAATCTGCCTGCTTGCAGTCTTAAAGAGACTGCAGACACTGGAACCGCTCCTTCCTCTGCTTCCGTTTGCTTCTTCCCCAAGAGCTTCAGCCCAGAAATACCACCAGGAAGGATGAAGAGAGATAATTGGTGATAGGCTAGCAATGCAGGAGTGGAGAGGTGACGCGTTAGTTTCTTTTGAATCACTTTTCTTTAGCATCTGCTAAGGAGGATCTATTACTTTCATCCAAAGAGGCTGAGATCAGGCTAAAACCCTGCAAGGAGATGAAGGACGATCATGCTGGCTGAGTAAAGTTGTGGCTGCCTAGTCTGAGACAATGGTTTTGTCTGTTCCAGTGATTGCTCTAGGAGCTACCTTGGGGACGGCTACAAGCATCCTTGCCATATGTGGTCTCACCTGCTTATGCAAATGCAAGAGAGCTGGGAAAGCATCTCCTGACAAGGAAAAAGGTCTAGACGTTGAAAATGCCAAGCCCAGTGTGCTTCAGACAGTCCAGCAGGTAAAGCCCTTCACTGAGGGTGTTCTTTGCTCTACTTCCAGAGCCACAGTGGCTCAAGAAGTGAAGGGTTTCTCTTACTCTAGAGGTTGCCCAGCAGGAAATATAATCTGATTGATAGCAATTGATTCTCTTTGCAGCCTTTCAGGGTGCAACATGACTTCTGTGCAGAGAGGGAGGGAGAGATGGGCTCAGGTGGCATGTGGGATTATGAAAGCAAGAGACAGCTTTTTGGAAAAGGAAAGGTGGGCATGTGTGTGACAAAGATGCAGCAACCTCTCAATCAGTCTCTGGGTGGATGCAGACTTCAGGCAGAAAAAGGACTAGTAATTTGGCTTGAATGTTTTTATGATGCTCTTTGATTTTTTATTTTTATTTTTTTGTTCACATGCATGTTTGGACATATGCCTCTGCTACAAAAGAAAAAGCCCTCTCTATAGTGGCTTGAGCACTGAACTATGATGCTGGAGACCAGGGTTCAAATTCTGGCTCAGCCATGGAAACTCACTGCGTGACCCTGGGTAAGTCACACTGTCTCAGCCTCAGAGGATGGCAATGGCAAACCCCCTCTGAAGAAACATGCCAGGAAAACACCCATGATAGGTTCACCTTAGGGTCACCATAAGTCGGTAACAACTGGAGGGCACACAGCAACCACAAACAATATAAAGTAACTAACATATCATTTATTTATTTATTTATTTATTTACCTTTTAGGATAAAACCTCCCAAGATGGTGTACTTCAAAATTTAAAATCTAGTGAATATAATAAAATATCTATTTTTAAATAAAAAAGCAGTTGATCAAAATGTACAGTTAAAAATCACATCAGCTCCTTCAGAGTGCTAAATCAATTTTGAACCAAAATAAATGAGTGCCTGCTTGGAGGGCCATTAAAGAAGGCCTGGTAGAGATCAGTTATGGCAGAGTTTTACAAGTTGGGGGCCACTATGAAAAAGGTCCTTTTCCTTGTGCCTCCATCCATACAAACTGCACTTACAATGGGACACACAGATCCAGCTTCTAGTGTTGATCTCAGAGTATAGGCAGCTTTGTTGTTCTTTGTCTCTGACGTATGGTGACTCTAAGGCAGTGATGGCGAACCTATGCCACACATGCCAGAGGTGGCACTCAGAGCCCTCTCTGTGGGCACACATGCTGTCGCCCTAGCACAGAGTTTGCCAGAGTTTCTTACTAGAAAGCCAGAGGGACGTGGCACTTCGCAATAAATAAGTGGCATCTGGGTTGCAGTTTGGGCACTCAGTCTGTAAAAGGTTCACCATCACTACTCTAAGGAGAACCTACCATTGTGTTTTCATGGCAAGGTGTGTTCAGAGGGGGGTTGCCTTTGCCTTCCTCTGAGGCTGAGGGCACTAGGTTTCTATGGCTGAGCAGAGATTCAAACCCGGATCTCCCAGAGTCTTGGTCCTACACTCAAACCACTACACTATGCTGCCTTTCTATAGGCAGCTTGATATATATATATATAAAACAATATAGTATATATTAAGGTGCATGGAAAAATCTTAAGACAAGGCATAAATAAAACAATCTAATTATTTAATGATAGTTGTTGATACTGAGTGAATTTGTGTTGTCCAAAATAAAGTTCAGCTATTGTCACCTTACTGGATTATCTCAGTGGGTAACTATGTGTGTATATGCCATCAAGTCACCTGTCAACATGTGGCAACCCCATGATTTTCATAGTGTTTTCTTACTACAGTGGACCCTTGTTATACGCTGGGGTTTGGTTCCAAGATCCACCGTGGATAACAAAATCCATGGCTGCTCAAGTCCCAATAAATATAATGACATAGCAAAATGGTGCCCCTTATAAAAAATGGAAAAATCAAGGTTTGATATTTGAAATTTATAGTTTTTTGGAACATTTTCAAACCGTGGATGCTTGAATCCATGTATAAAAAATCCGTGTATAAGAAGGGCCGACTGTATATGTGATACAATGACCATGTAGTGCTCAGGTATACAGAGTGGAAGCAATTTATGACCAGAGATCAGTAGGGATCATTACACACAGTTTTGGGAATTAGATTCCATCCCAGACATTTATTTGTTGAATGGGCATAAGTAATTAATTATTTCTTGGCTTCAGGTATCCATCTGGAAAAT
Source organism: Sceloporus undulatus (assembly GCF_019175285.1). NCBI lineage: Eukaryota > Metazoa > Chordata > Lepidosauria > Squamata > Phrynosomatidae > Sceloporus > Sceloporus undulatus. Next base: position 306,166,974 of record NC_056522.1, on the reverse strand, counting down.
GTATGTGTGTGTGTGTGTGTGTGTGTGTGTGTGTGTGTGTGTGTGTCTTCAAGTTGCCTGTCAAATTATAGCAACTTTCTTAGGCAAAGACTACTCAGAGGTGGTTTTGTCAGCTCCTTCCTCTGAAATGTAGCTTACAGCACCTGGAATTTGTTGGTGGTCTCCCATTCAAGGCCTAACCAGAGCTGACTCTACTTAGCTTTTAAGATGCGACAGGATCTGATGTTTTGGGGGAATTTATTTATGAAGATATTTTAATACCATTTTCCAGCACTAAGAAGGACCCTTTAATTATTTTTGGCAAGAACAACACAGAATAAACCCATATTAGAAAAAAATAAATGAATGAAATAAAACTTAAAGTGAAAGTATTGTCAATCATTCAATTCCCTCCAAAATTTCACAAATGATAATAAGGACATATGTGCCAAAGCAAGTCGCCAAAAGTTATTAATGGGGAAAAACACATAAGCTAGGAGAGGCTACAGCAGTTTGCTTTTGCCTAAGGCTACTGAAAAAGGGAAGATCCTACATCTCTTCCTCCCCCCCCTTCCAAAATTAACTGAGTACAAGCCACTTTTGTATTTTGAAGTAAGATGAGGACAAAAAGGAAAAGTAGGAGGAAAAGAGAGAAATTGGAACATTTTAAAAGCAGAGAGTTAATTTGAACCGCGCCCTGCCAAATCTGGACAGCTGGCAGGTATGTTATTTTTTTCATATATTAGAAGACACTGGATATACATAATTTTATTACAAATTATAAAATTATGGGATAGTGCTGCAATGGCTTAGGCTCTGTACAGACCATTGCTCTGGGCTGGCTGGGGGTCAGAGTTGGGGTGTAGCATCTCTACGGCACACACCCCAGTTCCACCTCCAGGATGCCATGATGTCATGCACCCCTCCACATGGCGTGCGGCATCACAGCACTCCTCCAGTGCTGCATCCGTATGATGCAGCACCCAAAGAGCAACATATAGCCATGACTCCATGGTTATTGCGCCCATTCCAGCTCCTTTTTGCACCTTGGAAAGGCTGGATCGGGGCTGCAAAGGGGCACCCATGGAGGTCGCCCATTTGAGGCTGTTCATACAGCCCCTTAGGTCTCTAACTATATGAGGCAAACATCAATAATTATAGAATTTATTGGTTACCAGTCATCACCATTTGCAAATGAAAAACCTTATATCCTAGATATATTTCTTAGAAATGTTAGGAGTTTCCCCCCTTTTGAAGCTCATTCCTATAGCCTTCTGTAGTATGATTTTCTTTTGGATCTTGTGAAGAGATTATTTTTGTTTAGTCTGCTTTAAAAAAAAAACACAAGATTTTGAATAATCTTGTTCAAAATCACAAAAAAAAAAAACAAGGGGAATAATAATATTTTCACTGCTGGCATAGAATTCTATAACTAGGGGTGCTACCACAGAAAAGATCCTGCTTTTGCCAAGAGACCCTCTTTTAGTGGTGAGACATACTAGAGACGTCTTCAAAATTATCCTAACATATAGGCAGGTTTGTATGGAAGGAGGGGAACTTTTAGATATCCTGACTGCAAGCTGTGTAGGTAAGCTGTAAAGATAAATATGAATTTGCTTATAAAGCACATTGACAGCTAGCATATGACTAGTCTACTTTGTTCTGAGAAGCTTCCCCAGAGAGCATCCTGGCTGCTGCATTCTGCACCATCTGCAGTTTGCAAACACTTTTTAATAGGAAGCCCCACATAAAGCTTGTTACAGAATAAAAACTGTTTTCCAAATTTACTTGATATACAGTATTGGTTAATGAGGACTGTTGTGATATGGAGAACAGTATTCACATCTCAGCTAACCCTGCAAACAGCTGGGGTGATCTATAATCACATTTTAATTCAGCTAATCTTATTTATAGAACTAGTTTGTAGACAGTCTATGCGATACTCCTGCTCTAAAATCCGAGAATGGCATTGAAAACAGCAATTGGAAAGAATGATACATGCAATCAGATGTTTCTGAAGAATAACATAACCAAAAGATTTGCCAGCAAAGGCAAGATACCATAAACGATAACCATATAGTTTTATATCTAGTAAATGCATTTGTTTTTCAACACTGGTTTCTCTCTTGACACTGAATGGGTTAGGGCATCCCTGGCTATGTTAATTTTGAAGTGAGAACTGCAACTCCAGGCAACTGGACTTTTGCTGTTAACAGTCATTTTGCATTAACAATAAATGATGTCTGATTGATTACTCAGGTGATTATTATGTCTAGCAAAGGGAACTCATAGAAAACCAGAGAGTGGGTTCAAACATTCTGGATTTTTAATGCAAAAGTGACCTTTTGCTCATAAAAGAAATGAGAATTTCCATAATAAAATCTAAAAAAGAATAGCTAAATAAAATGAGTTATTATTGTTATTATAATATTAACCTATTGTTGTTGCATGCCTTCAGGTCATTTGTGACTTCTTGGCAGCCCTAAGGTGAAACTAATATGGGGTTTTCTTGACGAATTTAATTAGAGGTGGTTGCCTTTGCTTCTCCAGGGTCATAATCCATCACTCAAACCATCTCAGAGGAGGTTTAAACTTGACTTTCTCTTAGGCTGAAAGGGTTTGAGCCACCCAAGGTCACCCAGTGGGTTTCCATTGCTAAACAGGGATTATATGTCCTAGTCCAACACTCACACCGGACATAGGACTTTTTAAAGGGGAGAGACATAGCTTAGCAAAACAGCATGTACAGAAAGCCCTGGGTCCAGTCCTTACTTGCTGCTGTTGTTGTTATTGTAGTATGCTTTCAAGTCATTTTTAATTTATGGTGACTCTAAGGTGAACTTATAATGGGGTTTTCTTAGCAAGGTTTGTTCTGAGGTTTGCCATTGCCTTCCCCTGAAGCTGAGAGCATGTGGCTTGCCCCAGGTCACCAGATGAGTTTCGTGGCAGAGCAGGGAACTGAACCTTGGTGTCCAGAGTCACAGTCTGACTCTCAAACCACTGCAGCACACTGTTTAGTGTCTCTAGTTAAATAGAGTATTAACAAGACTGGGGAAACAATTTGCCTTGAGTAAGGATAGTGTGTTTGTTTGTTTGTTTGTTTGTTTATTATTTTGAATATTTGTACTCCACTTTTCAGCCACAAAGGCTCTCAGAGCACCTGGTGCTCTGAGAGCCTTTGTGGCTGAAAAGGTGGTTCCCTGCCCTCAGGCTTACAATTTAAAAAGGCATGAAACAAAAGGAGAAGGGAGTGACAATGGGGAAGGGGATCAGGTCCAGCAGTTCTTCTCTTCCTCTGAGGCCTGTACCTTGGCAGATTGACTAGAGGGAGGGCTCTGCTTCTTAATCTAGGTTAGGCTTGATGGAACTGGGTCTGCATCTCTCCCGCCAAGGCCAGTGGCACCAGACTGACTGGAGGGAGGGATCTGCTTCTTAGCCCAGGCCAGGCCCAATGGAGCTGGGCCTGCATCTCTCCCTCCAAGGCTGGATGGTATCAGATGAACTGGAGGGAAGGCTCTGCTTCTTGTTCCTTACATTGCTACTCTTCAGAGTAGATAGCACTAATTCAATGAAGCCGTGGTGTGAAAGGGTGGGATGCTCTTCCCATTCAATAAGCTTTAAGCAGTTTAATTTACTGCCAGATTGCAGTCATTGCATATAACCTATATAGAGTACTTTTTACTATCTGCAATTTTCACATGCAAAGTACTTTACTATCACCAGTCCTCACATCATCACTCTGATGATGAGCATTCATAAAGACTCTGGGAAACATTATCACTTGTAAATAAAAGCAGGCAAATACCAGAAATCATCACCTCTTCCAGCAGCTAACCTGAAGCCCTTTGGCTGTCTTAAAGTCCAGTTTTAGCAATGGTCGTTTGCACTGGGAACTAGCCTTGGTGTGTGGAAATGAGGTGGCAAGTCCAGTTTGGCACTGGAAACTTGTGTGTAGGTGAAGAGGATAGATGAGTATAGTACATCCTCATGGGGGTGGGGTCAGATAGTGTTTATGTCCATTTATCCTCTGGTGCAGGGTTGGACTGGATGGCCCCTGAGGTCTCTTCCAACTCTTTGATTCTATGATCATATGATTCTGTGATTCAACTTGATTTTAATATTGCAGTCTCTCTCACAAAAGTGTCTGTCTAATTTGGAGATTTGTTTCTGCTGAGAAAAAGAAAGACTTCTCTTGCGAGGAACAACATTGTTTTCCAAAATCTGCTTTAGAAGTAGCACATATGCATTCCAAATCTTAGACTTGTACTTATTTGTTTGTGTGGGAAGTGTATTTCATCTGTATCCTTTTATATCAACTGCTTAGCACATATTCTCTGCTAGAGTTGTTTTCCACTAGTGGGAAAACAACAATATTTGGAACACATACTGAAGGTTGTCAGTATCAGACGTTGTAGTACTTTCATACAGAGAATGCAAGACTGTGTTTTCATGCATAATTATATTATTGCGTTTCCACACCACTAGAAATGTCATGTATTCCAAAGAGATTCTGAAATAATAACTGCATCTTGTCTAAACCTTCAAAAAAATCCTATGCCTGGGGAAAATGTATTTTTCATTTGGATTTCTATTTTGAAATGGGTCTGACTTACAATGGGGAATCTTCTGCTCTAAGCCACTTGATGTCTGTTCAGCCTAGCAACCAATCTATTGTGAAGCCAAAGGAGAAAAGAGAAAGGTTATTTAAAGCCCTGGTGCTTTGACAGGTTTTCCTGTATTTCCAATTTTTCTGTGCAGATCATTTCCTTTGAGACAGGAAGGTTGCCTTCCCATTTGCAATGGTGTGGGGCTCATTTTTAAACCTTCAGCAGCCATCATTTGGGAAGCAGAGATCTGTAGTGTTCATCCAGTAAGCAGAAGGTGATGCAGCTGGAGGAGGGGTGGATTGCTCCCCACTGCACTTATATATGGCTCCCATGGAGGCTGTCAGTTGTTATGCAATGGTGGATTGCTTGGTAGTGTCTGTATTTTGGCAAGGAATGATGGCTGTAGTGATAATACATATTTACACTGTGCTCTTCACTTTATAATGACTCCACTGTTGCTTGGATAAGAAAACATGCTTCAACATAAATATGTAGCAATGCACTAGTATCCTATGGACAAAGATATTTATTTGAGCTTTAGAAACTGAATAGTTTGGTGAATGCAATCATGCAGAATAGTGTTTATCATACCATCCATGTTTATCAGACCTTTCCAAAACTTAAAGATAGTGATAATCTGTTTTAGAAAGTCAAAATTTGCAAGAATAGCAACCAGAAACTGGTCCACATGAAAGCTAATTTTTTTAAAGGAGCATAAAAAATCTCTCTCATACCAGGTTAGAATGCTGTCCATCTGACCCAGTAGTGGCTATTTTGAATGGTGGCATGAGTACAAATTCTTTGGCAGAGGGGATTCCCACCACTGGCTATAACTGACTGAATTTAATTGGAGGTGCTTGGGAACAAACATGGAGAGACATGCATGGAAGCGTGTTTGTTACTGACTTCTACCTCCTTTTATCTTGCCAATTTCTCATGAGAAGAACCTCTGCTTATATTTACAGCATAGGAAATTGCCAAGGAATGACAGCCTTGGAGGGTGGCGGATGCTCATTCTTTAGAGGTTTCTAAACAAAGGCTGGATGGCCAAATATCAGAAGTGCTTTTAGTATGGTGTTTCTGCATGAGAGGGCTCTAGGTGGTCCTTGCAGTCCTTACAAACTTGATGATTTTATGCCATTTTTGGCTGTAGCTATTTTAAAACTAACAGAATATGTATGTTTTCAGAGCACATCACATAATTATATGTATGCCACTGAAAGCCAAGATGGACAGCACCTTGCCCTTGGGACACAAAGGCTTGTTGTTGTGTGCCTTCAAGTTATGGACTTGTTATGGGGTTTTCTTAGCAGGATTTGTCCAGAAGAGGTTTGCTATTCCCTTCTTCTGAGGCTGAGAGCATATGACATGCCTATGGCCACTCATTTGGTTTCCATGACTGAGTAAAGATTTGAACCCAGGGGGCCATTCACACTATGTTATAAACTGGTTTTCATACCAGTTTAAAAGGGGCTCATTTACACTTGCACACATTTTTCCTGCCCTGAATTCAAGGGAGGCTGGGGCAAATCCCCCTGAACCCAGTTCTTTCAGGAATGGGAATTCCCTGTTTCTTTTCCAAAACACTGGGTTTTATTGAGGTGCTGCCAATGGGAACTTAGTCCCAATCCCATTTGGGGCATCCAGGAGGGAGAGGTTAATATGTAGGGAGCAGATCATGCCCTCCCCTTTGCTCTCTCCCTGCCAGCCGAGTGCCATTGTTTTTCCCTCTCTACACTCAGTTGTGGTAGTGAAGAAAGCAGAGTGGATTCAAACTTTCTGCACTTTGGAAAGAGGTCTTTTTAAAGCACGGAGACTGATGTCTGATTCCCAGCCCAGAGCTCACCAAAGCCAGGGAGGGGATTCTCCTGGAAACATTATTAGACAGTGTTTTTTTTTTAAATAAAATTTGACAGTTTATGCACATATTTGCTATTGCATGGCCACAGTAGCCAGCATCTTTAAATATTCACATCATCAGTATGACAAAGGTGTGCATGATTTGCTTGACATTTAAAAAAACAACTAACAGTGGGGCTGTAGGTTAGGGGGTTATTTTTTTCCCTATTTCCAAAGAAATAAAACCACAACAGACTCTGCTCCCAAGTTAATGCAAACTAAAGCTCTCACAGACATATTATCTTGCATTTGTACCCCACATTTAAACTTGTGGAGGTTTATTGGCTGAGAGACTCCCCCCAAGGCTAACCTATCCCAGGGTTTCTTGCTAAGGTTGTTCTGGGGCTTGCCGTTTCCAGGCTTTGAGGCTGATGGGGGGCGGGGGGGGGGGCTGGCCAAACAGTGAAGGTTACTGCACCGGGGATAAAACATTCCCCAATGCGTTACAACGGGCACGAGCGGGGCTGCTCACGGAGTGTGATGGGAACCCAATGGGGCCCAGAACGCTAGTTTACCGCACAGGGAATGCCACCGCCGCCGAGTGTTCCCATCATGTTTCCATTGGGTTCCAGGGGACACCATTTCTGGGGATGGTTTTGAAACAGTTCCCAGAAATGGCATTCCCTGGAACCTGATGGGAACGTTTGGCGTCGGTGTTCCCTGTGCGGTAAACTAGCGTTCTGGGCCCCATCGGGTTCCCATCACGCTCCGTGCGCAGGCCCGCTCATGCCCGTTGTAACGCATCGGGAAACATTTTATCCCCGGTGCGGTAACCTTCAGTGTGACATAGATGTGCATCATTTGATTGACAGAGTTAAAAAAACACCTGAGAATGATCAAAATGGTGGCTCCATTTTAAATCAATACAAATGGTAATGTAAACTTCATCAAGGTTAAATTACCACAGAGAGATTCGATCAGGATAAATATAGTGGGAACTTTGATTCAGTATGGTATCATCGAATCTCCCTGAGTCTACGCATTACAAAAAATGCTACTGTGAAGGGGGGCCCTGGTTTCTAGATAATCAAACAACTGCTCTCACACATGTGACACATGGCCTAAAATTCCTCTATAAGTTCAGGCATTTGCACAAGTATATGTTTCTTCCCCAATAGCCTACAAGGTGAGGACAGGAGAGGAAGAGAGAAAAGAGATCTGGTAACATCCACCTCAAACAGGATGCAATAGGGGTGTGTCATTCAGATGGAACCCCTTCTGAGTGTAACTCTTTCCCAAAGAACTGGCCCAAAAAGGAGTGGTTAAATACTCCTCCTTTATGGTACCAGGCATGGATCTTTTGCACTGTCTGCTTCACTTTCCACTTTTGGCTTTTGTTGTACCCACTGTTGGCTGCAGCCATCCTCCTGCCCACAAGTGGTTTCCACTAGGTTTTTTTTGTGGGTTTTTTCAGCTATGTGGCCATGTTCTAGAAGAGTTTCTTCCTGACATTTCACCAGCATCTGTGGCTGGCATCTTCAGAGAATGCTTGTCATGTTACCCATGCTGCTTCATATAAATTTTGGTATAAATGATAACCCTTAATGACCCCTAATAGCCTGTCCACCATTGCCAAGCAAGGCATGAGTACATGTACACCCCTGAGGGGCAACCACATTATCATATCTGGGGAAGTTGCATAAGAAGATTATCATATGACCAGGAAGAGCAAATGTTTGCCTTGCCTGAGGCTCTTGCCCCCTCCCAGGGTCTGTTGTCCGAGCAGCTTAAGACCACTAAGACAATGAGACGGGGACATCCAGGTGAAAAGCAAGTAATTAAACACCTTTGTTCTCACCATCAAGCACCTTTGCCAGAGGCAAGATTTTGCCTATAAATATCATCAGATTTGCCTGTTCACTGGGCCAGTCTGGATTTCAGGGGGAAGCTCTGTCCCCTTGAACCCTGACCTGGCTCCTGAGCCTCATGCCATCCTCATCATATTCCATTTGGATTCCTGAAGGGAGTCTACATTCTGGTACGTATCACCCCAGTGATGCCTAAAATCCTATTCCATGCTAACCTATGCTTTTCCTGAGCCTTGTATGTGTGTGTGTATGCTAGTGAATCGTATGTGTTTTTCCCCTTATAAATAAATTGGTTATTAATTCTAGAAGTCTGTCTCAGCTCTATTTAGTGGGATCCCCTGGTCTACTCCGTATACATATCGGGAGGGTGATTTCGGTGGGCTCTTGTAGCCAGCCCCTCTTGCAATATTTGAGCTAATAACAATAATGAAATTCCCCTAAACGGACCCTTGGCTACAGTCAGGAAAAAGCTGGATGTATATATACTGTGTGAGCCTGGGAATGCAGGAGTGATTTGCATGTGTATTGTTCTATTGCTGATGGCAGGCCTCAGGCTGGGAGGCTAATGCAAAAGAGGATTAGTGTCTGCTAATTGGTGATCATTATCTGTTGGGAAAGCCCCTGACTCAGAATGGTTTCCCATTTGCATTTGTTGAGTCCTCATTTTGCTATTCCTCAGGACTGGTAGCCAAATTTTGTTCACTTTAAGGGTTTCCTCTTTCTGGTTGAAATTATCCAGATGTTTGTGGATTTCAGTGGCTTCCCTGTGCATCCTGACATGGTAGTGGTTGTCATGGTGCAGAATTTCAGTGTTTTCAAACAGTATTTTGTGCCCAGGATGGTTTGTGGCATGTTCTGCTACTGCTGATTTTTCTGGCTGGCCCAGTCTGCAGTGTCTCTCGTGTTCCTTGATTCTTGTTTGCACACTGCATTTGGTGGTCCCTATGTAGACTTGTCTGCAGTTACATGGTATGTGGTAAACTCCTGCGGCTGTGAGAGGGTCTCTCTGGTCCTTGGCTGAGTGAAGCATTTGCTGGATTTTCTTTGTCGGTTTATAAACCATTTGAAGGTTGTGCTTCCTCACCACTTTGCCTATTCTGTCTGTGACTCCTTTGATGTATGGTAAAAAATACCTTCCCATTTGGTGGCTGCTTGTCTTCACTTCTCTGGGTTTTCCTGTGCCTAGCAGCCCTTCTGATGTCTGAGCTGGAATAACTATTAGCCTGTAGAGTCCAGTCCAGGTTCTTCAGTTCATCTTCCAAGAAGTGGGGTTCGCAGATGCCTTTTGCCCGGTCTACCAGTGTTTCCACTAGATTACACTCAAAGGAAAGTACGTACCCCTAAAAACGCCATTGTTAAATCTGTCATCTCAAAGGATTTGGAGGATTGTACACAAAATATTGCCAGTTGGACTGTTCCTGCACAGTAGCATGTTACGTCTTCTTTGAAGCTTGAGAGAGTAACCTGTTATTGTAGGCTTCCGCTGCTAATTCTGAGATGCTCTCAATATGTAAAGATTGCAAGATGCAGCATGGTAATGAACTGTAATACTTTGTTGTTGTTCTGGCATGCCTCTTTGAAATGCCTTGGGGATCAAAAAGGTTTCTGGCAGACATGCAGATTGGCAATCAAATGACCCATCTTCAGTGAATGCTACCTCTGGGGCACTGTCTGCATGTATTATTAACCAGACAGAGAAAAACTAATGAAAAACTTTAATTACAGTTAAGAAGATGTTCTCATTTTCTCAGCTGAAAAGAGAAGTATGTAGCAGTTAGAGGACTCTGTTTTGCCCACCTTAGTAAGATTGCAGTAGCACTGTTCACATTTCAAGAAGTTTAAAACAACAACAGTGGAGCAAATTAAATAAAGCATAGGTTCATGCGCTGAGCTGAAATTAGTTTTATCTAGGGCATACATGCAAGTCTGCCCAATGAAAACACACACCCTTTTTAAATGTTGTCTTTATGTGTCCTTTGTAAAGGGAAAATACTCTTACATATGCTGATATGCACATAGAGAAACTGCTCTGTACTAATCAAAGTAATCATATTTACATTTCTCAGCTCACCCTATACAGTATACATTTCTACTCTTACAGCCTTTAAGAAGGCTCTTAAGACGGATCTCTTCCGGCAGGCCTTCCCTACCTAGTTCCTCTCCCCATTTACTGTGACTTACGTCGCTCTGTCCACCAATTCTTCTCTTAAATTTAATGAGAAGAATTAAATTAAAATTAATTAAAATAAAATTCTTGCCTCAAGAAGAAGAACCTTCTCTCCATACCTACTGTCATCATCAGACCTGGAAGGGAGTGAAAAAGACAGGCCCAGTTCCATTAGGTCTAGCTGTGAATACTGTGACTTATGTCACTCTCTTTTATCTTACCTTATTTTATTGCATTTTATTTTATTGTATTCTATGTATTTTTATTGCTGTAACCCTCCCGGATTCTTTATGATTAGGCGGGCTATAAATAAAATAAAATATTATTATTATTATTATTATTATTATTATTATATTTGAATGTATATTAAATCACTGCAAACTGTACAACACCATTTGGAGAAGGGCAAGCCCAGCAGGCAGCTATGTTCCCATGTGCACATCAGTCTGAAAAGTAAAAATCAGGACAGGAATCCTGTATGGGAGTTGCATCTTTGGGCTAATCTGCACTGCAGAAATAATGCAGTTTGACACCACTTTAAATGTAGTTGGTTAATGCAATGGAATTCAGGATTTGTAAGTTTTGCGAGCTATTTAGCCTTAGCTGTCAGAGAGCTCTAGGCTACAGCAAACTAGAAATGCAAGATTCCATAGCACTGAGCCTTGGCAGTTAAAGTGGTGTCAAACTTCATTTTTCTGCAGTTCAAATTAGAGCTTTGTAAATGGATTTACATGAGCAGGAATTAAAATTGTGAAGATGAGCAACATCCATAGAGGGCTGCTGTTGTGTAACTATGTAGCAGAACCAGCAAAAGGAGAAAATTAAAAGTAGCAAAAGTACACATTGGTCCACCTGTGCATGAGCCCCCAATGTGCATCAGACACCCTGTTAAAAATCTTTGCAGTTCATTAACAAGGTTTCTTAGCTCCTCAGCTACATACTTAAGTGTATGCAAATTTATCATATAGGATTTAAGTGCAAGCAAATTCCATACAGAAACATGCTATGTTCACATCCCACAGGCATCCCTAAACTTAACATCATTTGCATACTGATTCTGATGTGGAACCAAACTCATCCCAATTTAGGTAGATATGCAAAAGTTTCTTAAGCCTCAAGAGAATCTTTGTTCTTGTCTGCATCTGAAGAGGCTTTGTCCAGGACTATTGCCCCAGCAGATCCATAACCACCCATCACCCTTGCATTTTTTCAAGTTTCAAATGAAGCAGTTACTAACTATTAATAGATCTATATTTTTTGTGGATTTTTGGGCTATGTGGCCATGTTCTAGAAGAGTTTATTCCTTATGTTTTGCCAGCATCTGTGGCTGGCATCTCTGAAGATGCCAGCCACAGATGCTGGTGAAACGTCAGGAATAAAATCTTCTAGAACATGACTACTTAACCTGAAAACCCACAAAAACTATGGATGCTGGCCATGAAAGCCTTTGACTTCATATTAATAGCTCTATTAACAGATGTGGAGGAAAATCTGGAAGGAACTTGAAGGAACTTGAATTATAATTTTAAATCTAAATGTGGCGGTGATTTCACAGAAAAAATAAGTATGCATGTAATTCGATGTGCAAAATGTAGAGGGAATGAAGGGGAAATGCACCAACCTGTTTATGTTTCAAGTCTGAACTGTTTGTAACAACTCTTTGACTCCATTTGTCAGACAAAGGGGCTTTCTAGACGGCCCTTTGGGACGTCCGGAGGACGTCCCATTTTAAAAAAAGGGGCGTCTCTTTTAGACGCCCCTGGGCCTATTACGGACTCCGTCCGTACAAGATGGCGGCGCCCCAAGAAGTTTAAAAACAACACAGTGGAGCAAATTAAATAAAGCAAGGTTCATGCGCTGAGCTGAAATTAGTTTTATCTAGGGCATACATGCAAGTCTGCCCAAAAAACACACACCCTTTTTAAATGTTGTCTTTATGTGTCCTTTGTAAAGGGAAAATACTCTTACATATGCGGATATGCACATAGAGAAACTGCTCTGTACTAATCAAAGTAATCATATTTACATTTCTCAGCTCACCCTATACAGTATACATTTCTACTCTTACAGCTTTAAGAAAGCTCTTAAGACGGATCTCTTCCGGCAGGCCTCCCTACCTAGTTCCTCTCCCCATTTACTGTGACTTACGTCGCTCTGTCCACCAATCTTCTCTAAATTTAATGAGAACAATTAAATAAAATTAATTAAAATAAAATTCTTGCCTCAAGAAGGAACCTTCTCTCCTACCTACTGTCATCATCAGACCTGGAAGGGAGTGAAAAAGACAGGCCCAGTTCCATAGGTCTAGCGGTGAATACTGTGACTTATGTCACTCTCTTTTATCTTACCTTATTTTATTGCATTTTATTTTTATTGTATTCTATGTTTTTTTATTGCTGTAACCCTCCCGATCTTTATGATTAGGCGGGCTATAAATAAAATAAAATAAATATATTTATTATTAGTATTATTATTTTATTATTATATTTGAATGTATATTTAATCACTGCAAACTGTACAACACCATTTGGAGAAGGGCAAGCCCAGCAGGCAGCTATTTCCCATGTGCACATCAGTCTGAAAAGTAAAAATCAGGACAGGAATCCTGTATGGGAGTTGCATCTTGGGCAATCGCACTGCAGAAATAAGCAGTTTGACACACCACTTTAAATGTAGTTGTTAATGCAATGGAATTTCAGGATTTGTAAGTTTGGCGAGCTATTTAGCCTTAGCTGTCAGAGAGCTCTAGGCTACAGCAAACTAGAAATGCAAGATTCCATAGCACTGAGCCTTGGCAGTTAAAGTGGTGTCAAACTTCATTTTTCTGCAGTTCAAATAGAGCTTTGTAAATGGATTTACATGAGCAGGAATTAAAATTGTGAAGATGACACACATCCATAGAGGGCTGCTGTTGTATAACTATGTAGCAGAACCAGCAAAAGGAGAAAATTAAAAGTAGCAAAAGTACACATTGGTCCACCTGTGCATGAGCCCCCAATGTGCATCAGACACCCTGTTAAAAATCTTTGCAGTTCATAACAAGGTTTCTTAGCTCCCCTCAGCACATACTTAAGTGTAGCAAATTTATCATATAGGATTTAAGTGCAAGCAAATTCCATACAGAAACATGCTATGTTCACATCCCACAGCATCCCTAAACTTAACATCATTTGCATACTGATTCTGATGTGGAACCAAACTCATCCCAATTAGGTAGATATGCGAAAGTTTCTTAAGCCGCAAGAGAATTTGTTCTTGTCTGCATCGAAGAGGCTTTGTCCAGGACTATTGCCCCATCAGATCCATAACCACCCATCACCCTTGCATTTTTTTTTCAAGTTTCAAATAGCATTTACTAACTATAATAGATCTATTTTTTTTGTGGATTTTTGTGGCTATGTGGCCATGTTCTAGAAGAGTTTATTCCTTGTTTTGCCAGCATCTGTGGCTGGCATCTCTGAAGATGCCAGCCACAGATGCTGGTGAAACGTCAGGAATAAAATCTTCTAGAACATGACTACTTAACTGAAAACCCACAAAAACATGGATGCGGCCATGAAAGCCTTTGACTTCATATAATAGCCTATTAACAGATGTGGAGGAAAATCTGGGAAGGAACTTGAAGGAACTTGAATTATAATTTTAAATCTAAATGTGGCGTTGATTTCACAGAAAAATAAAGTATGCATGTAATTCGATGGCAAAATGTAGAGGGAAGTAAGGGGAAAATGCACCAACCTGTTTATGTTTCAATTCTGAACTGTTTGTAACAACTCTTTGACTCCATTTGTCAGA
>NC_056522.1:306121649-306152694 GCF_019175285.1 Sceloporus undulatus | reverse complement strand
CCCCCGCGGACCTTCTGGCGGCGGCGCCAGACCGCTGCAAAGCGGCGGTCTGTACCCCGCCAAAGCTTGTTCCTCTGTCCAGTGGAGACAAAAATGTGCTTCCAGGAGATTCTGGTATCTCACAGCGAGCCTTACAAATGTGTACAGATCAAGTGGGTCACTTGGGGAAAGTGTCACTGTCTGTGCATGTGTCACAATGGGCACATTTCAAGACAGGCTTAATTTCTTATAATTCATTATAACAGAATTACTGAGGATTTTAGTGTGCAAGATGTGATTAAATCCTTCCTTATTTTTGGGTAGGTTTGAGACTTGCATTTGGAACAGAGAGTGAGTATGGCACGGTACAGATGGCACAAAAGCGCCGTGTTGGTGCCGTACTAGTGTTAGGAGACCGTGCAGCAACAGCATGCTCCCTAGCCCTAGTACATGCTGGCATCGTAACAATGGTGGCACCCTGTGTACATGGGCGCTACCATTGTTATGTAAGAGCCACGTGGTGTCCACACGTTGCTGCATAGAGCTTATGTAATGAGTTCACCAGTGACGCTCTTGTTACGCCGCCCCTGCGGCTTTCAAAGAACCCATTTTTCTCAGTTTTTTTTTTCCTGCGGAGGGAAGCCACACGGTTTGGTGGCTGAGGCTTCCCTCCGGAGGAAAAAAGGCCATCGCCGCTCCAGACATATCGTGAGGTATGTATCAGGCCAGAATTTGATGATTAATCACATGAGGAGGTTTAAATCTTATGCAGAATGTTTCCTGTTATTTTACCATAGACTGCCCTGTTATTTTACTGTACATGCATTTGGGCTTGTATCTTTCATAGGAGTTTATCACATGCATGGCAAAGTGCTCAAATCCCATGCATAAACGGGTTTTAAATCCTAGGAAAATCCCACAAAAGAAGGATTATTTTCACACACATCAAGTTCATTGAACATTAACATGACATTAACCAAGTGGGCAAAATTGCTCCAAAATCACTTTCAGAATTTTACCAAAAGTAAAAAGCAGCATGATTTTGCAACTTTCTGCATAGGTGAATGTCACATTAATGCTCAATGTACCTGACATCATCTGAAAACAATCCCACTTGTGCGGGATTTTCCTGGATTTAAACAGTGACAGGACAGAACACAGACAGAAGAAATGGGGAAACACCCGCCAACTGTTTGACAAGGACAGTTGTTATTAATACTCTGTCATCCAGCTTTTTCAGCTGCTTTTAAAAGGTTCCAGTTTATCTTTTCTACTCCCATTCCTCTCCCCCCAGCACGCCCCAAGCAAATGCCTTTGGCACTCAAATCAGCAAGGGTTGGAGAGTCAGGAGAGAAAGGGTTGGAATCTCACCCTTCCCAGGAGACTCAGGCAAAAGCAAACTTCTGCAGCATCTCCTAGCTTGTGTGTTTTTCCTCATAGTTTTTGCCATCTTGACCATACTCTAATATTTCTTGGCTGCATATGTTCCAGTTTTTATTAGTGAAATGTTGGAAGGTATGTCAGGATACTTCTCCAAAAAAGAATCTAACACTTGTAATAGAAAGAAAGAAGGGAAGGATGGATCTTAGCAGGAAAAATAAAACTAGTCATTAACTAAGAATATGAAATGTCTAATTAGCAGCACATATGCAATTTTCATTAAAAACAAGGTGTCTTGATTTGTTGAAAATGGTGGATTTTGTCCATGATATGTCATCCCTTTTAAGCTTTTTCCTTATTGAAGAAACTGAGTCTAGATTAACATTAAGAATAATGGATTCTCTGTTGTTTCAGTTCAGCGTTGAGAAGACAGCAGAACCTGTACAGCCCAGGACAATCTTGAAGTTTCCCCACATATATGGTCCAAAGCCTGTAGTGACTTCATCAGAAATTGTTAACTATGGAAACTACACCTTGAAGACAATGAAAGAGCCAAGCAAAGGAAAACTGGAAGTTCTGGATGAGAAAAGGGTGAACATACAAGTCAATGAAGAGTTATTTATTCTTCCTCAAAATGGTAGGCAGTTTGCCAAGTCTTGTATGATGGTGCAGATGAGCAGCCATACACTTTCTCAGGGTGATGTCCAGAACAATAAAAATATGGAATCCAACACAATAATTGGAAAGTTAGTTAAGACCTCACAACCACATTCAGGGACTTAACGCAAGATAAATAGAGTGCTCCAGTACAAATGTGTGACACATCAGGGCTTTGAAGACCATTGAATCCAGATTATTGAATCTTCAAGCAAATTCTGTGTGTAATTGTTTATATCTGACAATATATCATCCTGATGGTTCAGCAACCCTATTGATTTTTCCCACTTCACAGCTATCCTTTTAATAGCACAATTTATTTTAGGGACAGTACCAGTAATTCAGTCTTTGAGGAGATTTTCTAGCACACTTACTGAAATTTATAGATGTTTACAGTGAAATTCATTTCAGTCTGAAAAATCACTTGATATTAACTTCTTAAGGGCACATTGCCACTACTCCAGCTACTACTCCCTTCATGATGAAACAATAAAAGGAACACTAGGGGCCAGGTCAGCCAGCCAGGAATGGGCGGCTTGAAGTGGCCCTAGCCAAAAATGCATTGGGGCTGTTGCAAACACCACCGTGGCCCCAATCCAGCCTGGCCCTGGCTCAAATAGGAATGGAAAAGATTTGTTCCTATTTGAGCTGGAAAGGGGCTGCCTTTTCCAGCCCTGCCAAAGCCCCAGGGTGGCTATAATATGCTCTGACGACATGCGGTGTATTAACACTGCACCGCTGGAGCATCTTGAAGCCACTCACATCTGGGCAGCTGGCTGGTGTCCAGACATTTTTGGAGTATGTGGCATGTAAAAGCTCAGAAGTGGGCTTTAATGGGCCATCTGTTTTGTCCCACTGACTTTCTGGAAGACTTGAGACAATGGCGGGGTACAGACCGCCGCTTTGCGGCGGTCCACCACCGCCGCCATTTGCTCCGCGCGGGAGCCGCAGCAGCCAAACCGCGCGACTCCCGCACGGAGCAAAAAAGAAGCTCCATTTCGGAGCTTCTTTTTTGCGGCGCCTCAATGACGTCGCGAGGCGCCTGGCGCGGACTCGCGACGTCATAGGCGCCGCGACACGTCTGGACGCTGTGCGTCCAGTACGTAAAGATGGCGGCGCCCATGTAGAAGGGCCGCCGCCATCTTGTACGTATACAATACGTACTAGGGTTAGGGGGTGCGGAAGCACCGCCCCTTCCTAACCCTAGTACGTATTGTATACGTACTAAATGGCGGTTTGTATCCCGCCAATATTAAATTTGATTATCAGATGGGTGTGCAGGGATAGGGGGGGAATAGCACTAGAACTTTAAATTCATAAGACATGTTGACCACTCGGTATAATATAATGAATGCCTGGAAATCCCTTACTTTGTTTATTTAAAGAAGGTCATTCATGTTAAAATCAATAAATTAAAATCCAAACTTTGCACCAAATCCCATCTTTTGCACATGCAAGTTCAAAGTACCTGCCAGTATTCTACATCAGATTGTTGTTTGTTCTTGGATGTCTTCAAGTTGTTTGCAATTTATGGTGACTCTAAGATGAAACTATCATGAGGTTTTCTTGGCAAGATTTGTTCAAAGGGGGTTTGCCTTTCCTTTGAGACTGAGAGTCTGTGACTTGCTCAAGGTCACCCAGTGGGTTTCCAGAGTCTCCAGAGTCATAGCCCAATACTCAAACCACTACCTAGTGGTTGTAACATCTCCTGGCACATCACAACCATTCCACTTTAGCAGCTACATCAGGCAAAGGAGGTCTGTACAGCTGTCTATTGGAGTGCAAGGAAGGAGCTTATCACATGGACAAAAAAGTGCACCCCAATGGGATGCAGCCAGGTTGCGGGATGCAGGCAGGAATTATTGCACATAATTCGCCACCGATTTTGCCAAGCGAGTGCCGCCCAGCTGCAGCCCGGGACCCAGGCATGCTTTGGAGGCCGCTTTTCAAAGTTGGAAAGCTCCCAACCTTGAAAAACGGCCTCTGCTGGGCTGCACTCACCCAGTGGAATTGGTGGCGAATTACATGCAATAATTCCTGCCTGCACCCTGCAACCCAGCTGCATACTGTTGGGGTGCAGTCGGGTTTTTTGTTCATGCGATAAGCTCTGAAGGTCACATTTGCAACCCCTCCTACCAGCAAGTGAGCCTGTGTTAAAGAATTGTGACTGGGGTCTTGCTTCTGATGATTCAGCCTCACTCGCTGTTGAAGGGAGTCTGTATAAGTACCATCCTACTTGTGCCCTGATCAGCATTTGAACAGACCTTAACCCAGTGTGGGTCCTGGCTCTTGAAGTGAGCTATGATTATACAGGATTACTGAATAAGGAGCAGTTACAGATCTGTAAATCTGTAGATTTTTTAGATGGGGTCTGAACTTACGGGGATTTAAATTATGTATGGCTGTTATGTTGTGCTTCACACTTTGTACTTGTTTGACACATAAGCCTGAGCGCAGAAGTAAACAAGATAGCAGCATAGGATTTGTAAAATGATACAAGACCATGAAATATATCTGGCAATAAAAATAAAATGTAGGTCATGAAACTAATTCTGTGAGCAAAAGAATGATGGATGTAATTTTTTAACTTGATGGTACACAACTGGTATTACACAATCCATGATGAAAAGAGAGGTTGTAATGGAGAGAAATAGCATGGAAGCAGTTTAAATAGACCAGGTCTTCAAAAGCCAATCTCATTAGAAAGCAAAAGTAAAGGTAGCGGAGGAAAAAATAAGAATGAAGGGTTTAATCCACAATGCGCATACTTCTGTTTGCACAGCTGCAACAATGATACACTACAAAAAGGAGCTCTGAAATGGAGGTCCTTCCCACAATGCTGCCAAGGAGCTATTTACACCCCGGGGTGTCGCGGTGACGTGTCTTGTGCACCACGCCATTTGGATGCATCCCACAAGACACATCATGGGCACGTGCACCCTATGGATGACGCTGCGTCAAGATGGCACTGCCCATACGTATTAGGGTTCGGGAGTGTGCGGTTGCTACGCACTCCTGAACCCTAGTGTTGGTGGTGCTATGCTGTGTTTGGCCCATCTGTACCAGGCCAAAGTAACTATCTTACTATATGACTTTTAATGTAACAAGGAATAACATCACTCCTTTTGTGGTATAAATGTAATTTTTAGATCTTTTATAGGGTTGTAACCTCATTACAGTGCACCCGCGTCATACGCAGGCACATTATACGCAGAAGAAGTAGCGCCATGTGCCTTAAGAAACAATGGCAAGTGCCCCCATGGCGTACACGCGCCACCGCCACCGCACACCACCATGAGCACAAGCCCCATTACTTGTAATGGGGCTCAAGCATACGCACTATTTCTTTTACGCGGGGGGTCCAGGACAGATCCCCCATGTAAAAGAAGGGCGCACTGTATATGGTGAAGGAATGCTATCCTGTGGTTCAAGTGATGTTTTGTGCCATGACTTGTGCTCTTGATGCAACTGTTTCAGTAAGCTATCATGATCAATGGTATCAAAAAACCTCTGAGAGATCCTGGAAGATCAACAGGGTAGCATTTCCCCACTGTTTTATCTGGAATAGGTTGTCACTCAGATTAACAGCAACTAACCTCCATTGGGTGGAGGATATTTGTTTATTTAAAGGCTTTATATCCTACCTTTCTTCCAAAATGGGATTCAAGGTGGCTTTTTCAAAGTAACTTTGAAAGCACTGGAAGAGGAAGGTTGAGCCAATGGCAAAGACAAAAACACAAATCATAGAGATCTATATTAAAGGTGGAACACAAAGACAGCTTTGTATAATGATACCAAAATGGGGAGAAATGTAGCTAGATGTTGTGTTGAATAGGAGACTTTTTTTTAAACTAATGCATTTGTGTGTATTTCAGGTGGAATGAAGGATGTGTGTGTCACTGAGCGCCTGAGTCCTGAAAAGGCTGCTGGCTGCAGCCAGATGCCAGAACTGCGCTATTCTCTTGGCTACAACCAACAGAAAAATGCACTGTGTGTTGTTTTTCTTGAAAGTAAGATGTCTTTGCATCATAGCAGTCCTAAGAGTTTATCTTTTCAAAACCATCAAATACTAATTCAAATATATATTTCACCTGCCAGTTTCTTACGTATTTATTAAATGTTTTTATCAGATTCCCTTCCTCACCACCATTCCCTTCTCTGTTTGTGTCGTGTCTTTTTAGATAGTAAGCCTGAGGGCAAGGAACTGTCTAATTAAAAATAATAATTGTAAGTTGCTCTGATAGCTTTTAGTACTGAAGAGTGGGGTATAAATACTATAATAAATAAAATAATAAATAATAAGATGTAGCCTTAACCCCAATCATGGGCAATCCAAAGTAGAGTAGACCCACCAAATCAACGAAAACTCAGCAAATCATCATTTTTGTTGGTTCATTGATTCAATGAGTTTACTATAGTTAGTCTTAACAATTAAAGTTATGCCATGTAATTAATTTATATCACATTTGTTACTATCTTATTTTACCCATTAAAAACTCCACAAGTCACATAATTAATGCACTTTTCTTGCACATGGCATACAGATGTTGAGAAGTTTAGTGATGGATCAACAGTGTTAACAAACCAGCTTCAGATTTGAAACTCTTAAGCTGTACTTTACTGGATCAGATGTAATGGGAAAATGTAGAGATAATGCATGGACATACAGCAAATTCATGATCATGATGAATTGTGTTTCTTACATCCTGACTGGACCTAGGAGTTTATCGCATGCACTTTTTAGCCCGATCCAGAGACAGAACAGGATTGGTCTGGAACAGAGGGAAACAGGTTTTATCACACACAAAATTGTTGCTATGCTGCCCTCTGACCATCACCTGTCCCCCAGCCACACTTCTCTCAGTGATTTTGGTGGTACAGAAGCTTTCTGTACCACCAAAATTGGCTGGTAGAGCACAGCTGAGGGATGGGTGATGGTCAGGTAGCAGCGCAGCAGCAATTTTGTATGCGATAAAATCTGTTTTGCCCTGTTCCAGCCCAATCCTGTCCAGTTCCCGGATCGGGCTGAAAAATGCATGCGATAAACTAGGAGCCCAAATTCAACTGGGATTTTAATTTTGTACCCAGATTATCAATGTTCAAGTCTAACATAGTTCATTGGATGATACTAGCTCTCTCATTACAAGTTACAAGTTAACATAATGATGTTTTGAAGCTACCATAAACTTAGATATGAATATCACTAATTGCAAGCTGCTGCTGTTATTCTCATCTGCACAAATCCTAAAGCAATTTGCAACACCGTAAAACAATATACTGTAATTCAATAAAAACACAAGTATACAACATAAGCAAGAGTTCCAAATAGATTGTGGGGTGGGGGTGGGGTGATAAAGGTACAGGTTAAGTCCCCCTTACCAGGACTTTCAAAAACCAAAATATTCCAAAATCCAAAATTGTCCAGATGGGTAGCTGAGATAGTGACACCTTTGCTTTCTGATGGTTCAGTGTACACAAACTTGGTTTCATGCATAAAAAATATTAAAAATAATGTATATAAAATTACTTCTAGGCTATGTGTGTAAGGTGCATACAAAACATAAATGAATTTCATGTTTAGACTTGGGTCCCATCTCCAACATATCTCATTATGTATATGCAAATATTCCAAAATCTGAAAAACTGCAAATTTCAAAATACTTCTGGTCCCAAGCATTTTGGATAAAGGAGATTCAACCTATAAAAAGTGCTTTCAATAATCACTTCAAATACTGTAGCACTGAGGCCTGATGGACCCCAGAGGGGCGAGCAATGACCTTCCCATCTGCTTCTGTCTCACCAAGATGTGTCTGGTTCCTTTTACAGGCCATTAGAATCCAATTACTGGAAGCCCCCTCCCCTACCCTAGATTTGCCCACTATGCTTTGTATAAAGACAAATTTAAATCTTTTGTTTTATCATTTACACAGAGATGCTGAATTTTAAAAAAAATGGAAGTGTATATACTGGTACTAGATTTAAATACAAGCTGAGATTCCTTTCTTTTATGATCCTATAGTTATATATGAAACCACAACAGGAGACCAGAACAATGGCTGTGATTGCTACATCCTAGGCAGTTTGGTGAGCAAGTCTGGCACTACAGAAGCCCAGACGGTGCTGAAAAAGAAGCAGCCCCATGTGGTCTGGGAGGATGCTCTGCTGTTTCCAGTCAAAGAGGAGGAGTTACCAGAGGGGACGTTGACTCTCACCTTGAGAAACTGTGACAAGTTCTCTCGGCATAGCATTGTTGGGGAAGTTAAGCCAAGGCTGGCAAATGTGGGGGAGCCATATGGAACAGTGCAGTCTGAGAAGATGAAAGCCTTGGACAAGGTATCCTATCATTTCATTTAGTGTTTACTGTGAGTGTGTAGGGTGTGTGTGTGCTTTAGCATGCATACCCTCCAAATATCCCAGTTTCAAGGGACAGAGCCAGTTAATTCTTTGTCATCCCATTTCTCTCAGCTACTTTTAAAATGTCCTGGTTTCTGTCTCCTCCTCCCTGCTTCCCTTTCCCCCTTTGTTTATTTCTAATGTTGCAAATTGAGTTGGAATTTCTGAAGTAATTTGCACCCAGTTAACTCAGAAGGAGGGAAGGGAGAGGAGGGAGTAGAGACTAAACTCATTACATAAATTTCAGGGTTTCTTGTCTTTGCAACTGGTGTTTTATGTGTTTTCCTGCATTAATAACTTTTGCCCTTTTGGTGCCTAGCCATGCCTTCTTGCTCATACTCTCAGCCACACGTATCTCAGTTTGAAATGCTGGAAGGTATGCAGTCTACCATTTCAGCTAAGCGACCCACCCTGCTTCAGCCATGGGTCATCCCTGGATGCAGCCACTGTGTGGGTGGGGTTTAATATTTATATAGCTGCCTCAAAGATATTCTGCTAATTGAGGCAGAGCAGCAAATAGTGTCCCTTCTTCCATTCACCCAAGTCAATATGCAAACAGTATACTGTACCTAAATCAGAAATCTCTGCAAGCATCTCTCTCCATTGCTGGCAACAATTCAAGGACTGACTGGCCTTTCATAACACCCCAAATTGCTAGGGGAGGAAAAAAGAAGAAATTACAAGAGCTAACTCAAAATTAAAAGAAAACAATATGTTAAGTCAGAAATAGATAAATAAAGCTTACTACTGTATTTTAAATAATGTATATCTGAAAGGCATCAGATAAATTTACACAAATTAAATTAAAAAAGTAAATCATATATGTTATAAATACTTAATGCATATGATATTGTGTGGCGCATGAGAGGCATGGAATCCTATGAAAGTGAAGGCACCAGGCATAAATGTTAATTGCCATAGGAATACAATAACAAGCAATGTGAATCAAATCAATCCATTAAAAAGCCAGATGCATCTTGATGTTTTCCATCTTCGTCAGTGGCTCAGGTTTGTTAGATGAAATCTTCATAGTCTTGTCAAAAGTTTGAATCAAATAATTAGAAATTATTCATGCAGTACAAAAGCCTCTTGCCTTCACCAGTCACAGCTGGCGACAAGCTTAGCCACTGAAGAAGGAGACATTGTCACTGGACTCCTATGAATAGAATCATAGAATCATAGAGTTGGAAGAGACCACTAGGGCCATCCAGTCCAACCCCCTGCCATGCAGGAAATCTGCCATGCAGGAATAGTATGATATTTATCTGATGAGGTTCATATGCATAGGTTATGTCTCCCACAACAAACCTGTTTATATATCCAAATTGTATTTACTTTTTGACAGAATTTGTATAGATTTATCTGATATTTCTATTTGTTGTTTACACTGTATATATAAAAAGTTTCAGTAGTTTTATTTATCCACCCCAGTTCTTCTGGGGTGGATGTGGGGGCCACTTCATTCTGGGGTGGATGTTAGGCCACTTCATTCTGCCTAATTCTATCTGCATGTATAATACTAAACCAAACTGAGGATATCATTTCAATATTTTTGACTCCTGAATCCATTTTTCTCCACAGCCACAATTGGAAGATAATTCTTGAATCCTTGGACATCACTACCACTGAACTTTTCTTGTAGGCCACGCAGGGAAAAAGATTGCCGAGTACTTTATGAGTGTAAAGTGGATGCACAATAGGGCTCTAACACTCTGGTTATAATTAATTATTACAAGCTCCCAACTTAGTTTCCACTCCACTCACTGATGTGCAGTAGGACAATTAAAATAAGTAAAGGGCCAACCAATATATATTATTCATTCCTTCACTGCCTTGTCATGAGCCTGTCTCTCCTTCCCTCCCTTCTCTCTCTTAGCCTAAAGTACTTCATAGGTTCTGAAGATAATGATCATACCCCTGCCATGCAGGAATACACAGTCAAAGTACCCCCAACAGATGGAACGATGTGTGGCATCAAGACGCCCTGAGAGTGGAGTCAGGGTGTTCAGTGTCAGGACGCTGCGCCCCGACTCTGCCCACAGGCTGGCACAAAGTGCCAGTCTTTATAGAGCCTGAGTCTTATGAGGGGCAAGTGAGGCAGTTGTGGATGTTTAGCTTGGCAAAGACTGACTGCTGATCTGATAGTTATTGTCAAATATCTGAAAGGATGTAATGTATACGATGGAGGAAGCATGTCTTCTGCTGCTCAGAAACTAGAACATGAACCAGAGAATTAAAGTTACAAGATAAGAGGTTCTATTTGATCATTAGGATGCACAACTTTACTGTAAGAACTGTTCAACAGTGAGATGGACTGTCTCAGTGTGTGTGTGTGCATGTGCATGTTTGTATTTCCCTTCTTTGGATAAACAGTGGTTGGATAGGCATCTTTCAGGAGTGCTTTAGTTACATATTCTGACATGGGGTGGGTGGAGTGGGGTGTTGCATTAGATAGTCTCTTCCAGCTCTAAGATTCTATGAAGAAAGTGAAGAAATGTGCCCAGGTGAGATAGGTGAGGTTGAGAGCTGTGATTGAATACCATTCAATGAGCTTTTTTGGCTGAGTGATTATGTAAAGGCAATGTATAAAATAAACAAGAAGCCTGAAGAAGCAGCTCTATGAATTTCTCAAAAATAAGTGGGAAGCTTGGAACAGAAAGTATGGTAGTCTAAGGGCACTTTCTCAGCCTGGCAAAATAATGTTGGGATTGCCACGACGAGGGACTGCCACTTGCCACGTCGTCCTGGGTCAGTTGATCCTCCTCCTGGAGGAGAGTTAGCAGGTGGCTAATTGCACCCCTGAAACAGGTGGTCGCTGTCAATTTAGCAGATGGTCTCCAGGAACACAGAATAACACAAATGCCAAGAATCTGCCTGCACAAAATTAGTACAAGAGATGATAGCCAATTATAGTGTGAGGCTGATGGTAAAGTTTCTTCCACACCACAGCCACCCACATGCACTTCAGTGAGGCAGAAATTCTGCTTCAAACCTGAACAGAGCAGGTTAACAGCTCTGTGTGTTGTGCCCCAGTTTTTGCTGCAGAAGATATGCATAGAAAGCTGGGTTTGCGTCATTGGGGACCTGAGAGAGAGGCAGCCATTGCACAGTGAGCCGAAACAGAAATCTTGAATCATTAATCAAGAGCTAGGGATAGGAAAGAGCGAGAGGGAGATGATCAGAGAGAGAAAGAGGCACAGTTATTGTCAGTGAATCTCCGAGAACAAGCTTGTTAGGATTTGTTGAAAGCCTCAGATGTCCTTGAACAACAGCATGACTGTTTAAAAAATGCCAGCTCTGATTTCTTTGTAATTCTCATGTGGAAACCTAGAGGTGAGCTCATAGCTGACCTACTAAGGCCATCAATTACATTTGTGCTGGTTCAAAACAATGCTTGCCATGTCATAAAAACAGCAAACATCACAACTGTGAAAGGTTACTTTTGTATTCCTTCCTCTTTGCTTATATAAAGGATGTTGAAGGTATAATTCCATGACATCAACATGCCTTTGAAGTAAGGCATAAAGATGGCTCACTGGTCATGCACATCAATGTAGGCTCATTTGCTTAACTCAGATTAGACAAGAATCCATTGTGTCACGAGACAAAGCAGCTGGCTCAGCAAGTGGACTCTGAGGCAGCAGAGTGGGAGAAAGACAGCTAGATCCATGGGGCACATTCTGTGTAATTTCTCAAACCAGAGCTGGCCCAAGATATTTTGTAGCCTGAGGCAATGGACAGAATTGCTCACTTGCACATAAACATGAACATATTCCATGACAGTGGCATCTTATATCAGTATTTAGGAGAGGACATAATCTTTCACTGCACCTACACGTCTCAAGGAGCACGGATGATACATGGCATATGCCACACTATTCTGTAATCTAACATTTTACCACCATTCTTTGGCACTTCCCAGCAAGTGCTATCTGAGACATCCACCTCAATTTGTCTAATGGTAGGGCTAGCTATAGCCCAGCTTCAGACAAGCACTGCTATCCAATCGTCCCAAGATAAATAAATGAGAACTTCTCTGAGGTGTATGCAGGAGAACTTTCTGGTTGGTTCTGCTCCAGTTCAAATAATGGAAGGGGAAAGATTTTCTTTGGATTTTCTAGTTCAGTACCAAAATGTCTTGGCTCAGTCTTACAACTAATCTAATATAATTGGCAATCACATCCACAGATTAGCACTGATGAGACACGGAAGCATATAAGAGAGCAGATAGTAAATTCATCTTCCTGCTGTTTTCCTGACTAATCACTTAACTAAGGCAAGAACAACTGGAGGCATTTCAAAACTAGCTCAAAATATTAAAACAACTTTCTTTGACACTACTACTTCCAATATCCATGTGATTCCTCAGGACCTTGTGCCTCTTCTTCACCCATCCTTTTTGTTCAGATTTATTATCCATATATTTATACCTATTACTTGCTAACTAGGTAGTTCTCCTGTGGCACAGGTCTCTCCAAGCTCAGACTATTCAGTATTCACATCCAGTCAGGGAAGCAGACATTTTGAATGTCAGCAACCACTCTGAATTTCCCCACATTTCAAAATGCAACACCTCAGAACAGTTTCCTTCCCCCTGGGAAAACAAAACAATGGCCACACCAGTTTCCCCCCAATAATTCACCTTTCCTTGACAACTGAAACAAAGCAATTAATTTAAGATAGGTCAAATGGTAGAGAAATTGCTTTTATTTGCATGAATCCTTTGCCTGTATATTGTCTTTAACAATATACCAAGAAAGTTTCTTGTCCAA
Organism: Sceloporus undulatus; assembly: GCF_019175285.1. Taxonomy (NCBI): domain Eukaryota; kingdom Metazoa; phylum Chordata; class Lepidosauria; order Squamata; family Phrynosomatidae; genus Sceloporus; species Sceloporus undulatus. The sequence goes on along the minus strand of NC_056522.1, from coordinate 306,139,513 downwards.
AGGAATGGGCCCATATGTACATATCAGTGATGGAAGCATCCTTCATTTCTCAATGCAACAAAATATTTTTTTTCCTTTCAAAATGCTGCTCTAGACAATTGCCTAGAAGTGTTCCATATGCAATTTATACAAGTTTGGAGATGTGTCACCAATATTCTGAACTCCCACTGAAGACATGAAAAACCTTGACACTGATTTTCCATTTTGAGTTTCCCTGGGGTTGCTAGGCTTTCTAAAGCTGTATGAAGCTGAAGTGATTGGAGACAGATAAAGGTTGCCTGGCAGCTAAGATTTTAAAGAGAGTGCATCTGCTACCTCAGTGAAGGAAACACGATGGTCCCCATCTACACCTTCCAGCCAAGTGAGAAAAAAATTGTTATGAAATATTTATAGCTTTCTGAATATGGATGGCAGGCCACATTTTTGCAAGATATATTTTCTGTTGAATGGATATAGATTTGGGTTTGTTGTTCAGACATTTGTGCAGGGCAGTTTGAATGAAAAGACAATTTATTAATGAAAAACAATTTAAATTGTTGTTTGAAGCCTACTGCATTGCTTGTGTTTGTTCCAGTCTTTGTTCATATACAAAAAACAAAACCCCACAGGTAGAATAATAGATTTGGAAGGAACCCCAAGGGCCAACTGGTCTAACCATTTGCCATGAATGAATACACAATTAAAGCATTCCTGAGAGATGCCTTTCCAACCTCTGTTTAAAGACCTCTAAAGGTGAAGAGTCCGCCATCCTTCAAGGCAGTATTCTACTGTTGAACAGCTTTTTTTCCCCATGGGGTTCTTCGAAAGGAGATTGGTGTCATTTTGGATACATATGGATCACTGTTCAAAGAATGAGTTTGCTGTTAATCTAAAGCAGGGGTAGGCAACTGACAGGGGCTAGAGGACTGAACTTGTTTCCTAGCAGACTTTAGGAGGCTGATCCCATTTTTCCCTCGGTTTTCTGTTTTGGTATATATATGGTACTGGCACTTTGTCCTCTGAAGATTGTACTTGTCCCTCTCTCCATACCAAAACAATAGTTCTCTGCATGATTCTCCCGGAGATTTCTGACTTCACTTGCTGATATGTTGTTATGATAAATAACAAATTACTAGGAGGGATTGTAGCAACAACTTTATCTCCAAATTAGCCTGCTGTAAAAAAGAAACCTGGGATGAAAAAGCTATCAGGGATGGCTTTTTGTGTGTAATAACTCTTAGCTTATCTCTGAGATGTGTATGTGTATGCCTCCAAGTCACCTGTTGACTTACGGTGACCCCATGAATTTCACAGAATTTTCTTAGGCAAGGAATATCCAGAGGTGGTTTCTGACTGCCTTCCTCTGAAATATATTCTTTTGTAGTTAATCCAAATACTAACCAGCCCTGACCCTGTTTATCTTCCAAGATCAGATGGGATATGATATCCTTAGGCTCTGTTCAGCTCTGATACTGATAACAGATTCTCAGGCTGAAATGAACTCAGAAGTGCATTTTCTCTTATTTCTAAGGCATAGCCTGCTTTCTGAGCCACCTTTTTGCATATGGGTGGATCCACCTGGTAGATCTCAGGGTCCTAGAAACAGTGTAAACATGAAGTCTGCCCCTCCCCTCTATGGTGAAATCTTATGTGACCAAGAACAATGTCCCAAGAGATGATATTCTCTGCTCCAATACAGATTTGATCTCAGAGGTGGAGATCTAATCTCAGATCCCTCTGCTTTTATGAAAATAGCCGCAACTCTCTGCACCCCCCCCCCCCCGACATTAGAAGATGAAAAATGGGGTGGATAGCTGTGTTGGATAGGTGGATTGGAGAAGGTGCTGGATGTATAGTATCCTAAAACCTCTCCCAATATAGGTGAAAATTAGACCAGCTCAGGAACTGGTCTAAATATTTCCCTTCTTAGCAAGCAATGAAAAGATACTAGGGTGTTTGGTGTTGTTTTGATTTTAAATGGAGTGAATGAGAAGAAAGCAGGAGTCTAGCAGGTCTCAGGAAATGTCAACCTTTCAATAGGATTTCCCTGCTTGTGGATGTTATCAGACAAGGGAAATTGGAAGTATAATCCAAGGGCAATCCGAACGCAACCATGGGATTTAATGTTATTGCATGATAGACTACCACATGCAATTTTGGGCAATGGGAAGTCAGTCCGAAGGCAATCATGGGGTTTCACGTTATTCCATGAGAGGTGATCACACAGAATTTTGGGCAATAGCAAGCTATTTTCGGGCAATGGAAAGTCAGTTTGAATGCAATTCAAATTCATATAAATTTGCTGAACTAGCGAATTCACGTGAATGTGTTCTGGCCCCACTTTCTTTTCATTCGAAATTAAGAGAAATTCCTTCCGTGTGATAAACTCCAATAAAATTTAAAATGCAGTATCTTTTGGATACTATTTTCTCCCAATACCACTTAGCTAGTATGGCCAGTAGCAATGATAGCTGGGGAGATTTTGAGAGGTATAGTTCAAGAGGCTATTTCTTCTAATAAGCAGCTCCTTGGCATTCAGCATCCAATGTGTTCATGACTAACGCAGGTATATAATTCTCAATTTTTTGATAAAAGGTTGTACAGTTGGCCCTCCATAACCATGGATTTTGCATCTTCAGGTTCAATGATCAATGGCTTGAAAATATTTTTTTTAATTTCCAAAATCCAACCTTGCTTTTGCCATTTTATATAAGGGACATCATTTTACTATGCCACTGTATATAATTAGCATCCACTAATTTTGGTATCCATGGGGGGGGGGGGTCCAGAAACCAAACCCCAGTGTATATCAAGGGTCCACTATAATCTAGAAGCTAGGCATGTGCAAGAATTCCATTTCATTTTGCAACCCCTTTCATTTTTGTTGTTAAAAACATAATTCCTCTGAGTTAACAATTGTCTGTTATCAAGGAAAAAGAAAAGCAATAACACTCAGTAATGGGAGAGAAGTAGTGTGAATGGAACTTTCAACTTCCTCAAGCAAAACAAAGTAGTGATAAAGTCATGGAGATTTGTTATGTTTTAAAGTCCTTTGAATCTTCTCTTATCTCTCACACTCTTCCACATGGACGAAAGTTGAAGACATATGGTGATTCCTTTCCTATTTGTGTTATCCGGTTGCAGGAGCCAGATGCAGGCTATGGAGAAGTTCTTCTTTCTGTCAGTTATCTGCCTGCGGCAAACCGTCTACTTGTTGTACTCATAAAAGCCAAGAATCTCCATTCTAAACAGTTAAAAGAGCTCCTTGGAAAGGGTGAGTAAGAAATATGTGCATCTTAAGAGAATGCAACCAAAAGAAAATGATTTTTTTTAATGCTATGTCAACTGCCGCAAATTTCATTAATAAATGCATATTGGATATACTGTATATGTATGTTATGGTAAATATCAGATGCTCAGAGCTATACTATACATGATGGAACTGTCATTCATGCTTTTTCCTTATTCCTGTATGACTCAGTGTGATTAACAGTATAAGATTCTGCATGTTTTTGCACAGGTCCCCACATCTACTGAAGTGGGCTTCAGTCCATGAAAGGTTATACCCCAAGATTCTTCATTAGATTTGTTGCAACAGATTTACTTGAACCTGTGCTTTTGAGACCTCCAGCTCCTTGTTTTACTATATATATATCAATGGGACAAATACCTAAAAACAACCAGTGTCCATTACAGTCCCATTTAGCCCTTAGTGATTATTGACATCTACCAGTAATTGTTGAGATTTTAGAGCTTTATTTTAAAAATTGGGAGTAACTGGAAGTTACTTCTCGTTTTGGAAAAAAAAAAGCACCTCCTTGGGGTTCAAAACATCTCATGATGGACCTATCAAAGTTGTCTCCACACATTTTAGGGAGCGTGAGAGTCCTTTTTTTGGTTAACAGAATGCAAGAACAAGAGAGAGGGAGAGGGAGAGAGAGAGAAAGTGAGAGAGACTGGGCAGCTATTTTGTATATTATGTTAATTATTTTAATTATGCAAATTACTCAAATTTTATCTCCCTTGCCTCACATCCTCCCTTGTGGTGCACCCCTCCCTTGCTTCATGGACTAACATCCTTTGCTAACTTCCTTCATGTCTGAAATTTCAGGGCAGACTTCTTTCTTGCAGGAAAAAAATTTGACTGCACAGTGCCTCCATATTTTGCCCCATATCTTGGGTTCTACAGGATCCAGAAACCTTCCTTTAAAAGAAAGAAAGAAAGAAAGAAAGAAAGCAAAACTTTGGAGTCTAGGACAAAGATAGTTGAACAGGCACTAGCGGGCATGCCTAGAATCTGGGTAAAGCTTGCTATCCTGGTGATATTGCAACCTCAGACATAGAAGAAGTGGAGATGGTGAGGGGAGCGACTATAAGTTGACCTCATGTAGAAGTTGAGGGCACGTTTTACGGCTGAAATTATGGATTTTGATATGACTCATGGACAAGTCAAGGGTAAAACTTAGGAGCATATAGCAAAGGATCTGAAGTCGTGATGGCGAACCTATGGCCATTTCCCCTGACCTGCAACCGGGGGGGGGGGAGTGGAGGAGGAAGAAGCATGTGCCTATTCCTCCTCTCTTCTGACCCTTCCCAGCCTCCAGCCACCTCTTCAGAGGCAGCTGAAGACCGGAAATGGCACTGGAAGAGGAGGAGGAGGAAGAGGCATGCACCTGTCCCTCCTCCTCCCTTCCGACCCTCCCTCTGGAAGCATCTGGAGCCCAGGGATGGTGCAGGTGAAGGAGGAGGAAGAGGTGCATGCCTGTTCCTCTTCTTCCTCCCAGCCTCCCTGGGCCTTCAACTGTCTCTGGAGAGGCAGATAAAGGCCTGGGAGGGCGGGGGAAGAAGTCCCACCCCTGGAAGGTGGAAGTCCTGTCCCCCCCGGAGAGTGGATGTCCCACCCCCAGAAGGCGGAAGTCCTGTGCCTGGCACCGGATTGCACCCAGTGACAGAAGACCTTTTAGTTTGGGCACGTGGCCCCTAAATGGTTTGCTATCTCCGATCTAAAGGATGGAGCAGAACAAAACAATGTCAAAGAACTTACCAAATTCCAGCAGACATAGCTGGCTGGCTGGCTGGCTGGCTGGCTGAGAGAGTAAGAGGGGATCAGTGCTTCCAGAACAGATTATACTCTTCTCTTTCACCAGGGGATGGTTCCTTCTTTTAAATAAGAGTTAAGATATAATACTTACATTGATCCATGGATAAGTCGACTCAAGTTTTTTGGGTCAAACTTTTGACCTAAATTTCTAGACATAAGCCTGAATATATACAGTACTTTGTACACATGCTATAGTTTGCTCATCTGCACCCCACTTTTGGGAAGTCAGGAGAGCATGTCAGAGAATGCTAATATCTGAAGGTCAGCCCTCAAATAACCTAGTTTTATTCCTCTCTCTGCAGACATATCTGTGAAAGTGACACTGAAACACCAGGCCCTGAAACTGAAAAAGAAGCAGACGAAGCGTGCAAAACACAAGATCAACCCAGTTTGGAATGAGATGATTATGTTTGAGGTGCCCCATGACCTGCTCTGTGCCTCCAGTGTGGAGTTGGAGATGTTAAGTCAGGATGGTGATGGGCAAAACCACTTACTGGGCAAGTGCAGTCTTGGCCTGCATGCCACTGGCACAGAAAAGAGTCACTGGGAGGAGATGCTGAGGAATCCCAGAAAGCAGATTGCTATGTGGCATCAACTTCACATGTAACTAAGGAGGTAGAAATACTGGTCAGCTCTTGCTCACTAGACTGATGTCAGTGCTGGGGGAATATAAGAGCTTTTTCAATATCCCCCAAAACCTGAATCAGATCCATTCACATGATCAAGCACAACTCTTGTACTATTGATGTTGTCCCTGTTTCCTTCTAAAAGAATTCTTTATACATAGGCTAAGCAAAGTGTGGAATGGTTCACTGATCCATGGTAATTCCTGGTTTGGTTGCACAATCATATTCCCACTTTTTTTTAGGTTTTTGCACCTAGAATAAAATGTATTTATTTATTTTACTAATTTATATATTATTTCTGATAAGCGAATTGAAAGGTAAGTTGAAAGTGATTCCAGACATTAAGAGGTGTCTTAGTCATTCTTTAGGAACTTTTTAGTGCTGATGAAAACATTTTGCACTGGAACACCTGGAGGAAGAGTTGGATGGGAAGTATCAAGCGTTGAGTTTGACCAAACATTTCACAAGACACAAAGATCCTGCTGAATATTCATTTTTTAACTTCAGGCATAATTAGAACAAACAGCAGGCTTCACTTTACCAAATATCTAATTTTAAATTAAAAGCAAAAATATGTCGGTTATTTAGCTAGTCATTAGCCAGCTTCCCAGCTGATAAACAATCTCTATCCTCAGCTTCACCCATAGTGCTGCCTAACCCAGTACTATAAAGTGTATGCAAAATATATGGCTAGCAAACATGGCAGGACCTCAGATCCTGACAGACAGAGAGGTATATGGCAGATGAGAAAAGCAAAATCACTAAACCTTTAGATTAATTTTTTTATTTGTATCCTGCTCTACAGCATAAGATTTATGAGAGGTTTACAGTAAAATCAAATGAAATTGTTCAAAGCAACATAAGATTTGCAACACACACACACACACACACACTTTCAAAATCGCTTGGAGGGTCCAGATCCTGTCTTATCTTGGAATCTAAGCAAGATCAAGCCTTGTTAGTACTTGGATGATGATTGCCAAGGAGGACCAGGTGCTGGAGGATATAGTTCAGAAGAAGGCAATGGCAAAACAATTAACGATTCCTTGCTTAAGAAAATTCATCGGGTTATAAATCATAATTCATAAATCAGTGTGCAAGCTCATTTAAACAGTTTCAAAATTTAGAACAGTTCAAAACCATGTGCATGTACAGATTTGGATGAAAGCATTAGGTTCCAAAGGCTTTAATTTAAAAGCCACATTTTATCAGAATGCCAGAATGATACCAGACCTAGCACCAGTTGAGACTCCAAGGGGAGGTCATTCAGTAACCAGATGTCACAGCTTAGCAGGCCCTCTCCCATATCCTCACATTCTGTAGTCTTTCCATTGGTGGAACATGGAAGAGGTTCCTTCCAACAGATCTCAATTCTCAGGCAATCTTATACAGTGGTCCCTTGCCTTATGTGGGGATCTGTTCCGGACCCCGCCGCATAAGGCAAGTTCCGCCTATGCTCAAGTCCCATTGAGGATAATGGGGCTTGTGTATGCAGCGGCAGGGCGGTGCAAATGCTGTGGCATGCACATTATTCATTGAATGGTGTGGGGCTTCCAGCATAAACTGGAAGCCGCATAAAATATGTATAGGGATATAAGACTACTGAAGCATGAAATAAGACAACAAATGCTCCATGACTTCTATTGCACTATTTTCCGTATTAGAAGTCAGTGCTGTGCAAACTGTAGGGATTGCTTGTTGGATATTCTATCTAGCTTAAGAGTTAGTAAATATATGGTTATAAGAGAGATAAAGTGATTGTCAGCAGTCTCTGTAGCTCAGTCCTTTCTTAAACAGGGATTTGTCAATTTTTGTTTGTTTATTGGTTGCACTTATTCTCAGCTTGTCTTTTGGAAAACCTGCGAATCCAGACTTGTTTAGCTTCATCCATGGTGCAGAAACAGGTGTGCCTAAATAATACATTGTTCTTCCCCAGTAATACAAAAATGTTTCCTATGTCTCTGTAGCAGCAGAGGGAGAGCGGTTAACAACGGCCAAAGCATACAGGACATAGGTAGGGTCCATGTAAGTGACCACCATAGACCATTTAATTTATTAGTTATGTGTGGTTCAGAATTTGGAAAAGTTATATTTAGACAATAGTTCTCATGATCCCCTGCTTAATGTAGCCAATGACCAGGAGATTCTGGGTGTTGTAGATCTGCCCTGTCTTAATTGACTTGCGATTTCCTTCCTGGCTTGAAAAGGCCACCTCTTGGCCTAAGACAGTTCCCTCAAACATGACAAAATTGCACCTCCAACCCATCCTAGAGCAGTGGTTCTCAACCTTCCTAATGCCATGACTCTTTAATACAGTTCCTCATGTTGTGACCCGCAACCATAAAATTATTTTTGTCTCGGTTCCTAAGACCATCAGTAATATGTGTTTTCTGATAGTCTTAGGCAATGTTTGACTCCCAAAGGGGTCGTGCCGCACAGGTTCAGAACCGCTGCCCTAGAGAGTGGGATGGGCTTGTTGAGTTATTGTTTCAAAGTAAAATAAAATAAAATTGGGGTCAGAGGGTTTGGCAAGGAAGGATGCAGCTTTCCAAGGTTTGAAGGGGGAGTAATTCATTCCACAATCATTGGCAATTACTCATCTCTGGGCCAGAAAGTCATCCAACTGTCCCAGTTTGGCAGGGATAGTGCCAACTGATCCTGTTATCTCACTTTTTCAGCTGCTTTGAAAATATCCCAGTTCCCTCCTCCTTCTCCTCTTCCTCCTCCTCACTTCCATCCTGTTTACTTCAATTGCTGGAAAATGAGTTTAGCATGCAAAAATGCTCTGTACTCTTTTTAACTAAGCAGAGGGAAAAAGAAGAGGAGGGAAAAATCTTGCCCTTCCCAGGAGTCTCAGGCAAAAGCAAACTGCTGCACCCTCTCCTAGAATCTGTGCTTTTCCTTATTAATACTTGCTACTATAACCATACTCTGATGATATTATGATTTTTATTCTATGTTATAGTATACTTATCTCATCATCACAATCAGTTTCAGCTTTTAGACCATCAATGATTTAGTTTCCACTTAAGAATCTAGGAATCAGTCAGGGGTCATTTAATAATGTGGTACATCCCTAACAATGTTGTATTCTGTAATTATGCTTCTCTAATTGTGTTATCTATAGCAATTTCAGTTAGATGTTTTATCAGTCCATTTGAAATTGCCCCTAGAGGACTTATCAGTTCTGGAACTACATTTGTTTTATTTTCCCAGAAGCACTGAATCTGAATTTTTAGCTCTTAATATTTCATAATCATTTCCCTCTCTACCAATAATCCAAGCTTTTTTACTCAGCCATAATTATGTCTGACATATTATGTTCTCGTTGGCGGGTTACAGACCACCAAAAAATACGTATAGAATACATATTAGGGTTAGGAAGGGACGGTGCTTCCGCACCCCCCTAACCCTAGTATGTATTCCATACGTACAACATGACGGCGCCCTTTCCACATGGGGGCTGCCATGTTTACGTATCGGACGCATAGCGTCCAGATGTGTCGCGGAGCCTATGACGTCGCGAATACGCCAGCGGCACCTCGCGACGTCATAGAGGCGCTGCAAGAAGGAGCTCCATTTTTGAGCTCCTTTTTTGCTCCGCACGGGAACCGCACGGTGTGGCTGCTATGGCTCCCTCGCGGAGCAGGCGGCGGCGGCGGTCTGTAACCCGCCATTGTTTGTCAGTTTATTTCAGTGTGTGATCTTGCAGCAGGACAACAATGAACAGAAAAACAACATCAGTTAAAACACTCGTCAATTTCAAACGACAAATTACATATATACATATTAAAATGATCCATGCTTAAAATTAATCATTTAAAATAGATAATTTAAAAATCAACTGGATGGATAAGCCTGCCAGAAGCGACTGGTCTTCAATTCTGTTTTAAATTCAGGCAGCATATTTAGCTGCCAAATCTCTCCTGGCAAGGTCATTCTACCATATGTGGGTGGCTGAAGAAAATGTCCTTTGGCTGCCAGTTGCCAATCTAGTCGTGGCTGACTAGAATAAATGTCCTCTAGAGGACCTGAGCATACAGGGCAGATGGGAGGAGGCAATCCTGCAGGTACCCTGGGCCCAAACCATGTAGGGGTTTAAAGGTAATAACCCACACTTTGTACCTTGCCTGGAAACTAACTGGCAGCCAGTGGAGTGATTTTAATATTAGTGTAATATGATTGCTCCTGGATGTCCCAGCAATCAATCTGGCTGGCATGTTTTGAATTAGCTGAAGTTTCTGGACTTGGTACAGAGGTAGCCCATGCATTGCACAGTGCAGAAGTCAAGCCTTGAGGTTATCAATGGATATGCTACTACCTTTAGGTCCTCCAGCTGTAGGTAGAGGCACAGCTGGCATATCAGCAAAAGCTGATAGTAAGCACTCCTGGCCATCACATCTATATCAGCTAATATTTGGAGAAACAGATCCAGAAGCACCCCCAAGTGCAAAAACAGTCTTTCGGGGGAGTGTAACCCCATCCAGGACTGGTCAACACACTTCCAAACCTAGGTTAGGACCTTTGACAGTAAGCCTCACTGTCTTGTCTGAATTTGTTTTTCCTCATCCAGGCCATTACCTAGAATCATAGAATCGTAGAGTTGAAAGAGACCTCAAGGGCCATCCAGTCCAACCCCCTGCCATGCAGGAAATCCCAATCAAAGCATACCCAACAGATGGCCATCCAGCTTCTGCTTAAAGACCTCCAAAGAAGAAGACTCCATTACACTCTGAGGGGATGTGTTCCAATGTCAAACAGCCCTTACTGTCAGGAAGTTCCTCCTAATGTTGAGGTGGAATCACCTTTCCTGCAGCTTGCATCCATTGATCCGGGCCCTGTTCTCTGGAGCAGCAGAAAACAAGCTTCCTCCCTCCTGAATATGACATCCCTTCAAATATTTAATCAGGGCTATCATATCATCTTTTAACCTTCTTTTTTCCAGGCTAAACATCCCCAGCTCCCTAAGTCATTCCTCATAGGACATGGTTTCCAGACCCTTCACCATTTTGATCGCCCTCCTTTGGACATATTCCAATTTCTCAATGTCCTTTTTGAATTGTGGTGCCCAGAACTGGACACAATATTCCAGGTGGGGCCTGACCAAAGCAGAATATAGTGGCACTATTACTTCTCTTGATCTAGACACTATACTTTTATTGATGCAGCCTAAAATTGCATTGGCTTTTTAGCTACCGCATCACACTGTTGACTCATGTTCAACTTGTGGTCTACATGGACTCCTAGATCCCTTTCACATGTAGTCTCATTCAGCCAGGTGTCCTCCATCCCATATCTTTGCATTTCATTTTTCTGCCCTAAGTGCAGTACTTTACATTTCTCCGTGTTGAATTTCATTTTGTTAGTTTTGGCCCAGGTTTCTAGTCTATTCAGGTCATTTTGAATTTTGATCCTGTCCTCTGGAGGATTAGCTATTCCTCCTAATTTGGTCTCATCTGCAAATTTGATGAGTATGCCCCCAATTCTGTCATCCAAGTCATTGATAAAGATGTTGAACAGCACTGGCCCCGGGAAAGACGCCTGTGGGACCCTACTGGTCACTTCTCTCCAGGATGAAAGGAGCCATTGTTGAGCACCATTTGGCTTCGGCCAGTCAACCAATTACAAATCCATGTAACAGTTACCTTGTCTAGCCCACATTTTACAAGCTTGTTTGCAAGAATGTCATGGGAAACCTTGTCAAAGGCCTTACTGAAATCAAGATATACTATATCCACAGCATTCCCTTCATCTACCAAGCTGGTAATTTTAAGAAAGAAAGAGATAAGGTTTGTCTGGCATGACGTGTTTCTCTGAAACCCATGTTGACTTTTTGTGATTATGGCATTGGTTTCTAGATGTTCACAGACTCTCTGTTTAATGATCTGCTCTAGAATCTTTTGTGGTATTTAGGTAAGACTAACTGGACAATAATTGTTGGGGTCCTCTTTTTTCCCCTTTTGAAGATGGGGACAATGTTTGCCCTCCTCCAGTCTGCTGGGATTTCTCCTGTTTTCCAGGAGTTTTCAAATATGATTGCCAATGGCTCCGATATTACATTTGCCAGTTCTTCTAGTACCCTTGGATGTAGTTCATCTGGTCCTGGAGACTTAAATTCATTTAGATTAACAAGGTACTCCTGTACTATCTCTTTACTTATTCTATGCTGAAATTCCCCTTTTCTGTCCTCTGCTCCATTATCCTCAGGTTGAGCACCCTTTTCCTTTTCTGAGAAGACTGAGGCAAAGAAGGTGTTGAGTAATTTTGCCTTTTCTCTGTCCCCTGTTAACATTTTGCCATCTTCTCCACGTAGTGGCTCTACCATTTCCTTCTTCTTCCTTTTGCTGCGGACATATCCAAAAAACCCCTTTTTGTTGTCTTTAACCTCCCTAGCAAGCCTGTGTGACATTCTTCCAGCTTTCAGCCTCCTGTGTATGTGAAGTGACATCCTCCACCCCAGCAACTTCCTCTGCATGGTACTCGTCCAAGACCGTTGGTTCCATTCTGTCCAGGAAATCCTCTTGCTCCCTAATATGCTGAAGTGTAGCTACTCTGGACTTTAGCTGCTGGACATTCTCCTCCAGGAGTGCTACCAACTTGCACTTGGTGCATGTGAAGTTCTCCACTTCTGTAGGCAAGAAATCAAACATCCCACAAGTGTTGCAGGTGACTGCAGCAGTTCCCTCAGTGTCCATACTGAGAGGTCTTTAGTAATCACTGAAACAGGACTGTGGGCTTCCTCCTCAAAAAATCCTCTGGTAAACACCAATGTTAAGGGCCCTGATGACCTGGCTTTTTCACCAGTCTCTGGCAGTGAGCTCAATCTACTGGGAATATAACTTTATAGGAATGTCCTGGCTGCTAGCTTACACTTAAAGGCAAGGTTCTGACTCAAGTTTTGCTCCTAACCCGATGCCACTGGTGTAGATTTGTTTGGATTAAAAAAAATCAAAAATGAAAAATTGCGTGCCTAACGGCACGTGGCTCTAAGAGGAGTTATATAGAGCTAGTCTGTTAACTTCGTCCCCTAGTGACTCACAGATGTATTCATCTTCCAGGTATTCATTCAGAGGAGACACGCTGTCCTTAGCTGAGGCTGTTTTTGAAGGCTTGGAGAAATATATTTGGGTGTCATCAGCATACTGATACACCCTACCCCATGCCTCTGGATGATCTTCCCCAGTGATTTCATGTAGACATTGAATATTATTGGGGATAGGATGGCACCTTGTGGTATGCCACATAACAGCTCCTTTTTTGAGGAGCACTATCCCCAAGCATCACAATCTGGAACCTGCCTGAGAGATAGGACCAGAACCACTGAAGTACAGTGTCTCTGATTGCCAGCTCCCCAGGCTTTCCAGAAGGATTGACCATAGTATCAAATGCCACTGAGAAGTCCAAAATCACCAACAGGGACACATTCCCCCTGTCAATGCTCAGGCGAAGATCATCCATTAAGATGACCATAACAGTCTCAACTCTGTATCCTGCTCTGAAGCTGGTTTGAAATGGATCTAGTTAATTTGTATCATCCAAGACTGTCTGGAGCTGGAAGGCAACTGCTCTCTTAATCACCTTATTCCCACCTTCTCCCATGTTCCCACCAGACATGCCAATGAAAGTAGTAGGACTGAGAGAAGGCGTCAAGCCCAGGCAGATTACAGCTCCCACTGAGGCATGGATCACAGTAGTTGCAGGGAAAATCTTCTGGTTTTCATGTCACAACATGGTGTAGGTGGTGCATCCACTCTGGGTTTTAATCTGCACTTTAAAATAAGCTATCCAAGGTGCCAAATCCTGTCAGCCCCACCCCCCAAATAGGTTGAGCTATTTAAAATTCACAGTTACAACTAAATTCCAGAGCAGATTCATCATCCAACTGACATGGGAACCCCTCACCATCACATCTTTTTGAGCAATAATACTGCATAAGGCATATACAGTTGTGATCTAGCTACTGGATGAGCACTGCAGTTTGATACACCATCTTTCCTGTGTAAGCTCATCCTGTGAGACCTTGGTACTGCATTAATTCTTCATCTAAATATTTGCATAGTAATATACTGACAATTGCTTTTCCTATTGCTTTAGCTGGGAGCACTAAGATGGGAGATTAATTGGCATCATTATGTTTGCTTCAAAAGAAAATAGAGAGAAGAGCTCTGGAAATCCAATTGCTAGAGTCATTCCCTGAAAAAAGATAGGTGCAATACAGAGGCAGAGAGACCTTCATTTACTTCTTCATGTTTCAGTTTTTAATTCCTATGAAGAACAAGTAAATAACAGATACATCTTCTAAATGAATCACTGTGATGTAGAAGCTGTTAGTATCAGACCTAGAATATATGAATCTGCTGAATAGATTACAGTTGACCCTCCATTTTTGCGGGGGATCCATTCCAGACCCCTCCTGCGAAAATGAAGGCTCACACTTATTCAATCGCGACAGGCTTGAATGGGGCATGCCCATGGGCGCATGCGCCATTGCAAATAGTGGAGGTCATATCTGCACATTAGGAGGGGTGACTGTATTATAAGCATGATTACTTCTAAAAGTGCAAATTTATTGGGGATTTTTGAGGGGGGTAGTCACAAAGGGAAACGAAAAGGCTGTCCTTCCATTAAAAAAAGAAATGCAATTGTCCAACATGCCCGGAAAGACCACCTGCTGGGGGACATGTGTGCAGACCTCATCCAAATTATTTCTATTCTTTGAAATGAGAGATTGCTTTACTGCCAATCTTTCTTGTGGAGCAATTCAGTTGTTATTATTATTATTATTAACCTTTATTTATAAAGCGCTGTAAGTTTACACAGCGCTGTACATCAATTTTTTTAGTCAGACGGTTCCCTGCCCTCAGGCTTACAATCTAAAAGACACGACACAAAAGGAGAAGGGAGTGGTGGTGGGGAATAGGATCAGGTCCAGCAGATCTTTTCCACCTCCGAGGCCTGGACCAAGGCAGATGGACTGGAGGAAGGGCTTGGCTTCTTGATGGATGGTTAGAAGGAGGCTTCCTGGGTCAGAGAGGGGCTCACCTCTGGGAATGCTTCTCTAAACAATATAGTCTTTAATTCAGTTTTGAAACTGGGCAGAGAAGTGATGAGGTGTGCATGTGGGGGAAGAAGGTTCCAGGAGTAAGGGGCAGCAAGCGAGAAGGGACGAATTCGGGAGGGGGCAGTGGTAGTCCTACATTGTGACAGGAGACCCTGACTACCAGAGCGGAGGGTGCGAGTAGGAATGTAAGGAGAAAGAAGGTCAGATAAGTAAGGAGGGGCCAACCCATGGAGGGCTTTGAAAGTCAGTAACAAAAGCTTGTACCGGATGCGAAAGGGGAAGGGGAGCCAATGAAGGGAGGAGAAAAGAGGAGAAACATGGTCAAAGCGGCGAGCGGATGTGACAATACGGGCAGCTGAATACTGGACAGAGATTAAAGGATGGAGGTGTGAAAGAGGAAGCCCTGTTAGAAGGAGGTTACAATAATCTAGTCGCGAAACCACTAGGGCATGGACTAGAGTCTTGGCAGTAGAGATTGAGAGGAATGGACGGATCTTGGCAATGTTGTGGAGAAAGAATCTACAGGTCTTTGCAGTGGCCTGGATCTGGGGAATAAATGACAGAGAAGAGTCAAAAATGAAGCCAAGACTGCGGGCTTGATGAACCGGTTGAATAGAAGTGTCGTCGACAGAAACAGAAAAGGAATAATGAAGGGTGGGTTTAGGTGGAAAGACGAGAAGCTCAGTCTTAGACATGTTGAGCTTCAAGCGCCAAAGCCGCATCCACTGAGAGATGGCAGTCAGACAAGAAGAAACTTGCTGTTCAAGCCCCGTCGAAAGGTCAGGGGTGGAGAGATACAGCTGAATGTCGTCGGCATACAAATGATAGGAGAAACCAAAAGAACTGATGAGTTTACCTAGAGACAGTGTGTATAGAGAGAACAGAAGGGGACCCAAGACAGAGCCCTGGGGAACTCCAACAGATAGGGGAACAGAGGATGAAGTCTGACCACCTGTGACCACTGCAAAAGATCTATCTGACAAGTAAGATTTAAACCAGTCGAGAGCAGAGTCGGCGAACCCAAGGTCAGAAAGTAAATCGACCAGGAGACAGTGATCAACAGTGTCAAAAGCTGCAGACAAATCGAGAAGAATGAGAATAGAGTAGAGGCCGTTTGCCTTGGCCCGCAAGAGATCATTTGAGATCTTGGTGAGGGCTGTCTCTGTAGAGTGCCGTGGGCGGAAGCCAGATTGGAAGGGGTCTAGGATGGAGTTGGCTTCAAGAAACTTAATACAGCGAGAATAAACGACCCGTTCTAGGACCTTAGAAAGAAAAGGAAGAAGAGAAATTGGATGATAGCTAGACAAAGAAGAGGGGTTGAGAGAGGGTTTCTTCAGAATTGGGGAAACGAGAGCATGTTTGAAGTCAGAAGGGAAAGAACCCAAAGAGAGAGAGAGATTAAAGATATAGAGGAGCGAGGGCAGAAGAGAAGGGGCTATAGAGATTAGGAGACAGGAGGGAATAGGATCAAGAGAACAGGTAGTTGGTTTGGAAGAATTTAGCAGCTTAGAGAGTTCATCTAGAGAAACAGGGGGAAACACAGAGAGTTTATTAGTAGAAGGTACCAGGAGGTTAGTGGTAAGGGGCAAGTCGGGAGGAACTATTTCAGATCGAATAGTAGTGACTTTTGTGATGAAGTAGTTGGCGAAGTCAGTGGGGGAAAAAGATGAGAAGACAGGGGGAGAGGAAGGTTTGAGTAGTGTATTGAAGCAGGAGAACAAACGCTGCGGGCGCCTCTCATTAGCGCAGATCAGTGATTTAAAATAGTTCTGTTTTGCCATAGACAGAGCGCGTGAAAAAGATAAAAGGATGAATTTATAATGAATGAAATCGGCAGGTTCCCTAGACTTTTTCCAAAGACGTTCAGCCGCTCGAGAGCAGGACCGGAGGTACCTGATAGTGGGAGTGAGCCAGGGCTGAGGCCTAGTCATGGGGGAAGACACACGTACAGATACAGGAGCAAAGCTGTCAAGAGTTGAAGAAAGAGTGGAATTAAATAAAGACATTGCTGAATCAGCAGAGTCCCCAAGATCAAGAGAAGAGAGAGATGAATTCAAAGTCTGACTGAGATGGTCAGAGTTAACAGACTGAAGGTCGTGGAAATGGCGCTGGATAGTACGACGAGGAGGTGGGATATAAGTAAGAGTAAAAGAAATTAAATGATGATCAGACAATGGAAAATCAGATGCCAGGTAGTCGGAAATGACACACTTAGCAGCAAGAATTAGGTCGAGACAGTGACCAGAGGAATGGGTTGAGGAGTTAGAATGAGGCTGAAGGCCAAAAGAAGCAAACAGGGATCTAAGGCGAGATGAAGAAGGATTGTTGGGATTGTCAAGGTGAATATTAAAGTCACCTAGGATTAGAGAAGGGACTGTATCAGATAGAAAAAACGTCAGCCAAGATTCAAAGTCAGATAGGAATTGGGTAGCAGAACCAGGAGGGCGATAGATGACAGCAACCCAGAGCTGTAAAGGAAAAAAGAGTCGAATACAGTGAGACTCGAATGAAGAGAAACAATAGCTGGGGGGAAAGAGAGAACTTGAAACTGGCAGGAATTGGACAATAGTATACCGACCCCTCCTCCTCGACCCTCAGGGCGGCTTGAGTGAGTGAATGAGAGACCGCCAAAAGAAAGGGCAGCGGAGGTGGCAGTATCATGGGCCGGGAGCCAGGTTTCAGTAAGAGCGAGAAGGTTAAATGATCTAGAGAGAAAAAGATCATGGACAGCAGTCGCTTTCGGAGCAACAGAGCGACAGTTCCAGAGTGAACAGAGGAATGGAAGCTGGGAGATAGGAAGAGGTCGAATAGGTATCAAGTTAGGAGAGATGCGTGGAGCCATGGGAGGAAAGGATTTAGTAAGCGATAATCAAAAGAAGAAAATATAACAATGACAAAAGTAGCAATATAATAGCCAACTGTACTTGGTAATATTGCCTAAATATCACAAGGCACAAGGGATTTAATAGAGAAGGAAGGGGTGGGATTGGAAGCCTTTGCTCAAGGTCCCAGCTGCTGAGAGTGATGGAAGGAGAGATGGCTGATGGATGCAGGGAAGGAAAGCTCTATCCTTTGAAGCAGGCCCGATAGATCCGAC
>NC_056522.1:306121492-306121639 GCF_019175285.1 Sceloporus undulatus | reverse complement strand
TCAATCTTCAGATGGATGTAGGAATGGGAGGTCCTTTCCCTTGAGGGAGGCCTAGTGGATGAAAGTCAATCTTCAGATGGATGTAGGAATGGGAGGTCCTTTCCCTTGAGGGAGGCCTAGTGGATGAAAGTCACTCCTCAGATGGCT
>NC_056522.1:306114329-306121482 GCF_019175285.1 Sceloporus undulatus | reverse complement strand
GCAGGGAGGACGGTCTAGAGGCAGTTGAAGGTGTTAATGGCTCTCTCGTCCTGAGGAAGGTTCCACTGCAGGCAGGGAGGACGGTCTAGAGGCAGTTGAAGGTGTTAATGGCTCTCTCGTCCTGAGGAAGTTTCCACTGCAGGCAGGGAGGACAGTCTACAGGCAGTTGAAGGTGTTAATGGCTCTCTCGTCCTGAGGAAGGTTCCACTGCAGGCAGGGAGGACGGTCTAGAGACAGTTGAAGGTGTTGTGACCGTAACTGCCAGACAGTGTGGCTGAAACAGAAATTCATTCTGGGCAAGACAAAAATATAGATGTACACCCTCTTTTGTACTCAATATAACACTTTTCCACATTAAGAATGTACCATACTGAAAATGAAGCAGTAACAATACACAGGAGCACTGATGCTTGGATCAGATCAAAGCACAAAGGCATAGATTTTTCATGCCAAATTGTATTTATACATTGCATGATAGGTGTGAGCACTTGGGTAAAATTAACTAACTACAAGGTGGTTTCATTTTGGCAGAACATGTGTCTGTAGCATTCCAACACTGTCTAAGTCAAGCACTTTTTTCTACATTAATTGGTTCTTTCTATTCTTGTTGGCTACAGTGAATCATAGCCAGCATTGTGGTGTGGCTCCCATTAAATTTAGTTCATCAAAACACCTGCCCATACTAGATTCACTTGAACTTACCAGTGTTTTGTATAATGACTTGTCTTAGTTTTGTTCTACAACAAGTTCATCTGCCATTTGTAAAAGTAAGTGCACAATTATGATGTAACACTAGCAATGGAGAGGTGGAGAACAGTTGTCAGCAGGAGAGGAGGAAAAGACCATGTTGGTCATATTTACCAGCTCATTTTCACTATATAAGGGCAACAGGGTGATTTGGCTTTGCCTTGTATGTGCAATTTTGAAGATCAGTTTAAGAGATGTCTGAATAGATCTTATTTCAGAAATATGCACATGCACACACACAGTTTCAAAGGTTTTCTCCGACATATATAAATGACTGTAAATAACACATAATCCTCAGCATTCATATCGGTCTAGAGAGAGACAGATCCCATTGATTAACTCTTTCAAATTGTATATTTATTGTAAAAAAAAAACAACCAAATATTTGTTGTTGTCATTGTATTCTCTGTCCAAAGCACAAGATAAAAAAGCATGAGACTTGGTATCCAATTTTATAGCACAAGAAAATCAATAAAGTTCAGCCATGAATAAGTCATACCCCAGTGGAATCGATGTGTTGTTCTGTTTATTTGGATGTTGTCTCAGCTCTCCCCAACACCACTGCAATACATGTAGTTGAAAGACTACATTTTAAATTATTCTTTTAATGAGTGGTTGAAAATCATCATTAATGTTTGATTATACAACCAGAGAACATTGCATCAATGATAATAAAAAAACATAAACACAAGCAATACACAGAAGGACTCTTATAACAATAACAAAAATTTGTGATAGAATTGAAGAATTTTCTCAGGAAACTCTTCTGTGTGGATACTTAAGAGTTTATATTCTGACAGAAGAGAAGATTGACAAACCCTTACTCCATAGAACATTCCTGACAGGCTTTCTCTCCTATGATTCTCATCTCAAAGGAGGACAATGAAGACCATGTTGCTATCTGGAAATTACTGTAGTTCTCATCAGTGTTTTAGTTTAGTCAGAGAGATTCTAACAAAAGCTGATTTCTAGTAAGCTATCTATTAAATTCCTACTGTGTTCCAGTGAACATCAAAGAAGGAACAGGAAATCGAAGGACACAGGTATAATGAGAAATCATGACTTAAGGATGTATCCGCACTATAGAAGTAAAGCAGTTTAATACCACTTTAACTGTTATGGATTCATCTTGTGGAATCCTGGGATCTATAGTTTGGTGAGATACTCAGCCTGATCTGTCAGAGAACTCTGGTGCTTCACCAAACTACAAATCTCAGATTTCTGTAGGAGAGAGTCATGGCAGTTAAAGTGTGTTTCTGTAGAGTGGATACACTAAGGTTGCAGCCACACTGTACAAATAATGCAGTTCGACACCACTTTAAATAGTGTAGCTCCCTCCCATAGAATCATTGGATTTGTAGTTGTACAAGGTCTTCAACCTTGTCTAACAGTCTTGTTGCCTCAAAACTACAAATCGCAGGATTATGTAGGATGGAGGCTTGGCAGTTAAAATGATGTCAAGCTGCAGTTTTATACAGTGTAGGTGCACTCAGCGTAAGAAGGGTGCTCCAAAGAAGAGATACAAGGACTCCCTGAAAAAACACCTCAGGCTTGGCCAAATTGATCATCAACAATGGCCTGCCCTGGCCTCACATCAGGAGGCATGAAGACGCACTATCTACGATGCTGCAGCCTTTTTTGAAAACTCATGCCGAATGAGTCTTGAAGAGAAATGACAACACAGAAAGAACCACAACTTGGAAACCTCACCCAAGGAGACATTCTGCTGTTTTTTCTGCAACTGGACTTGTTTATCTCAGATTGGCCTTTTCAGTCATCAATGCGCTTGTAGAAAGTGTGGGATGAGTCCTTCCTGAATCTTCGTTTGCGAAGAAAAGCCAGAGAGAGAGAGAGAGCACTCTTAAGATTCATTCTACACATTCTAGAGTTCCTTTTGAAAAAAGCTTTCGGTAATGTAACTCTCTTAGATCCTATAACAGCATGCTGACTAGTTTCTACATTATGATTTAAATTAAATTTTCATATATATATATATGAAGTTCAAGCAGGCCTTACAGTGGGTATTATAGCATCCATCAAGGTAAGGAAGAGTCAATGTGATGTAATGGTTTGAATGCTGGACGAAGACTCTAAGAAACCAGGAAGTGAATCCCAGCTCAGCCCTGGGAATTCACTGGATGACCTTGGGCAAGTTACATTCTCTCAGCTCCAGAGGAAGGCAATGGTAAACCTCCTCTGAATAAACATTGCTAAGAAAACACTACAGTAGGGTTGCCATACATCAGAATTGAAGGCATATAACAATCAGGCTAGGGAACAAGTTCATTTTTTACAGTAGACATGAAATATCTTTATGGGAGCCAGCATGGTAAGGAAAATCCCTAATTTCACTTTTTACCACCATCCAGAAACTTGCAAGATGGCCTCAGAAACCCCTATCAGGAATATATGGCTGAAAATACTGAACTGCTTCGTTAGATTGTTGCAAGAGTTGCTCACAACATATGTGAAAGCCTTGAACACTCAAAGCTTAGCTTGCTGACTAGAGATCTTCAAGCAGAGACTGGGCAGCTACATGTTGAAGCCAGTCTACCTCTGGATGTCCTGCATGAAGTAGGGAAGTTGGCTTAGAGGACCTACAAGATCCCTCACAAATTTTGATTATATAGCTCTAAGACTATTATTACTGTTGCTGCTACTGCACCAGTATATTAGTACAAAACAAAACATCCGTTTAGGTATATTTAAAAGTGAACTTGCTTTGCTCCATGCCACCCTCAGAGGAATCCCCATGAAATATGTGGCACAAACATACATTTTTGCAACTGAAAGAGATCCAGAAGATGGACAACTCCTATGTACAAGTTCCAATTTGACCAAAGTCATATTTTTTTGTGTGTTCCTTCAAGTCTTCTCTAATTTATGGCAATCCTAAGGCAAACCTATCATGGAATTTTCTCGGCAAGATTTGTTCAGAGGGGGTTTGTCTTTGCTCCTTCGGAAGCTGAGTGTGTGACTTGCCTAAGGTCACCCAGTGGGTTTCCTTTGCCAAATGAGGATTTGAACCCTGGTCTTCAGAGTCATATTCCAGTGCTCAAACCACTATACTACACTGGCTCGCTAACCAAAGTTAAACCATCTTAAATTCAAGTGACTCCAAAGGAGAAATTCAAGCATTTTCTTAATATCAGTGAGTCTGAAAAGTCCTTAAAGTAGGTTGTGACAAGGAGGAGTCTACATTTCCAACCCTGATGGAAATGGCTGTCCCATTGACTGTAGTACATTTAATTCCTCTTCCTGTTGACAAAGCATATTTAGTGGATTTGTCAAAAATCCTGACAGGAAACTGTTATATCATTTCAAAATAAATAAAGAAACATCCTGGTGTGCAGTGCCAGCCTGCAAAAAATGTCTGCAGGTGGCATGCAGTCTACAGGCTCACTTTGCCCATACTTGGCATAAACTAACAAGACTGGTCCTTCAAGTCATGTCATTTACAGAATATTACACAGCCTGGATGCTATGATTGCCTGAGAGAGTTAGGAATCAGGGGCACTGCGTTCCAGTGGTTCCGTACCTACCTCTCGGGTAGGTTCCAGATGGTGCAGCTGGGAGACGTGTGCTCCGATAAGAGGGCCCTTACATCTGGTGTCCCTCAAGGAGCCATTCTGTCTCCCATGCTATTCAACATTTACATGAAACCGCTGGGAGAGATCATCCGGAGACACGGGGCGCGGTGTTATCAATATGCTGATGACACTCAAATATATTTCTCTGTGTCTCCGACTGATGCAGTGACCAGGGATGGCATCTCTCCTCTAGATGCCTGTCTGGAGTCAGTAATGGGCTGGATGAGGGAAACAGACTCAGACTGAATCCAGAGAAAACGGAAGTACTTGTGATAGGTTCCCCGGGTCCGGGTTTGGAGATTTGTCCACCTGTCCTAGACAGGGTCACGCTTCCCCTGAAGGACTCTGTTCGCAGTCTGGGGGTGCTCCTGGACTTGTCGCTCCACCTTACATCTCAGGTGGATGCGACGGTCAGGAGCACCTGTTATCAGCTTCGGTTGATACGCCAGCTGCGACCCTTCCTGGGCCGGGGAGACCTTGAAACAGTGGTACATGCTCTGGTAACCTCTCGTTTGGATTTCTGTAATGCGCTTTACATGGGGCAACCCTTGTACCAAACCTGGAAGCTGCAATTGGTTCAGAATATGGCAGCAAGACTGGTCACTGGATCTTCCAGGGCCAGCCATATAACACCGGCACTTAAAGATCTACACTGGCTGCCTATTCGCTTCCGGGCGCAATACAAGGTGTTGGTTGTTACCTATAAAGCCCTAAATGGCTTAGGCCCAGGGTACTTAGAGGACCGCCTCTCTCCATACAATCCGCCCCGCACTCTCAGATTGGGTGAAAGACATCTTCTAAGAGTTCCAGATGCGAGACGAGCCATCACTACACAAAGGGCCTTCTCCACCTCGGCCCCTAAGCTCTGGAACTCACTCCCCGACAAGCTCCGCTCGACCCCCTCCCTAGACCAATTTAAAAGAAGGCTGAAAACACATCTTTTCCAACAGGCATACCCCCAATAGCCCTGTTGTGATTCCTCTCTCCCTCACTGTTGTTATAACTGTTGTTATATTGATATTACATCCTGCTAGCTTGGAATTGTTATTGTTATAGGCATTTTTATACTATGTATTTGTGATTTTGTCATTAACGTTTTTATTGTAATTTGTGTGTTGTTGGATTGTAAAATTCACCACTGTAACCCGCCTTGATCTCTGGAAAGGCGGGCTAGAAATAAAGCTTTTATTATTTATTATTATTATGACCCTGAATCTGCAAAAATTGCACAGGGATATTGGAGATGTCTTATTCATAGGGTCACCATAA
Organism: Sceloporus undulatus; assembly: GCF_019175285.1. Taxonomy (NCBI): domain Eukaryota; kingdom Metazoa; phylum Chordata; class Lepidosauria; order Squamata; family Phrynosomatidae; genus Sceloporus; species Sceloporus undulatus. The sequence continues at coordinate 306,115,876 of NC_056522.1, read as the reverse complement.
GTCAAGACTATGACAATGGAGACCAGATTTTGAATCCTTACTCAGCCATGGAACTCCACTGGCTGATTTTGGGCAAATCATGCTCAGCCTCAGAGGAAGGAAAAGGCAAAATCTCCTATGCACAAATCATGTCAAGAAAGTCCTGTGATACGTTCATTAGGGATGCCATAAGTCAGAAATGGTTTGAAGGCACACAATAATACATGATTTACAGAACTTTAAAGTAGACACTAAAGATAATAAAGACATTGAGACAAAGATTTCCTATAGTCAAAGATTTCAGTCATTAATCAAAATAGAGGGTACAGTCAAGAAATCAGAAGAAGGCTAGGACTTGGAAGGACATATATGAAGAAAATAGAGAAGATTCTGATGTGTAAAGATATATAATTGAATGAAAATTTTTTGAATAATTGAATACCGAGGTCAAGATTGTTCATGCCATTGTATTCTCAATTTCAACGTATGGTTGTGAAAGCTGGACAGTAAAGAAAACTGAGGAGGAAATAAACTAATTTGAAATGTGGTGCTGGAGGAGAATTCTGTGGATACCCTGAGATACTAAAAGGACAAATAAATGGATCTAGGAGCATACTGAGTCTGAGCAATCTCTGGAAGCCAAGATGACTAAATTGTCTGTCATACTTTGGACACATCATGAGAAGGCATGACTCACTAGAAAAGACAATAATTTTTGGCAAGGTGGAAGGCAGTAGGAAAAGAGGAAGACCACATTAAATATTGATAGACTCAATAAGGAATTGAGTTTGCAAGACCTGAATGGGTTGTTAATGTCAGGGTGGCTTGGAGATCTCTCATTCATAGGGTCACCATAGATCAAAGTCAATTTGATGGTAACAACAAATAAATGTATATACAAACAAGTATGAATGGTGGATTTTATTTTTTTTATTATGGCTGAGGAATATTTAAATGGATTTAATATTAGTTAAAGAATAATTATCAATTACATTCAGCAAATTTTAACCTATATTACCAATGTATTGCTAATTATTATTTTTTATGTGTAAATTTACAGCTCTATATAACTATAGCTTAATAATAGAATCATAGAATCATAGAATCATAGAATCATAGAGTTGGAAGAGACCAGTAGGGCCATCCAGTCCAACCCCCTGCCATGCAGGAAATCCAAATCAAAGCATCCCTGACAGATGGCCATCCAGCCTCTGTTTAAAGACCTCCAAGGAAGGAGACTCTATCACCCTCCGAGGAAGGAGTGCATTCCACTGTTGAACAGGCCTAACTGTCAGGAAGTTCCTCCTAATGTTCAGGTGGAATCTCTTTTCCTGCAGCTTGCATCCATTGTTCCAGGTCCTGTTCTCTGGAGCAGCAGAAAACAAGCTTGCTCCCTCTTCAATATGACATCCCTTCAAATATTTAAACAGTGCGATCATATCACCTCTTAACCTTCTTTTCTCCAGGCTAAACATCCCCAGCTCCCTAAGTCGTTCCTCATAGGGCATGGTTTCCAGACCCTTCACCATTTTTGTCGCCCTCCTTTGGACACGCTCCAGTTTCTCAAT
>NC_056522.1:306112631-306114229 GCF_019175285.1 Sceloporus undulatus | reverse complement strand
TCTTAACCTTCTTTTCTCCAGGCTAAACATCCCCAGCTCCCTAAGTCGTTCCTCATAGGGCATGGTTTCCAGACCTTTCACCATTTTTGTCGCCCTCCTTTGGACACGCTCCAGTTTCTCAATGTCCTTTCTGAATTGTGGCACCCAGAACTGGACACAATATTCTAGGTGGGGCCTGACCAGAGCAGAATACAGTGGCACTATTACTTCTCTTGATCTAGACACTATACTTCTATTGATGCAGCCTAAAATAGCATTGGCCTTTTTAGCTGCCGCATCACACTGTTGACTCATGTTCAACTTGTGGTCTACTTGGACTCCTAGATCCCTTTCACACGTAGTTTCATTCAGCCAGGTGTCACCCATCCTATATCTGTGCATTTTATTTTTCCGCCCTAAGTGCAATACCTTACATTTCTCCGTGTTGAATTTCATTTTGTTAGCTTTGGCCCAGCTTTCTAGTCTATTCAGGTCATTTTGAATCTTGATCCTGTCCTCTGGGGTATTAGCTATTCCCCCTAATTTGGTATCATCTGCAAATTTGATAAGTATGCTTCCAATTCTGTCATCCAGGTCATTGATAAAGATGTTGAATAGCACTGGGCCCAGGACAGAGCCCTGTGGGACCCCACTGGTCACTTTTCTCCAGGATGAAAAGGAGCCATTGTTGAGCACCCTTTGGGTTCGGCCGGTCAACCAATTACAGATCCATTTAACAGTTCCTTTGTCTAGCCCACATTTTACAAGCTTGTTTGCAAGAATGTCATGGGGAACTTTGTCAAAGGCCTTACTGAAATCAAGATATACTATATCCACAGCATTCCCTTCATCTACTAAGCTGGTAATTTTATCAAAGAAAGAGATCAGGTTTCTCTGGCATGACTTGTTTCTCTGAAACCCATGTTGACTTTTTGTGATTATGGCATTGCCTTCTAGATGTTCACAGACTCTCTGTTTAATGATCTGCTCCAGAATCTTTCCTACTTCTGATGTCAGACTAACTGGACGATAATTGTTGGGATCCTCTTTTTTCCCCTTTTTGAAGATGGGGACAACGTTTGCCCTCCGCCATATAATAATAATAATAATAATAATAATAATAATAATAATAATATGCATTTTCTTAAACTAGAAAAAAAATTAATCCCCCTCTCAGAACAAATCAAAGTGCATTCTGCAAGCTCTTTGTTGTTGTTATTTGCCACCAGGTCAGCTTCAACTTATAATGGCTCTATGAATGAGCAACCTTCAGTTTGTCACCAAGAGCCCTGCTCTGGCCTTGCAGCCTCCATTCATTGGTAATGGAGTCATCCCCCTTTTCTACTGCCTTCCATTTTACTGAGTATTGCCATCTTTTGCACTGAGTCACTTCATCTCATATCTTCAGTTTAGTCCTTTTGGCTTCTAATCAAGCTTCATTTATTCATACACTCATTTATTTGTCTTTATGGGAGTCTACGGTATCTGTAGAGCTCTCCTTCAGCTCCATATTTTCAAATGAGCAGATGCTGTCAGTTTTTTTCACTGACCACCTTTCACAACCAACCATTCCTTACATGTTGTTTTATTAAATACCTTTGTACTATTTCACAGACATC
>NC_056522.1:306064071-306112621 GCF_019175285.1 Sceloporus undulatus | reverse complement strand
TCTATCTATCTATCTATCTATCTATCTATCTATCTATCTATCTATCTATCTAATCTATTCAGTATCCAACAATTTCACAAAAAAGGTTGATGAAAAAAGCAGGTGTGTCAAAAAGCAGTGATAATGCTATTTTATATGCATATACTTCTTTTCCTAGCAGGAACAGTCATCACTGAAAGAGATCATCACCAAAGGATAAACTGCTTGTCTGATTTCGCAAGCTTCTTTTCTGTTCTCCCTTTCCACCTTAGACAGACACAGTGTTACTTTGATAGAATCTTTTATTCTTTAGTGGAATAGGGCCCTTCAAGGCAGTTTGAGAGAGAAACAATTTAATCATAATTAGAGAGTGCTGTACATTTAGAACTGTGCAAAGAAAAACCTGATTTAATGTAACAGTCTTTGCTGCAATATTTTAGTGACTAAATGTATTGATGGAATAAAGGATCGTGTCAGTAAGAGATTGAGTAGATGAAATACTATTGTATTTTAATTCCAGAAGCACAAATAGATTCCAATCAGGAGGATTATGGAGAACCAAAAAGGTAAAAACAGACTTCTGCTGGTGAAAAAAAAATTTGGTGGTTCAATTTCGTATAGGTCTAAGTGCTGATCTGAAGGTCTTCCTACTGCCAAAAAAAAGTGTTTGATTTTAAGAAATGTGCTTTCTGGATATATAGAGACTACAAGTGAAAATCCTTTTCCATCCCCGCAGCCCAAAATTGCAAGGAAATCTTTTCCCAAAATTCTCCTACACATTCACAAAATCTAGTTAGACATGCATACACACGATTCTCCCCTGGGAGGCATGGATCTGTGGCTGCCATGGGAGGTTCAGCCCTGGCATGGGTAGATCAATGTGTACCATGGGGGATTTTCCCCTGAGGTGCATAGCAACAGCTGATGTGCATGGCCACACCTCCGAAAGCTTGTGTAACCAGAAACATGCACATGCGCATCATATGATTGACATTTTTTTTTAAAAAAAGTGCCAGGATGGTTCAAATACGTTCAAGATTGAGAATCCATTTTGTTCCACTGCAAAAGTAAGTGTGAATGTAAACCGTGTTAAATAGACATGGTCACACGGAAGCATTCTATAATGGAAAATGTAGTGTGAACTTTGTTTTAGTTCAAATTGATTCTGTGATCCCAGATCTATTCGACTCAAAAACTGGGTTAAATGTGAGTGTGTATGGCCCCTAATACAATAGGTTTTCTGCAGCCAGTGTCATTCAAAGGATTTGGAGCACAACTGCTATCATCCCCAGCCAACACTGGTCAAATTGGTTAGACATGATATGTGTTAAAATCATAGAACCACAGAGTTGGAGGAGACCACAAGGGCCAACCAGTCAGGCCCCTGCAATGCAAGGAGACACAATCAAAGTACTGTTGACAGATGACCATCCAGACTCTGTTTAAAAACCTCCAAAGGATATTTCACCACTCTCCGAGGCAGTATGTTCCACTGTGAAACAGCTCGTACTGTCAGGAAGTTCTTCCTTGGCTGCATCCACATTGCAGAAATAATTTAGTTTGACACCACTTTAACTGTCATGGCTCAATGCTATGGAATTCTTGGAATTGTACTTTTGTGAGAGATTTAGCCTTCTCTGTCAGAGAAGTCCTTGGTGGACTGGGAACAAATTTTTCAAGGACATCTTTCACCCCTTTACAGCCACAATTTTTCAGGGGAAACAAGCAAAGAGCCACATAATACCACTCTTACATTGTATCACTGAATTCCCACAATATCACAGATCCATTATTGAGAGGACAGTATCACCACTCTGAATGGTTTGAGAAACACTACGTGTGGAAAGTGGGATATAGATTGTAAAATAAGTAGAAGCCTTTGCCCAGAGGACGGCTATGTCTTTTCCCACTCACATCTGTAGCTTTCATAATGAAAAATTGGGAAGCCTTCAGTGTTGTGGTCCTTTTCCATTACAGCACTTGTAACTTGCTTGACTGGGAAACTAGAAAACAGTGTCCCTAATCATTGTGAAAAAGTCTGTTCTGTGCTACAAAAATACTCAAAAACCCCTGTTCTCACTGTTGTAGATAGTCTGCACATGCAATGAGAACAGGAAAGATTGTAGAATGCTCAAGTGGAAACAAAGTTCTTCTTACTTGTTTTTGTTGGTAGGGGCCTTCAAGTTGTTCCTGACTTTTGGTGACCCTAAGGCAAACCTATCATGGGGCTTTCTTGGCAAGATTTGTTGAGAGGTTTGCCACTGCCTTCCCCTGAGGCTAAGAGCATTTGACTTACCCACGCTCACCCAGTAGGTTTCGTGGCCAAGCTGGGAATTGAACCCTGGTCTCCAGAGTCATTGTCCAACATTCAAAACCACTATGCCATGCTGACTTTCCTTACTTGGTGGTAACAAAAAGGAAGCACAGTTGTTTTGGCTGCTGACATGGATAATAATTTGCCAAAAATGCTAACAAGGTGAGGAAGGAAGTAAAGTCTCATGTGAGAGGATGGACAGTTTATGCTTGCACATGGGACTGCACATGACTGAGATGAACTGCTCAGAGGGAAAATTAAGAATGCACTCTGTTGATGTTGTTCAGCAGGTCTCTCTAGCAGAATTTGAAGCTTCCCTGTTAATGTAATGGAAGAACTTTGATTATAAAGCCACGCTTTAGCCATCTTGATAAACTGAAGATTTTTTTTATTAATAATCATCTTACAAGTATAATGTATGACAAAGCATAGTTTTTGTGTACATACTATGATATATCAACATAGCTCTATTCGTATCCAGTGTCCTAGCCCCTCTCACACAGGTACTATAAAGCATAGTCCGCAAATTAATAACATTTTAAAACATTGTCAGAAAAAGTGTGATATTAACATTTTAATACATATGTAATAATAGATTTCTAAATTGTTCCTCCCCTCCCCTCCTTTACATGTGTGCATGGTCAAACTAACTGTTTGAGACTGGGCTTGTGAAGGGAAGAGGTGGCGGGAAGGCAAAACATGAGGAGGTATTTTCACCCCCTTGTACTTGTAAAGTGAGTTATGTGAGGATGCCTGAAGAGGAGAAATCCAGCAGTCCTCCTTGTTGCATTTATACAATTACAGTTTGTGTGATGTGCCTCCCCAGTGTTGGCTGGGAAAGCTTTCTATACATGAGGTGCAGTGCTTGAGGGATTTCAGTACAGCGTGAGAGTGCTTTGTTGGCAGCATGCGGGCCAGAGAAGAATCCAGTAGCCATGAGAAGGAAACTGTTCATGAGGTTTAGTCCTGAGGAAAACATTTTCTAGGTAGCTGTTCTTGTATGGATTGACACTCTACAGTCCTGAAGCATATGGGGTTTCAGGTAGGCCAGGTTTGTAACTGAGGTGGGTTTCCAGAGTTGTGTGGTGGCAACGCCCTGATGTATCACAAGAGGATAAACAAACCTCTGTCACCAGAGGTGTGTGGCACGTTTGCTCAACATAAAGCTGCACAACACTAGTGCAGTAGTCGCTTGATTGAAGGAAAACTATGTCCACATTTTCCGCTCCAATCCCCCAAATAATTATAGTTATCTTAACAACAACAAAAATTGCATAAGGTATAACATAGTGCCTGGATGATGGAAGTCCAAATATTTTATTCCCTCCTTCCCGCTCCGAAGCATCTCATGCAATGCAAATTTTAGGGTACCTGCCATACCAACAGAAAAAAAATGTTCAGCTGCAGAATTAAAATGGCTTTGTCCAAATCTGAGCAAAGAAAGGGAAAGTTCAGTTCAAAGACCTCCTAGCATGAATTGCACAAAAGCTTGATCAGTGAAAACTGTGGTTGGATCTTGAACAAATGTGTGATTCTACTAGTCATATTTTAAAGGATAATATTACATTAACAGCATTTTGCCAGAGTGGTTCAGTTGTGATGCCTCAAGCCAGAACAACTGAAAACAATTCAGCATTCAGGGTAGTGTTCTCTGATGACAGAAGCCCTCTGTTCATTCTAAAAACCATTTAAAGGGTCAGTCAATAACAATGAAAAGGTAGCTGAGTTTACTTAAGAAAATGTAACCAAACAGGATGCCAGTATAGAACCAAACAGCAATGCAATTTGCACATACATAGAATGTCTGCATCATGATTCCCCAGTTAAATACATTCACCTTTTAACATTGCACTCAGAATTTTCTTCTTATGCTATATCCACTCTCCAGATACTATCCTCTCCCTCATTTTTGAGTCTCATTATCTTTTACAAATAAATACTGTATTCCTATCCTAGTTGCACAAACATAAGTGTCACTGAAGTCAATGGGACTTGGCCATGTGCAACTGACAACTGTATTCCACTCAAATGTATCCTACCTTTCAGTTTGCTAAATACAAGGCAATACCCATTACGGGGAACACAAGCTGTATTTTCATTTGCAGTTGGTAAGTAAAGACAGAAAGTGCACAAGTGGATCAGAAAGATATAAGCTAAAGTGAGAACATAGGCATCTACAGCCTATGTTGCACCAAAAGGTACATGTTAACTGTCATACATCACAAGATGTCCCCAGTACTGCTACACAGGCATTATTTAAAACATTGACCATCGTGCCAGTATCCTTTTTATACATATACCAAAATATTTTCTTTCGATAGGCAGACATTGGAGTAAGTCTAAAAGCCACACCTTTAGTTGTCTGTGCTGTATGCCTCTCACATAAACACAGAGCCATCCTTTACACCAGTTCTCTAAATCTATTTATATCTATTGATCACATAGAAATATATAAATATACTGTATAATCTTATTGTATATAGTGACATACAGCCATGAGAATTAATTTTATATGGTGTGGTCTACTGTATATGAATTGTTACATGGGACATACCATACATAGGCTATAGGCATAGTCTAGCCAAAGTTTAAGTCTTTCCTCCCACTGATTTCAATGGCAGAACAGAGCATGTGCTCAAGACTCTTCCTCTAAAATCATTGGAGCCCTAAAGTGCTCAGCCTTTGTCAAATCATGCCCAGTGAGGGGACAATCCAGAGAAAGTTGGGATAGCTGAATACCAGCTGAAAGCAATAGGATTTTAAAGCTCAAGCCCCATTGACTTCTTTAGATTGCACGTTATGGGAGAAAGTATTACATATATACAGTACACCAATTTCAAGCAGATACATTCTACCTGCCTGCAAAGGGAAACAGGAATTGCATAGATATTACTGGCATTGAAGTATTACTGAAGTGAAAGTACAATAGTTGAGGAGCAGAGTTTTGTGTTTCTATGGGACACTTTTGTGGTTTGAGTTGAGGATGGATTCTGTTGTTTTGTCATTTGAACTGAGGAACAACAATAGCCATGATGACTGGGAGATTCTGGGAATTGTCATCTCAAAAAAATAACTTCCAAGACCTGCAGTAACCATAGGGAAAATGGGTGCCAACTCTTTGCTACACAAACACCAGTCCTATCATACTAGTAGAAACCATGATAAGTAAAAACATAATCAGAAAGTCGAAGGCTTTCATGGCCGGCATCCATAGTTTTTTGTGGTTTTTTCGGGCTATGTGGCCAAGAAACTTTTCTGGAACATGGCCACATAGCCCGAAAAAAACCACAAAAAACTATAATCTGAAAGATTTCTTCTCAGTCATGTTTGTGCTGTGGGATCAAAATGTCTGAATAGTCTATAAGAGGACTTACTTGCCTTTTCCATGCATGTGTCCTCACTGTGCTTTTGCAAATGTAGGAAAAAACACTTTGGTTTCCTGTTTTGTTATGATACTCCTTGTAGTGTTTGGCTTTTGGCCATAAGAATTTGATCTCATGCTTTACTGGTAGGCTGCCTGTATGGTGATAGCTTATGTGTTTAGTATGTTTTGTCCAGATGCATACATACCACTGTGGAAGAGCCTGAGTTAAAAGACGCTCAGGATATCTGCAATCAGTCCTCAATAAGATAAAAGTCTCAGTAAGGAGTCAAGGTTTACAGAGTGATATGCACAAATTAGTCAGTTAGGTGCTGAACACAATAGAAACACTTGATTATAAATTGTATCTTTTTATCATTTAGAAATATAAGAGCTCACACATTCTTAACAATCTCTTCCCTGAACATAATAGACTGATTCATCTGGTTTCTGAAGATGGACCCTTTTATCTCCTCCTGACTGCAAAAAAACAACAACAAAAAAACAAAAAAACCTATATAAGATATTTTGACTAAGAACCATGTAGGCCATTACCAGCTGAAAAATTAATGTTCTCTCTCTTGTGCCACCCTAGACATCTATGAATACTTTAACAGCTGATGCCCTCTAGTGTACTTTATTTTTACTGCATTTTTTTTCAACCTGTCTTTAGCTTGGTCTGATTTAACCTGCAACCAAATAGTTAGAGCATAACAACTGAGCTTAAACAAATATTTGATCCAATATGACTACTGAAAGCTTTACCCCTCCAAAAGGCAATGAAATCCTGTTTTGCCCAGCAACACAATGATTTCACTCTAATCCTTACTTACCCAGCATCTCCACACAGCTGGCTATCAACTTCCATATCAAAGGAACTCTTTATCTGATCCAGCATTGCTGACATGTCTCTCACATAACAGATCAAGTTTGACTACACAATTAAGTCTGTATGTTAGCCATTTGATAACTGACGAATCCCACCCCCCCACTGCAAAGGGGCAAGAAGAAAATTGATACTACAATATTTTATACAAGACTGTGGGTTAGATTCTTGGGTCAGGATGCAATCTTAAGAGCTAGTATACGTCCACTAGCATAACAAGAATTTCTCCACTCCTTCCTTCTGTTTCCCCCTCCCTTAGTGCTGCCCCAAATCTGCCAAAATCAAGGGCAGCTCCCAGCCCTTGAAAGCAAATTCTGAATGTGTCACATGGGGTGGAGGTGGGGGAGCTTTATATTGACTCAAATGATGGCTTCACTGGTGTGATGATGATGTGCATAGAACTGATTTCAATGGACCCAGAGTTTTACTTTAGGAATCTATCTTTTGTGCTCCACTAAAACAAGCAATACTTGACCACCAAGTATAACATGTTTTGAAATGACAATTTTGGAACCCAGCTGTGGAAACTCATCATCTGTCCAAAAGAAAGACAATTTTTGTAACCTTGCTAAGACAAGCCTGTAAATGTAAACAGACTCCTAAAAGAGCTGTGTAGTTTTGACCCAAGTTATATTAACTATTTCCACATGGACAAGTAATACTTATTAAAAATTGCAGTGCCAGAAAACATAGAATATGATATAACCAAAGTTAGACAAGATTGGTTTTAATGAGAGTAAATTAAGCACATGATTGCTTCTTTCACTTAAACTAAGGAGACTTGAAATTGGTTAACTTTGGCTGGATTATGCCCTGATTTAGTTACAGCACAGACAATTTTTTAAAATGTGGACTGCTCTCAAACTCCTGGAAATGGGAACAGAAGAAGATTGCAGTGAATTACCTTTCTCTTCTTACCAAGTCTTTCATTTTATTATTCTTTCACACAGACAATACTCTACAAATCATTTAATTTTGTGCCTTCTGCAAACCATTAAGCCTTGGGCCTTAATCAGAGTACAAGAATGTGTACCATTAGTGTCCTTTACTAATTACCAATGATAAATAATTACTACAGTTTTCATGAATATTAACTGAGTAGTATCTTACTCTCCTGTCATAAGGCAACAAACTGTGCTCTAATTTTTTTCTCTTGTTCAGACTAATGAATAGGCAAAGTGAAGTGCAGATTAGTTAGTGCTTGTCATGTTTGGGAGGAATGGAACAATGTTTTAAAAACTATGCAGTTTATTTTGAAATAATAACTTGCTTCTTAATATAAATCACAATTTTGTCTTTTTTACCTAGTCTACCATAACACTAGCACTTACAGGAAGGGAGCCCGGCAAAGTATAAGCCATATATATAATTATCTTTAAATATTTTTGACTAGAAGCTCTGTTATTTATCTGAACCCTTTCAAAGTCAGCCAGAGAAAATAATTCTTTTAACCATATCATGTTTAACCATGTACATGTTGGACTGTACATAATTTATAGGGCCCATAAAATGCTGAAACAGTGGCAGTAAGGAAATAGTGGAAGTATTCATCTTTTTCATAGGTTGTTATATAATCAAATCAGCCAACTGTTGTGCCCTTTTTGAGTAACTAACAACTACCTTTGAGTTAATATTGCTGATGAAAAAATACTAAGCTGACTGGACTTTTCTCTGTGGGCTAAATTATTACTGGCAATGCTTTTTGCTCACTGCCTGTGATATGCAGTTGCCTTTGACCATATCAGTGCTCTTCAAATAACTACAGTTAACAACACTCACAACTATGTTGCATTTGTATTCCCTGATCAATCTTCTCTCCTCGTCAGTCTCTCTTTCTACCAACACCCCAAAGGAAATAGTGGAGAATGACATTTTGAAGTCCAGCTCAAACTATTGCTTGTGAAGTTGAAGGAGAGAGACACTACTAGGAAGCAGACCAGGGGCCAACCTCTGGGCTTCTTCTCCATGAAGGTGGGGAATGGTGTGAGAAGGCAGTGCATGATTCCTGGCCAGTTAAATGGATTTTTCAACTGTAAATTGTTGCAATCTGCTCCAGGTACATATTTTTTTTATAGAAGTTGTTGCAATCTATACTTCATGATATTTGCTCCCTGTCTTTGCTTGCCTCAGTTTATATTCTATCTCCTGTCACTCCCCCACAACCTATCCCGGTATGCCAGTCAGTATCACATGACAGAAGCAGAAACATTTATTTGTTTTGTCCAGTTAGGTTGGACAAATATTTGCCACATCCCATATTCCAACTTCCACAACCTTTACTTCTCCTTTAACTCTTATTTTCCCCTTTTACAATCCTTATGCTGATGTACACTTGTTACAGACAACTCACTAAGGTCTAATCTGCACTGCAGAAATAATGCAGTTTCACACTGCTTTAACTGTCATGACTCAATGCTATGGAATTCTGGAATTTGTAGTTTTGTGAGCTATTTAGTCAAAGAGCTCTGGTGCCTCAATAAACTATAAACCCCAGAATTGCATAGCATTGAGCCATGGCAAGTAAAGTGGTGTCAAGCTGCATTATTTCTGAAGTATATGCAAGTCTAGAGTTGTAGGTTTTCTCTTTTTTAGAGTGGGAGACAACAGCACATATTTTATAATCTCATGGAAATGGCATGAAGGCACTGTGCCCTCTATCCCTACTTCTTTTATATACCATATCAACGTTCTTCTATGCTTTCTTAAAAAAAATGATGAGTCTCGAGTCCTGAAAACAAGAACCACATATGTAAGGGAACAATGCTAAATTATTACTAGACCAATGAGGGACAAGAAGAATAAAAATAGATGCAGCAAAGGACACCGGTGCAGATATACTGTAAGAGAGACTGCTTTAACAACAGGCTACATAATAACTGAAAACATACTGTTTAAAAAATAAAATTATATATCTATATAAATGAAAAGCGATCATCTAGCAGCAATGGTTCCAGAGATACCTTAGCACCAAGACCAACAGGAAGGGAGTGGGAGAGATGGGGGTGTTGGGAAGGAATATAGAAAGGTACAGTGTAACTGACATCATTGTGGTAGGTATATCCAAAACAATGCAGACTGGCATGAGGTTAATCCCTCTGGAAACATGCCATCCTAGTAGTTCTTTGGGGCAAAAAGGATTCTGCTCATTCCTGTGACCATTTAGCGCTATTATGGTAGTGCTCCATGGCATAGTTAGCATGACATGGTACAAACAGCTGTGGAGATTTTGTGCTCATCTGGGCTTATTTGACCTGAAGCAATGGAGTTAAAAAAGGATATCTCCACAAATGTTTTTATCATTTCACCTGGAAATCCTATTTTTGTGCACCTGCCCAAATGTGCAACCTTAAAAGAAACCATTCACAGGAATATACCATCTTTCATTTTCCTTTTGCCAATGGAAAATCAAATCTTAGTCAAATGAGGATATGTGAACCTCTCAAAGGACCTTGCCATGTGATAACAACCAAAGTTGGTTCTTGCATTGATACTCCCTGCCACAAAATATAGCAGGCATTTCTTTCATTAAAAAAACCAAACAGAAGACACAATTCATTTATGATTATAAAGACCGAGTATAAATAACATAAAATTAGCATACATATATTTTAAGCCAGTGAGTCTCTGCCCTATTATGGTATTAGATTCACTGGCTATTTAGCTTCCACAGCAGCCCAGGTTTTCAGTAAAGAGTTTCAATTACTTTTCTTATCCCCCTACTATATAAAAATATAAATGCAAAAACAATCCCTCCCCCCAGATTTCCCATCATCTGCATTATGTTATTTTCATCTGAACATGCTATCAATATTGTAAGATATATGCCTTGTTACTAGAATTGTCACAGGAGATCTGCTTTAAGCTGAAAATGCCCACTGGAGTGTAATACCAAAAGGGGGCATCACAAGCTAATTGACAGAAATAAGCAACAAAACAGTTAACCAGATCATCGGAAGAATGAGTAAGGAACCACTCTAATCTAGATAAAGTTAAGGAGTTGGAAAGAAGCTCCAAGGCTTACACAAAGGGCTCAGAAATCCCAGTGATCATAAGCAAAGGCATGAAATGGCTCAACAAGTGACTAACAACAGGGAAAAGGCAGATAGAAAACAGACACACACACACAAAATTATAGTGAGAAGTAGAGTGACATTGGCCTGTGAAGTTTAGCTTATAAAATGAGTTTGAAAATGTAGCCTATGGCCTCAGCACATGTTTCTGAAGAATGAAATGTTGCCACCTACATTGCAGCTGCCACGGTTGAAGATGTCAATAAATGTTAAGTGTTGTCTTATTCTTTAAAAAAATCCTCTTAGCTTTCATCTGATTTTAAATTTTCAGTGTGGCGTTTACATACATACATACATATATATATATAATATATATTTCATATAACATATCAAAGCTTAGAGTATTGATTTTTTAAAAAAATTCAACAGCTTTCTAAATGAGAGGCGTTCATTGCTAAATATCAGGATAAAATTCTGATCCATGGTCCATGCTCTGCAACATTGGTTTTTGATCCAGGGAGGACATCCTGCTAAGCATTTCTGCAGACAGTGCATAACTATTGCTAGATTTCTCCTCAAACCAACTATCTAATGCTCTCTTGGCTTCAAAGTTGGCAATAGGTGGTCCATTAACGGCAATTGTCAAAAGGTCACTGAGTTGCTCTAGGGTAAGACGAGAACGATTGTTTTTGCGCACTCGCTGAAGGGCATTGCGTCCCTTTTCACAGCAGGCTGTTGAAGTGGGAAGGACTTTGAGGATCTGGATTATTTTATTTAAAAAAGGAAATCTCTGCCTATATTTACAAATGTGACTGATTAAATCTTTAAAGCCATTTTTGGTATAATAATCCACCTTGAGTTCTCGCCATTCCATCAGCAAACTCCCTCTGGTGTCCATGCCTTCTCTGATGATGTCAGTGGAAAAGGTTGGCACTGCTTCCAGATGTTCAAATATTTGCACCATATCTTCCCTACCATAGCCCATAAGCTCCTCTGCATTTCTTGGCCAAGCTGTAAGGTCAAACACCTGGCATGCTTTCACAAATGCCCTGGTGCGGGGCTCAAACCTTTGAGCAAGAATGACCTGGGTCTTCTGGCATATCTTTTCTCGAATTGACTGGAATTTGGCTTCAGCCACCCGTAAGTTTTTCACAGCAACACCATTAAAGCTTTCACGGAAGTTCTCCTCAAATTCCTGTAAATACTCACCAGGGGAATCTGCCAGCCTGCTGATCTCTTGGATAGCCTCCTCTATTTTATCATCCACTTGTGACACAAGGAGGTATTCACCTTGGAAGACAAAGGCAAGGCGTGAAAGTACAGCAATTACATCTAGCAAAAAATATATCAGCTTAATTGACTGGTAGTCCATAAGGAACTGTAGGAGAGCCAAGGCAATGGCAGATGCATCTGCTCTTTGTGTTTGCCCACTGACATCTTTGAGATGGGCCACCACTTCCAGGTAATCCTTGATCAGAGCATTGAGGACATTTTGCTCCCCAATGATCCATTTGACTGCTCTAATGTCTCCCAAGAATTCAGTTTCCTCACAGAGAGTAGCTGCAGTGATCCTTAGTTCACACATCAACCTTGGGGAGTAACGGTAAAAACTGAGTAACTGCTTCAGGTTGTTCTCCAGCTCCTCCAAACATGGAAGTTCTTTCCCACTAATTGCATCCAATACCTCCAAGTGTGGCTTGTGTACCATAAGGGGTAAACAAAGCAACCAAGGCAGAGTTTTTCTGATTGTCATGTACATGTTAGCTCTCAGGCTAGCAGTAATATTAGCACCATCTACTCCCAAACCAACACTTGGCCTTTCATCCTGAAGCCTTATTCCCAAGGAGGAGAAAGCCCTATCCAATGCTTGAATGTAACTATCTGTTGCAGAAAAACCCAGCTCTTGTAGAGAGAGAAATTCAGTGGCTGGTGGGCCATCACTGCTGATATACTGTACATAAATTGCAACTGTGTCAGCAAGTAGATCGTCACTCTGCCCATCCAAAATGATGCTGAGGAAGGGAGACTGCCTGACCCGTTCAACTAGATCCTCTCTTAGAGCTCGAGCAATATGATGGATTAGGATTTGACAGTCGCCCTCATTCATATACTGATCCACCACTTTGAGTTCACACTTTCTCAGTAGTTCTGCAAGAGGTCGAAAATCACAATAGGGCCGGCCTTCCATAGCTAAATGATAGGCTGTGTTGAAGAGCAAAGTCATATTGCGGCACATCTCTTCTGTCTTCTCGGGGTGCATCCTGAGCCTGTAGAGCTGCAGGCACTTCTTGTGGAGGTTGCTCTGGCTATGAAGTTTTATAGTGTGTATCTTAAATTGCTTAGAGCCAATGATGAAGGCTGAAGTCCGAGAAGATTGCACCGTGTACTGCCGGCAGACGTGGCACCACATTTCATTCAAGGTAGGGGAGTACCTCAGAAACCAAAACTTTTTTAACCATTCTTGTTTGAAGCGTCGAATCCTCCTGGTGACGGCAGACATCTTGGAGGGCTCATCTGTGGCTGTTATCATGTCATTTGAAACTGATTCATCAGCTGAATCTACCTCCTGGTCATCATCCTCCATGATGGTGGGAACAGACATGATGGTTTCTGAAGCTGCACAAGCATAACAAACAAACAAAAGAGAACAGGAAAATGTTTAAGGAAGAATTCAAAAACAAAACAAAACAAACCACCCACCCACAAAACAGCATGACAGCTACTACCCCACTTAATATGTATCCTTGGCTACATATGGTTTTCAGGAAAATGGAACCTATTACTAGAACAAAGTTTGGTTTATAAACATTTTGAGACCTTTTGATTTTTAATATCACAATTTCAAATACTTCAAATACAGGGCAGCAAACCCCAGTCTCATTCTGGCTACTTTCATGTTCGCAAAAGGCATCAAGAAGATACACAATGAAAGAAAATTATAAAGTTCTTCAAAAATATAGATATTTCAGACACATCATGAGCCATTATATTTCACACTTAGTTCAGAAAGCCAGTCATACATCCTAAAGAACAGCATGCTATTCTTTCTACTGTAAGGGAAAGCATCAAGAATACAGCAAACAAATTCGCTGCAATGGAATTTTTTTATTGAAAATGCACAGATTACAGTAAAAATACATAATTGACAAAAAAGACTTTCCTTATATAGTGCTTGCAGAATACTTTTATTGTGTGTAACTTACCTGCAGGGTATGAAAATGCTTGGTACTCAGGTACCTGAGGAGGTAGCAAAGATGGTTCCACTAATTTGCCAGATCTCAACATATTTAGTTCAGCCTGCAACTCACGAATCTTCTTCTTTAACCGTACACAGTTAGGACATAATGAAGTTGTTGGCATACCAAGGGCATCATCATCTATTGATGCCAGAGAGAAATTAGTGGAACTGTTCATTTTAAAGGATAAGGGTTCTTCATCTTCCAGCAGGCCAGTTTCTTTGGACACAGAGAAAGAGGAACCACGGGAGACCTTCCACTCACTCTCATTTCTGCTTCCACTGTGTTTTGGAGAGCTTTGTTGAATATCTGTTCCACAATTCTCTGAGGCATGTTGTGCTTGGAATCTGGAAGACTTTCTAGTGGAAGGAGTAGAATTCCTCGTGACCTTGTGCTCTTCCATCTTTGTTGACTCTAGAGAAGCCTCTAGGACATCTTTAAAGATGAGATCTATTTTCTTTTTCTTTGCTTGAGGTTGGGATATACCTTCTTCAAAGCTGCGTTTGTAGGGACTCTTCCCTTGCTTTGATGTGGTGAGCTCAAGGGGATAGCTCGTATCCTCTTGATTTTCTGTATTTCTTTCAGCTCTTTCCCGTAGTGATTTTTTATCCCCTAGAAAGACAAATCAGGAGTTGGGGTTATCAGTGGGATTTGTGCAACATTCCATATCCTAAAGGTAAAGCAAAAAAGGGGGGGGCAATTTTTGTATTTTCATCCAAATAAATAATTACGATTAAGGAAACTTACTAGAATAAAAGTTCAAAAAACCTAAAAGTGCAGAAGATCTTTTAAAAGTCAAACAATGTCTAGACAGCCATAGAGAAGTCAGCCTTAGATACTTGGAACAGAAAACAGACTATATGCAGTTTGTTTAACATAACAGACAGCCAACTTGTGCAGGAATAAGACTAAAATGTTCAATCTGTTGGCTTGAGAAAAGTGTAATAGTATCTTTGACTTGGTAAAAGGTATCAGGTAAATGGTACGTGACACTTGAGATCCATAGATTCCAATGTGAAACAAGTACACTTGAAAGACCTTTTCACTCTTGTTCAAAGAGACATGAGAAAACAAGGAGATTATAATCTCATTTCCCATATTGCTTATTAGCAAATTGAGATACAACATGGTGAATTCCAAGACTGGGGCCTACAGCAAGTTGCAGAAGATTGCTAAACATTATGTCCTTTAGCCAAAATTCATCAGAAAGCAGAAACTTTATGCATACTAGCAGTAACATAAAACAATGGGAATAGCCATATATCCTTACCTGGAAATACAAAAGATGATGTGTTTGGCTCAATTTCCATCTTTCTTCTGTCTTGTAAATTACTCCAAGAATCAAGAGCCATGGTTGCTTTCCAAACAAGATGTTGTTTTTATATTGTTATATACAAATATTTCATTTTAAAACACTTTTGTGCTTTTGCAACCACAGTACAATAAATGTGATATTTCACAAGTTGGCGCCATAATTCTGAACAATTTCAACAATGGCCTGGTACAGACCAGCTTTGCGGCAGCCCGGGGCCAAGATAAGGACTGGGGAGTGTGGAGTGTCTGCACGCTCCGTGCTCTCCCGGCACCATTTTGGACGCACATGTGTCCACATGCTGTGCCTGCCAATGACGTGTCTTGTGTTCTGTGTCCAAATGGGGAGGCGCACAAGAGACGTCACCACACCGCTCCGGGGAGCTAATGGCGCCTTGGCCGCAGCATGGAAAGGAGCTGCTTTTCGCAGCTCCTTTTTGGGGTGGATCATCGCCGCACCCGTGCGGTTGGTGAAGCAACAATTCGGGGCAGAAAGGGGCGCCGTCTCAGCGCTCCTTTCTGCCTGTCTGTATCCCCCCAGTGTCTTCTGTTTGAAATCTAGACTAAAAGAAAAGAATTGTGTCTCCACAATAGCTCCAAGATTGCAAAATGTAGATTCCTGGAATTTGGCAAACAAACTAAAGAGATCCAAGGGAATGTATTTCCTGGTTATTTAGGTCATGAAATTGGTTAATTTTAATTAATTTAGCCTGCCATGCCATTTTCCTAATGATGACAGAATTCTTAACCAGCCGAGAGAAAGCTGCAGTCTGGCCTTGCATATTCATTTCTTCACAGGGCCTCTAGACAGGGAAAACACCATGCCAGCTATGACTGATGCTTCTCCCAACCTTTTAGAAAGGGTTGTGAAAGAGATAAGATTCTGGATCTTGGTAAACGAGAGGAAGAGAAGAGTGAGCAGAGGGAAAGGATGAATGAACACCATGGGAAACAAAGACTATCAAGAAAGAAAAGATGTAGAAGAGAAAGAACAGAAAGAAATTGTACTGGAGCAGAGGGGATGAAGGAAGAGAAAGAACATCAGCATGAGTAAGGAGAAAGAAAGAACACTGTGCTTCATAGGAGAACACCAAGGTAGCTGAGTAGAGAGGAAGACCACCTGGCTGTGTGGTTGAGCGGAGCGAAACAGCTCCTGGCAGGTGGAAGGGAAAGAGCTCTGGGACCTGTGACACTGTGCTGGTATAGCTACACAATCTCATTATAAACATTTATCTCTATATGATGGCAAATATTGAAATCCTGTTATAGAAATGTAAATGGTGGCATGGTGGTTAAATGCCGATACTGCAGCCACAAGGTTGTGAGTTCGATCCCAGGGCTCCAAGGCTGACTTTTTCCATCCTTTCATAGTTCGGTAAAATGAGTACCCAGCTTGTTGGGGGGAAATTAGCTTACAGATGGTAAACCATTTAGAGAGTGCTGAGTTCACTGATAAGCAGTATACAAATGTACATGCTATTGTAATTGCTATTGCTAAAAAAATGCAACATTTGAGTCAGGTCCCATACCTTTAACTAACCTTTGGGGGATAAGACCTAGACTGAAGTCATCAATTTGGACTGGAAAGATTTTCCCCATTCCTGTTATAGGTTAATGTTCTTAGAAGACCCGATAGAGTAGTTAACAAATGGGATTCTATTCCCATGCTAAACATGGAAAGTAGTGTACATAAATCTTTAATTTCACACCATCACATAATTTGCTGCCAGATATTGAACTCATCAATCTGAATACCATAACTTTTATTTAAACAGAATTTCCAGCATCTGTGGGAGTTAAAAATACATGGGAACATTTAGGGCCATTGCTTGATGAAAAAAGTGAAAGGTGGGCCATGGGGCATAGCAAGATTTCTAACAGGCAGTGGTGATGTGTATGGCTTTCACTATGGCTATAGCAGCCAAACAAACAGAATTGGGGGTATACTTATCAAATTTGCAGATGACACCTAATTAGGAGCAGTAGCTAATACCCCAGAGGACAGGATCAAAATTCAAAATGATCTGAACAGACAAGAAAGCTGGGCCAAAGCTAACAAAATGGATTTCAACACGGAAAAATGCAAGGTACTGCACTTAGGGTGGAAAAATGAAATGCACAGATATAGGATGGGTGATACCTGGCTGAACAAGACTACATGTGAAAGGGATCTAGGAGTCCAAGTAGACCACAAGTTGAACATGAGTCAATAGTGCAATGCGGCAGCTAACAAGGCCAATGTAATTTTAGGCTGCATCACTAGAAGTATAGTGTCTAGATCAAGGGAAGTAATAGTGTCACTCTATTCTGCTCTGGTCAGGCCCCACCTGGAATACTGTGTCCAATTCTGGGCACCAAAATTTAAAAAGGATGTTGAGGAACTGGAGTGTGTCCAAAGGAAGGCGACCAAAATGGAGAAGGGTCTGGAAACCAGGCCCTATGAGGAACGCCTTAGGGACCTGGGGATATTTAGCCTGTAGAAGAGAAGGTTAAGAGGTGATATGATAGCCCTGTTTAAATACTTGAAGGGATGTCATATGAGGAGGGAGCTAACTTGTTTTCTGCTGCTCCAGAGACTAGGACCCGGAGCAATGGATGCAAGCTACAGGAAAAGAGATTCCACCTCAACATTAGGAGGAACTTCCTAACAGTAAGGGCTGTTCGACAGTGGAACAAACTCCCTCGGAGTGTAGTGGAGTCTCCTTCCTTAGAGGTCTTTAAACAGAGTCTGGATGGCCATTTGTCGGGGATGCTTTGATTTAGATCTGCATGGCAGGGGGGTTGGACTGGATGGTCCTTGCGGTTTCTTTCAACTCTATGATTCTATGAAATGAAGGGAAATATCTAAAAGGACAGAATCCAGTCTTCTCCCTTTACTGACAGAATTATCAGCAGAAACCAGGAGGGGCCTCCACTACACATACATGCACATACATGCACACGTGTGCCTTCAAACCTTTTCCTAGAATGCTGGGAAACTCCCTGAAATAGGTTTTAGGATAACACAGAATGCTACTCTACCTGGGGGATGGAGGAGAAAGAAAGTCTTATGATATTAAGGAATAAGTAATTATGTGCAAATGTTCTCCATCTGCATGAATTACAGAAAAACTGTCAACTTGACTAAAAGTTTTCTTTGGTCAATCAATCAATCATATATACATTTATATATGGAAAAAGTACTATTTCTAAAGGAAAGGAAAGCACCCTTTCTTTGTTTTTTAGATCATGCTTCCTGTTCTGGAGCCCTCCAGGTATTCAGGAGTATTACAAAATACCAGCCCTGATGTCTGTGATAGTTGGGAACTGTAGTCCAACATGTCAGCAGGGTGTGGGGTACTGAAAGATTGTTTTAGTTCATACAAGCACTTTCTGCAGCACCTTAGAAATGCTATTTCCTCATTTTGTGATCAAGATGAAGGAATGACTTTTCTACAGTGATTGCAAACACCTAGAATTTTAGTAAGTTCTTATATACATTGTTTTATGGATTACTCTGCCATGAGATGCACATAGGTCTCATTCCCAGAGTTTTTTTAAGTGGGCATTAAAGACCGAGATGTTCTATTTTTAAAAGACTCAGTAACGACTGGAACAATTTGGACTTTAAGGGCAATTTAAAAACATTTAAAATGAATTTATGATCAGTTTTATTTTATACCTTGGGGATTTTTACTGCTACTTTTACTTTAAATTTTTAATGCTATCATTCTTCATATTTTGAAAAGTGGGCGCTTGGTATCTACTGGGGTTTGGTTCCAGGACCCCTTTGGATACCAAAATCGATGGATGCTCAAGTCCCATTGTGTATAATGGTGTACTAAAATGGTGTCCCTTATATAAAATGACAAAATCAAGATTTGCTTTTTGGACTTTATATTTTTTGGAATATTTTCAAGCTGTGCATGGTTGAATCTGTGGACAAAAAATACGGGTGATATGGAGGGCTGACTGTAATTTTTTAAAAAAAAGTGCTACCTGACATACTTGGTAATTTTTCTTTTCTTTTTTTTAATGCTAACTAGCAACTATTTTAAGGATATAAACAGTATACAAAACACGTTACATAAATAAATAAACCACCCAAAAAACAAGGACATCTTTTTAATCTATCAAAAGGTATTCATTCAATCAAGGAATTTCAATGATTATTGGATTAAATGTGCTTCTGAGAAGATCACATGCTAAATGGTGGAGCCCTAATTCATGCTTTTGTTTTTGTTTGGCTCTTTTATGCATGGGATTTTAGGTTTTGCTGGAGGCAACCATATGCAGCCTTTACACTCAGCATGGTCTAAACTGGAGTAGTTGCCAGAGATGGGGGAGAACCTCCTATTATATTTTATCAAATGCATGGCACAGCCTTTAAGAAGCCAGTTATACATAACAAGCTTCAAAGTCTTATTCTTTGGCCCTCTAGATGTTCTAAAACAGCTTCCAGAATCTCTCTTAATAAATAATAATAATAACATTTTTATTTATATTTCCCGCTTCTCCCTTTGGATCAAAGCGGGATTACAGCAAGTACATATATAATTTGGAATACATCAATCAAAGAAAAGAAAGTAAAAAAGGAAGAGTTGTTACAGTATTGCTCACAATCATGAGGATCAAGTCATCATATTCAGGTGTAAAATATTATTCAAAATCAGATTAAAGGAGATCAGTTGGATAGGCCTGCTAGAAGAGATCCGTCTTAGACACTTTTTTAAAAGGCTTCCAAAGAAGTCATAAGACGGATCTCTTCCGGTAAGTTGTTCCAAAATCTAGGGGCCATCGCAGAAAATGTTCTACAAGGGGTAGTTTTCAACCTGGTTTTAGGATATTCTAATATTTTTGTTCCAGATGTTCTGAGAGTGTGGGGTGGATTATGTAGGGAGAGGCGTTCCCTTAAGTAACTCAGGCCCAGACCATATAGGGCTTTATAGGTAATAACCAACACTTTGTATTGTGCCCAGAAGCTGATCGGCAGCCAATGTAAAGATTTCAATACTGGTGTAATATGCTCTGATCTCGATGTTCTGGTGATCAGTCTGGCTGCACCATTCTAGATCAGTTGAAGCTTCCGAACCTGGTACAAAGGTAGCCCCATGTAGAGCGCATTACAGAAATCTAAACAAGAGGTGACTAATGCATGTACTACTGTTTCAAGGTCTCCCTGAGCCAGGTAGGGATGCAGTTGGCGTATCAGCCGAAGTTGACACCTTGCACTCCTGGCTATCGCCTCCATCTGAGATGTCAACTGTAGAGGCGAGTCCAGGAGTACTCCCAAACTGCTAACTTCATCCTTCAGGGGAAGTGTGACCCCGTCAAGAATGGGTTGACACATCTCCTTCCTTGGACCAGGAGCAACTATCGCGAGCACCTCTGTTTTCTCTGGATTCAGCTTGAGGTTGTTTTTCCTCATCCAGCCCATTACTGACTCAAGGCAGGCATTCAGAGGAGAGATGCCATCCTTAGTCACTGGAGCAGTTGGAGACATAGAGAAATAAATTTGGGTGTCATCAGCATATTGATAACATCACGCCCCATGTCTCCGGATGATCTCTCCCAGCTGCTTCATGTAAATGTTAAAAAGTATGGGGGACAGAATGGTGCCCTGAGGACACCAGATGTCAGTTGTCTTTTACGAGAACAACTGTCCCCCAGCATCACCATCTGGAATCTGCCCGAGAGACAGGAACAGAACCACTGAAGTATGGGGCCCTGATTCCCAACTCTCTCAGTATTGAATGCCGCAGAGATGTCCAAGAGCACCAACAGGGCCACACTACCCCCGTCGATGCCCAGACGGAGATAATTGACTAGGGCAACCATGGCAGTCTCAACTCCGTATCCTGTCCTAAAGCCAGTTTGAAATAGGTCCAGATAATCGGCTTCATCCAAAACAGCCTGGAGTTGGAAAGCGACTCCCCTCTTGATCACCTTGCCCAAGAATGGTTGTAAAGAAACTGGCCTATAGTTGTTCCTTACAAGGGGATCTAGAGAGGGTTTCTTTAAGAGTGGTTTGAAAGTGGGGGCTTTTGGGAATGGACGTCTTAACCATCTGAAGGACCAAATGTTATGAACCACTGCTGTAGAATACATGCATATCCTTCGTGTTTTGATGTTTCTAATGGCCTGAGCTTTCAGGGTTTTTTTGGTGAATAAAAAAACCTCTTGTACAGTGGTGCCTCGGGTTACGAAAATAATTCGTTCCGCGGCCGCTTTCGTAACCCGAAAAGCCTTCGTAAGCCGAAAACCCATAGGCGCTAATGGGGAAAAAGCCGCGGCTCTGCCGCGGCTCCATTTAAAATAGCGCCGGAGTTTTTTTTGTAACCCGAAAAAACTTTCGTAACCCGAAACAATAAATCCCTATGGGATTTTTTCGTATCCCGAAAAATTCGTAACCTGGGTATTTCGTATCCCGAGGTACCACTGTACTTAGCAGTTACTTGTAGTAAAGGTGTATCGTCTTTATCTCATGTTCCATACACATACATGTTTTCACACACATAAACAAATAATAGTGAGACTGAAAACAATCCCATTTCTAAGAGGGCACAGTAGAAAGTACAGTGAGCCCACGCCATACGCAGGCTCCTTATAGGTGGCTTTCAGCATATGCTGAAGCCACTTGAGAAATGGGCAAGTGCCCCACATGCACGCATTGCCACGCGGCCTGCAAATGGTGTGTGCGGCCACAGGGCGCGCACACAGCTGCACAGCAAGCATGAGCCCCATTGGATATAATGGGGCTCAAGCTTATGCATTTTTTGCTTTACATGGGGGGGGGGAGAACGTATTCCCCGCGTAAAGGAAGGACCCACTGTATTATCTTTTACCAAGTCAAAGCATCAAGATAGCACTTATATGTGTTGATAATGGGTCTTAATTATGAATTTCAGACTTAAGTGAACTGCTGCTTATCCTGGTCTATGCCCATTTGTGACTCTGCTGTAAACAAAAAAGCTCTTGATAACCTTAAGTGATACATTATCTAGATAATTAAATGAAGTTTTTATGTACAGTGGGACCTTGTTATCCACTGGGGTTTGGTTCCAGGATCCTCCGTGGATACCAAAATCCGTGGATGCTCAAGTCCCATTAAATATAATAGCATAGCAAAATGGTGTCCCTTATATAAAATGGAAAATCAAGGCTTGCTATTTGGAATTTATACTTTTTTCTTGGAATATTTTCAAGCCGTGGATGCTTGAATCCATGTATAAAATATCCGTCAATAAAGAGGGCCGACTGTACTCTATACTTTTGAAGATGTAGTCAATACCTGCCACTTGATGTGTTCATGAGTTTGCTCCTCTACCAAAAAAAGAGAAGCTTTGGAATTCACTTGTAAAAAATAGAAAATTGCAGAAATGGTGCAACTTTCAAACATTCTAAGTGAAGTTTCTCTACTACATCATTGTAAACCCATCCAAAGATCTCCTTCCATTTCAGATGAACTATTGCAAAAATAAATTTGAAAACAGGATGCTGAAGTTGAGCAACATATAGCCCTCTGGATGTTGTCAAAGTGGAAATCCCACTTTATAAGTGGCCTTACTGAATAAGGCTGATGATACTGGAATCCAGCAACATCTGGAGGGCTACAACTGGATCATTTGTTTTAGTGGGAATGCTATTTTGATAGGGCAAATTACAGAGAATTCTATGGTCCAAAATATCACTCAAATATTTTTCAGAAAAATAAAACAGAGAACCAAAGCTGCTGAAGTCAATCAAAGTGTGCTTTAATCTGAATATTCAAAGGGTGGGTTCATTCCTTTAACAGAGACAAGGCTAAGAGGCACCCCTGAAGTATAGCCTCAGAATTCCTTGGCTAAGGCATATCTAAAGAACAGAGAGAGAAATCAGGAACAAACAAGGGACGGTTATTTGTTCCTGCTGGGAGAAGGTACAGTAGGAAACATAGCTAATAAAGTAAGAATTAAAATGAGGTTGTCAGCAGTATTTTCTGTGTCAGAATAAATGTTATGCTTTATCTCACACACAATGAGGATGGCTGGAAGGAAGATTAATGTGCACAGGAATATTGAGATAACTGGAACATTTCCATGCAAAGTGATAATATTGTTTGACCACCTGTGTGTCTAGCAAAATGCCACTGGGTTATTGTCCATTGTACATAGGGATGTAGGAAGAGTCTTGCTGAGTGAGATTAAGGGTACATTTAATCCAAACTCCTGTTTCCCCTCAGTGGCTTGTCAGAGGCTTCCAGGAAACTTATAACCACAGCAGGAAGAATACCCTGGGATTCAAGGGACACCCTTGATAGATCGGTTCTCCCAGAATTCTTCAAAACTCATTTAAAAATAATTAAGCCAGATTGCATAAAATGTCACCGTATTTTGTGGCAACAAGTTTCATCAGAAATGCTTATCTGTAAAACATCACTTTCCTTTTGTGAATTGAATTTTCTACAAACTTATTCTATGTGACTCAGTGTTCTAATGTTATGAAGAAGTGAGAAAAGTCCTCTACCCACTTGCCTTATCCCATTATCCCAACAGTCATTATAAACATTTCATTATCCTATTCATTATAAACCTCTCCCAATCTGCTTATGTGCTATAAGAATATGGAGTTCCATATTGTCCTTCACTAAATGAACTGAAACAGTTTTCAGGATGCTGATGCCTTAATTATTATTTAGAGGGAATTGCTTCAAGACATCCTGCCATGATGAAGCAAATATTGAAACAGTAATGTGTATGTGTTTATGTATGTAGACATGACCCTAGCTTCACACATTGTGCATGCCAGTTCCTAGCATCTCTTACTCTATAACTTACTGCATGGCATATGCAGAAATGGAGATGGCCCAAACCAACAGTATTGTGTGTACTGTGAGGGACTCGTCTGCCAAACTGTACTTTTTCAACCACCATTTGCTTTCTGCACTTCTAATACAGCAACTTCTTAAGGCTTAGTGCAGATATGCCCCATAAGACATAATGATCTGCCTTAACCTGAGTGATACGATACGCCTGCCTAAGTTCAATGTTGACTGGCAAAAGACCACTAGGATATGAACCAAATAAATCCCAGCCACCTTTTAATTGAAAACATCAGAGCTGGAACCTGGGGTTGCTACTGAGTTGCACCCCTGCTTAAGATAGTTATTACACAGAAGCAGGGGATTCCTTTAAATTGAACTGTCTTAGCTGTTTAGATCATTATTTTTCCTTTAGCTTTGCTGCCTTACTTCCTGTACCACAGAATGAAGCATGTCTAACAACTTCAGAGGAACCAGATCAGAGAACAATTAAGTGGGCATGTGTAGTATGGGTAGAAGGTAGAACAAACTTGCTATATGGTAATGTTCTTATGTGCATTTTCAAGCAGCCCAGAGCATTCTGACCTCCTGAATCCCCATGCCCTTTACTTGGGCACTTTGGAGCAATGCCGGGCAGCTATTCACATATGTATCCCACTGTGCCACCTGGAGCTACTAGCAGCATAGTTTACTCCAGGGGTGAAAATGAGGTGCCTCATGTTGATCACATGGCTGGGGACCTTGTTCTGATCTCAGAGGGAGCAACCTGCAGCATCAGCACCAGTTGGTTCAGCATGTGAACTGCCACCTGGTGTTGCTCTGGAGGGTTCCAGATTTTCTTATAAGATCAAAGAGTAAAAGGTGAGGTTTTTTAAACTGTGTTAAGAATGATATGTCATGGGTTCAGTGCTGAACTGGCCATATGTCATCTGGACAGTTTGCATCAGGATCAGGGGACTGGATCCTGCTGTGAGGAGGTTGGGAGGATGTGGTATTTGGCCCATGCAGACACAGACACTGTTTCATATTTCAGGACCAATCTGTACATTACACTTCTTTTACAGCTCCAGTACAACATACTTTATACATGTGAAAAATTTCTAACAGTGTGTGGAAGAAGCAATCAAAGGGATGAGAGGAACTCCACAGCTTAACCTTGTTTCTCCAACATTTTCTCCCTCACCAATGTTCATAACTGCTAGATTTGCTGGGAACTGTGAAAAGCACATCTAGCAATTCTGATCCCTGCTTGAGCATGGAAGGAAAAAGCCAAATGTTCCTGAAAAGGCCAACAATTCCTGAGGTGGTATCCTAAGGCTAGTAGAGACAGATATATTTGAGGAGTTCTCTGTTACTCCTAATGAAGAAAGCTATTAAATATTACTAGGCCAAAATACGCTGGGCTAATTGCAAGAATAAAATAATCTTTTAACAGCCTGAGACTTTGTCTCTTCTCTACATCACTCCTCCTGCACATAGAGACACTATTTATGGAAAGCCTGGAGTTTCTACTAGTGACAAAACCCCCAGGATTGGCCTTCCTCCCTGCAAAGGTGAGCTATGATCATTTACACAGCTTACAGGCATTCCTGTATATATTACGTAAACCTGTCCAGTGTCATAATAAATGTTATTGTCTGTTGCTCTTTGTCACATATAAATATAGTGGCAAATTTAAGTTTTCTACCAGTGAAATACATTTTATGTGAAGCTTTCTGGACCGACCTTTTACACTGGAGCAAAGATGACATAACATATCATGAGGCAGAAAGTCCAGTGTATCAGAGAACATCTCTTTCAAGTCAGTTTGCCTCCTGGCCTCCTAGGCAAATATTAAATAAAAGCTATCAACACACACACACACACACACACGTTCGTAATGAATTTGCTTACGCTGGGATGTCTGTTTATTTGAGTTAGCTGTCTGATGATGCTGGATTTTTTAAAACCCTCTTTGGTTTATGTAAATAGTTTTTTTCTAAAAAAGATACCTGCATGCCTAGCTTATAAACGTACTCAGGTGTTTTGTTTTAAGCAGTGAGAATGAATAAAGGAAAAACACCCACCTCTTGTGAGGTTTCTGTTGATGGTCTCCTGAGACATGCTGTGCAATCTCTTCATATAATCTTCGCTGTACCAGACCCTCAGCCTCTCCCCTGGCCTGATGTCCCGACAGGTTCGGAAGTAAATCTTCTCACTGTGCTGGAAGGCCATCAGGTTCTGTTCTCTCTCTTCTCGGGAGATGGCCACATACCTGAGGACAAGGATGAGGCAGGCATTGAAGCTTAATAGAAATTAAACAAACCTTAGCCACAGTTGCAGCAGGGGTGACCTTCAAAGGAAGCCACAGATACAGGAGTGTCGGATGGCATGAATAATGACATGCAAACTGACAGAGCTATAAGAAAATAACATGCACACCTCAGGAATATTAAACAATTTCTTAAAACTCATCTAGGCCTGTTGTTTCTACTTGGGAAGAGACTTACCCCCTGTACACACTGGCCACAAAGGCCGGATTGGCAGCGGAGTCAGGGTGTAGCATCAACAGGATGCATACCCCAGCTCTGGCCCCAGGGAGGCATGATGCAGCACCAAAGAAGCATCATAAAGCCACGCTGCCATGACTATTTGAGCCAATACAGGGAGAGGCGGGATATAAATAATAATAATAATAATATAATAATAATAATATAATAATATATTATTATTATATTATTATTATTATTATTATTATTATTATTATTATTGCAGCCTTTCCAGGTGCAAAAAGGAGCCACTTTAATGTGTCTTCTTTTTTGCACCCTGGAAAAGCTAGATCGGGGTCTCTGCATGCGGTTGCCGCAACCCCAATCCGGCAAAAATGGAGGTGCCTGCAGGCCGCCTTTTAGGGGCTGTCTGCACAGCCCCTTAATTGTCATCAGCACTCAAAGAATGTGTCACCAACCAAAAGTGTATGCCTTTTCCTAAAAAGTTTACAGTGGCTTAAAATAAAACTAGTGCCTCCCTTGGACTTCTCTTGCCACTGCATTCTTAGAACCAAAGGTGCTTTCATAATTGACCACTACATGGAATTGCTGCTGTAAGGAAGTCATTTCAAACCTCTTTCATAAAGCAGCTGGCAGTGAGAAACCCTCAACCATCATAAAAATAACATAAAAATAAGGTGGGGGGAGCACATCTGATTTCCCTCAATCATCTCTTTCTTTCTGTGTTACCAGAGGCATCTAACAGAAAGAGACAGCTGTGGAAATACCTGGAAGTATAAGGAGTAAAACTGTCTTAGACAGTCATGCTGTTGCCATTATACCAGTGCAAAACAAATGGAGAGGAATGCCCATCCAGTGAAAAACTGATTCTCACAAAGATGGATGCCACTCTCATAACTTCAGAAAATCAGTTATCTTTCCTTTTACTAGGCCACCAAATTAACAGCAAAAATGATTGTTGTATGCTTTTAAGTTGTTTCTGACTTATGGGGACCCCAAGACAACCTTATCGTAGAGTTTTCTTGACAAGATTTGTTAAGATGGGGTTTGCCTTTGCCTTTCTCTGAGGCTGATTTGTCCAAGGTGACCCTGTTGGTTTCCATGGCTAAGCAGCAATTCAAATCCTGGTCTCCATTTCACTGCAAAATCTTCCTACAATTAAATCTGATAACTGATTGATGATAAGACCAGAGGAACTATTCTAAGTTGCATGGGGAATTACTGAAGGCCAGAAATTCCCCTCCCCTGCTTTGATTCATCATGACATTCACAGGTATTTGCATTTTGGTAATCTGCATGCTTAAATCATATACAGAGTTGGAAAATTAAAATGCAAATGAAACATTACAGATTTTCAAACATTCTAGTTTTATAAACTGAATAAAAGAGATTGCTAGAACCAGAGAGTATTTTGGGATTTTAAGAGAGGTCTGCTAAAGATTTAATTGAAATTAATGAGGACTGTGCACATTTATGTACATAGCTAAATAAGAGATGAGCAGGGGTCATGCTGTATTACTTCACTGAAAGTAAGAGCAGCTCCAGGGAATACTCCATTTTAAACAACGGGAATGGTTTTAGCTTTTACCCCCAATGTAATTTATCATATTTTACACTGAATACTTTCATTTCTGGTAAACATCTTTCTAATATGTGCATGGGAGTCAAATCTAATACTAAAGCTTGTATTATAATGAACACTTTTGGGTGGCAGAAATAATTAATTACAGTGCTAGGAAAAAAAGAAGCAGAAGTAACTGCTACAGACTTTGAACCATATTTATGTACTGAGTAAGAGAGAATGTTAGAAAACTTTAGCACTTGTCATACTCAAAATGGATATAAACACTTAAGAAGACTATGCATGTATGGACTACATTTATTTCCCAACAACAAACCAAGTTATCTTGTACTGTGGTAAAATGGATTTATTCTATACATGCAATGTGTGCTGAGGCGTTTATTCATGTTTTCATAAGACAGCCTTCTTCCTTCTCAGGTTTTGAACAATTGTTAAGGAAGAATGTACAGAGGCCAGGATATCAGTGATAACGGAAACAGCATTCACCAGTTTCCCTCACTGGGCATGTAACATACATAGGAAAAAGTGTATAAAAATTGTTGGGTAAACCACAAAGAACACAGCAGTTTCTGGATTTGCAGTTAAGCTTTCTCATCCAGCTTCACTGCCACACATTGCTACACCAGGGTAAAGATAACCAGGGAACAGATTGTGCGTATTTCCAACTAAGTGAAAAATTTTCAAAAACCACTCTTTGTTTCTGATGGGCAACTATGGACTTTCAATCAGAGGCATTTCTGGGGGGGGGGTGTCCAGGGAGAGTGGACCACACTGGGTGACACCTCAGAGAGTGATGTTTGCCTTCCAGTGTGATGTGCACCCCAGTTCCTATCCATGGGTAGACTGGGACACCCAGAGACTGAAGGGACTAGGAAGAACCTGATCAACCCATCTGGAAGCGGCAAGGAGGCCAGCCAGGACACTGTTGGCAAGCCACGGCAAACTCCTGGAGGCTTCTCCCAATGCCGAATGGTGTCTGGACACCTTTGGAACTCGCAAACAAGGAAAGGAGACTAGAACAATCTGGAACACAACAGTCCCTTTGGGTGCCCCAGTCTTCCAGCTATCAGCGGCAAGTAGATGGAGTCTTTCTGTTCCACAGGGGCACAATCTACTCCTGGGGGCCAATTGGTCTGGCACTTCTGAGCCTAGGGGTGACAGCATAAGTTACCACACTGAGGTGACACTAACCCTAGTGATGTCACTATTTTTAGTGAGACTAACATGTATGGCCAATGGTAAGGGATTATGGGAGTTGCAATCCAAAACAAGTTCCCCATCCTGACTTAGACATTTAGAGACAGGAATTCCCCAACCAGGTTTTGTTTTTCTGGAGTGTGTGTGTGTGTATACAGCTTTTAAAAATGGAAAAAGAAAAATGAGAATCTTAGAATCAGTTCAAAACCAAGCAGCTCCATATATGCATTCACTTGAATGAACATCCACTGTGTTTTATAGATGCACCAGACCCCCCCCCCCCAAATAAACTTTGGTCAGTGTTCTAGCAGTTCTAATCACTTTTCAATATATATTTTAGTATTTGTGCATTTAGAGTGGGCCTATCATATTTGCTGGGGTTAGGGGCACAGGTCCCCCATGAAAGTTGAAAAACTGGACATTAAAAAAACACAACACTTTCTTTTTAACCTGAGAGAACACCTCTCTAGGAATCTCTAGGTCCTCCAACTCAACTCTGTGGCCAACATCCTCCAGAAGCTGATCATGCTAGAGGACCTAAAAATGCCTAAAGAAGTGTTTTCTCTAGAAATTTCTAGATCCTCCAGCTTCCAGCAGAGTCATGCAGGAGGACCTAGAGATTCCTAGAGAGAACATACTAATAAATTCCATGAATAAACAAAGCTGCAAAAGTCAAAGCTGCAAATGAGGAGGGCCAACTGTATATGTGGCACATCCCCAAAACCTGATTCAGAAGAAGCCTCTGATACACTCTCATGTAAGTTCCTCATTCAATATACTTATCTATGGCGGGATACAAACCGCCGCTTTGCGGCGCTCCCCCGCTGGCGCCATTTGCTCCGCGCGGGAGCCGCAGCAGCCAAACTGCGCGACTCCTGCGCGGAGCAAAAAAGAAGCTTCATTTCGGAGCTTCTTTCTGCGGCGCCTCTATGACGTTGCGAGGCGCCGCAGGCGCATTCGCGATGTCATAGGCACCACGACACGTCTGGACGCTATGCGTCCAGTACGTAAAGATGGCGGCGCCCATGTGGAAGGGGCGCCACCATCTTGTACGTACTGTATACGTACTAGGGTTAGAGGGGTGCGGAAGCACCGCCCCTTCCTAACCCTAGTATGTATACAATACGTACTATATGGCGGTGTGTATCCCGCCCAAGTTTCCTATAGCACTACACAGAGCTATAGTTCAAATCCTATGAGATAGTTCATAGATAAGAAATCTTAAAAAAAAAATGGTAACTTGAATTTGAATTTTTGTATAACAGTGAAAACAAGCACTGTTGTATTTTACGTGTAAAAATGAACCTAAGGAACAGGACTGAATATTACAGGTATGCTTTACTTAACAAAATATATGTTTTCCTGGGCTTTACTTCTATAACAGAAACTTTGGTACTAGAAGTAGAAATAATATGGAAAGAACAGGGATAAGTTCCTACCCCACAGAACAGAAGAGCAGTTCAGTATGTTACAGCAAACAATTTTATTCAAAACTAACATTTTGCAAATGTGAAATGAAACAACACAGTCAGGTAAACCTTGCATACATAAGCAAACAAACCAACAAAAATATTTTGAATCTTCTAGAGAGCCTTGAAAGCTTCTTTCAAAATGGTTCCGGAGATTATTTTTCTTTCTTTCAACAACCTTAACTTTTCTATTTATCTGTTTTGGTGGTGAAATTTATAGATGTTTTTATGTGTTTCAACATGCCAGGGTAACTGGTGAGGCAGGCTAATCTGCTTTCCCCTTTTCTTTCTGTTTTGCTTTTCACGCATGGTCCATAAGTGGAGGCAGTTATTTATCTTGCCTGTTGTACGTAAACACACAGCTACAGCAAGATCACCTAGAGTATAATCCCATTGCTTCTGGGTCAATATTTATTGCATTGTTTACTGCAGACATGCTACTCTGACTCAATACTGTGACTCAATAGAAGTCTGTATTTCTCTAGCCCTCCTTTACCTTCCTCCCAAAACCAATGCTTCAAAAACAAACAAGCAACCAACCAAATACTTCCATCTATAGAGATGGACATCTATAGACAAGAAAAGGGAGGTTGGGCTGGGCTCCCCCCCCCCCCCCCCTGGATTGTAAAAACCAGTTTCTTTGCCAGAGGCATTGTTAACTAAAGTATGGGCCCAAAGAGAAAGGCTAAAATAAAGCTGCTTTGGGTCACTTTGGAGGTATGCTGTTTAAATGACACAGACATCTTAAGGGTCCAAAAGCTGTGCCAAAGCTGCGCTTCAGTCCTTAGGACTGGAGCATGGCTTTGGCACGGTTTCTGGCCTCTTAGGATGCACGCATCATTTAAACAGCATACCACCAAAGTGACCCAAAGCAGCTTTATTTTGGCCTGTCTGTTCAGGCCCTATGTCTGCATTAAGGACATTTCTAACCAAATACCTTTCCTTTGCTTACTGTTGAGAAGTGAAGACTTATTAAACAAACAAACAAACAAACAAAGTGTAGCAAAAAGATCCTGAAAATTATGTAAAGCCAGAAAAGTATCACGTGTGGTTATTTGGGGGAAGGGAGAATTATGAGGGATGCAGAGCTAAATGTCAAAACTTATGTGTCTGATTTTCTCCAAGCCCATCTTCAGACACACATGTGTCAAGAACAAATGACCAACAAAGAGTCTGAGATTTAAGTATTGCATATTTATTGTTAACAAAAATAGTCATAAAGATAAATTTCCATTATATTTAAATAGCATCAGGATAAGCACAGCAATATAATCAAACGGGGCACTTAAACATGCCAAATTTTTAAGCCATCACATACAAGTAAGCATCCTTAGTGGGATTATACAAATAAAACATTTCATAGAGCAAATAACATATCCCATGTTGCTAATTTCCTACAGAAAATAGTAAATTATGATATCTATTATGAAGTTGAAGGCTTTCAGGGCCGGCATCCATAGTTTTTTGTGGGTTTTTCAAGCTATGTGGATGTTCTGGAAGAGTTTATTCCTGACGTTTCGCCAGCATCCGTGGCTGGCATCTTCAGAGAAAGCTGGCATAGAAGTGAGTGTGGTATATATACTGTGTGACCCTTGGCCTTGAATCAACAACAGACCAACATACAGATTAACATGTAAATCACTTCCTCTCAAACAAGGGTCACACAGCATAAACAGTATAACCCACTTACTTCCATGCCAGCATTCTCTGAAGATGCCAGCCACAGAGGCTGGCAAAATGTCAGGAATAAACTCTTCCAGAACACAGCCACATAGCCTGAAAAATCCACAAAAAAACTATGAAATTTATTCATCTATTAATGTCATATTTCTCTCTATATTAGTATTCTACTTTTCTCAAATCTAGGGGTTTCACTTATACTGTTTTAAAGCAGAGCATGTAAAAGTTACTTTTCGGACTACACCCAGAATCTCCCAGCTAAAGGATTTTAGGAGTTATAATCCAAAAAAACATAAATTTGCAAAGAATTCCCTTGACAGAAACAGCCCAGATCATAATTTAATGTATTACTGAATAATGGTGAGGAGAGTGATTCAAGTACCAGAAACCCCAGAAGCTCCAATTATCCAACCCTCCGTGGTAGTTGAGAATGCTAACTGTTTCAAGTACTGTATGGCTGAGTTCTCAACAGCAATTCATTAAGGAGGATAGTTGTGAAGACTGCTCCTGTACTGACATTGACATCACTTTACAACAGCTTAACATGCAAAGCAATCTTGGCAGGGCAACTCAAGACATCAGGGGTGAGTTACTAATGTCATTCCCAGTTATTTAACCCACGTAGCATTAAAATGCATAGGATACTGTTCAGAGTTAATAAGCAAAATGCCTGCTCCATAAAGCTAACTATCTAAATAGATTTGCAATTTGCAAAACTTACTTTGTAGGTGAAATGCCTAGAGGATAAGACTTCCAGATTCTGTGCATTACTTCTTTCATGTTAATTTGCAATTAACTGATGCTACAGCTGGCTCAAAAGTTACACAAATGCTTAATTTCATTGAATCATGCAATCATGATACACATCTTAGGTCACATGGATATTTTTTCTCTATCAAAAAGCAGTAACACTACAGATGAGTTGTTTCCTCTATTGTGCATTTAAAGTCAGCCTAGCCACAGTTTCATTATGTTTATGTTATCATGCTTGCTACAAACAGGGCTTTAAGGATTATGCTTTCCTGCTGTTGTGCCCTAAGGACATTATCTTTTGTATCTCAGTTTTGTGGTGAGCCATTATATATACGTAGCAGGGGAATAGATGCAGGTACGAAGCAGGTTGTTCACATGCAGTTTCAGTATTTTATATTATAAATAAATGCAATAATAATTTGATTCCAAAAGCCCCATGAGGCCAGGCTGAGATACATTTCTGATATATTAGGGTTTTGACAACTTTGGCACAATGTGTGAAAAATTATGTCTCTGTTTGCCTGTCACCATCTTAAGCAGTAAACAACATAAGCAGGCAAATCTGTGCTATGACAAACTATAGACTTGTATCTGTGTAACCTACAGTATACAGTGCTCCCTCGGGTTACGAAATTAATTCGTTCCGCGGCTAATTTCGTAACCCGAAAAACCTTCGTAAGCCGAATTGCCATAGGCGCTAATGGGAAAAAAAGCCGCGGCTCTGCCGCGGCTCCATTTAAAACAGCGCCGGCGTTTTTTCGTAACCCGAAAAAACGTTCGTAACCCGAAACAATAAATCCCTATGGGATTTATTCGTATCCCGAAAAATTCGTAAGCTGGGTAATTCGTATCCCGAGGTACCACTGTATATAAAACAGGAATTCAGAATTCAGGAGAGCAAAAGTGGCATCACAAAATCAGTATCCAAGATTGCTCCCAGTGCTTTTACAAAAGCAACTCATTCCAGTTCTCACAGGCAATTTTTGATAAATCACAGTACAGCATGCAATAGCCAATAGATAAACTGCAATAATAGTCTCTTGAAAAATTGCAGTTACAACCAAAAAGTTCAATAGGCTGTCCAGTTTCAACCCTTCTTGAAGACATGTTGCTTAGCTCTTAAACATATGATTTCAGTGAAACTTATTTTCAGTGACTGTTATGTCTAAATTCATTTTTATATATTACAAGAGTACAAGATTACCTAAAGTAGATGGCATTTTTCATAACTGCTTTTGTGCCACTTTGACAACTGAGAAAAACAGTATAGTATTCAGTATGATGATTGACTGTTTCCAAGCTTGAAGAGATGATGTTTGCTTTTAAAAAAATATTTTCTATATAGTTACACTTCCTTTCTTTTGCCAGAACCTATGCAGTTTTAATATTCCCCAAACCTCAGTTGACCATAGCTAAGGCCAAGAAAGCAGTCATATTAAAAAAAGCTTCACTGAAGAGATCAAAAGCCTATCTAATCTAGTCTCCCTTAGTGGCCAAAAAAGAAAGCCTTCTGCATGAGCCTTTTATACCTGGGATGATACATATCAGAAATAGAGCAGAAGTAGAGCAGAAGGACAGGTAGCAAAATACATTTTGTGTACTGCTCAATTATTTTTAAGTGCAATTAGTTTATTACAGCAAATCATGAGTAATGTTTCCTGAGCATAAAAAGTCAAGGAAAGAAATTTAGAGGGGATACAGATGGGCGGCTTGATGCTGCCCATCTTTACCCCTCGTCAGCCCTGCACAAACTGCACCGCACGGTACCGACACACTCCCTAAAAAGAAGCCGCCTAGAGCGGCTTCTTTTGAGGAGTACCATAATTACGCTCACACATCCTGATGCCACTGCTTCCCGCGAGCACTGTTTGGACGTGCAGATGCCCAGACATCATCATCGTGTGCCCTATGTGGGCGGGGCTGTGGCAAGATGGCAAACAGGTGCCCCTATTAAGGCTGGGCGTGTATGGACGGCCAGCCCTATGGAACCCTTAAATCTGCCCCAAGACGGCGCTTTTTGCCTGTCTGTATCGGGCCTTAATTGGTTTTAATTAACCTGTGATTTGAAGGCTGGACTATGACTTTGGAGATCAGGGTACCAATCCCCAATTGGTCATGGTAACCCACTGGATGACCTTGGGCAAATTACACTCTCTCAGCTCAGAGGAAGGCAAAGGGAAACCCCCTCTGACCAAAGTTTGCCAAGAACACCACATGATAGGGGCCTTAGGATCAGGAATGATTTGAAGGCGCACACAGCAGCAGCAACAACAACATTCCAATGCATGTTCTACAAGCCAGGTGCTATGTTTCCAAGTTCACAGAGCAAAGCCTACAGTTGAGTTCCCATAATTTATATCACTCTTAAGGGGAACTCTAACTGACTTTCCCCAATAATAATACTCAGTAGTATTTCTTAATACAAAAGCAGCTAAACATTGTTTCTGTTTTAATGATGAGAACTAGAAACGGTATTTTCTCTTCCGTGACCTAGTAGTCCGAACAAGAGGAGTCTGTTTAGAATAACTTTGGTTAAGCTCTGACTTGAGTTCAGAAGGGCTCTTTGATTCTGCTGTCTGCTGGTTCATTCCCTGCCTATTGTTAGAGACCTGACTATTATTCACACTTTGAAGCTCATTCTTGATTTGAGTCAAAGTCTGGCACATCTGGCTAACCTGTCCACTCAGGTCAGACATCCTCTGGCTGATTATATGCATGTTATTTGCCATGTCTCTGTGGATTGCCACCAGCTCTTGATAGCACTGCCTGAACAGGTCAGTCTGTTGGATATGGGTGTCAAGGAGCTGATGGCCTAAAAGTGGGCTTTGGGCACATGGCTGATGGGCCCTACTGGCAGATGGGGAACATGAATTTGTCTGCTTTAGGTTTTGCCTTTGGTTAATAACATCTGAATGATCCAACAGAGATGAAGAATGAAGAAAAGAGGGTATGGAGAGATGATCAGTTTCTTCTGTACCCTTCTGTAGTGATGAAAAACCATGTTGACGCGAGGGACCTGGGATCTCCTCACCTTCATCAGCTTGGGGGAAAAAACCAAGAACACCAGATTAATAATAATAATAATAATAATAATATTAAAATTTATTTATATACCGCTATTCCATGGATCATAACAGTTTACAGCATAGTAAAAACAATTTAAAAACACAATATACAATAAAATAACAAGATAAAAACAACAGTACAATTACAAGGCTGACAGAATGGAAAAACGTCACATTCAGGGGGAGAGAAATAACACCAACGTTCATGGGGGGAATGCCTGATGAAAAAGGTAAGTCTTCAAGTTTTTCTTGAAAACGTCAAGGGAAGTGGACATGCGGAGCTCATTAGGGAGTGTGTTCCAGAGTCTAGGGGCTGAGACAGAATAAGCCCTCCTCGTGACAGCGTAGTGGACATCTGGAACCGTCAACAGATGTCTTTCTCCTGATCTAAGAGTGCGGGGCAGACTATATGGGGAGAGGCGGTCCTCCAAGTACCCTGGGCCCAAGCCATATAGGGCTTTATAGGTGATAACCAACACCTTATATGCAGATACTCCTTTAAAAATTGCTGTTTCAACAACTTCAAGAGAAATCCACAATAAACTTGGCATTTTAGTAAAAAACAGTATCTCCCCAAAACTATTGGCAGTTTCTGGAAAATATTAACTCTCATGTGATATAATGCTTGCTTTTTAAGAAATACAGGTCAGTAAACCATGAGAGAATTGATCTGGGACAGCATATGATGTAGTCAGGTTAAAGCTGCAGAGCCAATTTAGCTGGGACATATCAGCAAAGGGGAGATGGGGAGGGGAGAGATGCCCAGACAGGCAGTGTCACTGTGAACAGGGTAGAGATTTCTAGGATAGTGCTTCTCAGGCTATCTGATGTGGAGGAATAGCAGTTACTAATTTCCAATGTTCCAGGAGACAGCAATAAATGTGTATCAATTTGTACAATTGTTTGTTTCTTTCCTGGAAACATGACAAAACCCAGCAGCCAATGGCTCAGAGATTAGCACTGATCCAAGGATCATCACTTTCAATAGCAGTGTTCTAGAAAACTATTATCTATTACATAGTATTAAAATATCATCATCTCTAGAATACTATTACTGAAGCTCCTTTTTTGCAAAATGTATTCCATTTTGTTTCACTAAATGATTGTGTATTACCGTTTTTAGGCCACTAGGCTTTTAAGCCAGTAGGCAAAGCAACTTACTATTTGGGTTGCAAAATTATCAAGAAAAGAAGTAGTAGCAATAGCATGTACATTTCTATACTGCTTATCAGTGAATTAGTACTCCTTAAGGGTTTACAATGTGTTAGCCAACTGCCCCAAACAAGCTGGGTACTCATTTTACGAAAGGATGGAAGGCTGAGTGGACCTTGGAGCTCTGCATAGGATCGAATTCACAACCTTGTGGCTGCAGTACTGGCATTTAACCACTGTGCCACCAGTGCTCTTTCTGCAAATAAAGTCCCTTATATTTGCTGGAGTTAGGGGCACAGGACCCCTGTTAATGTGGGAAAACTGCAAATAACAAAAACACTATGTGTTTACCTGAGAGAACACTTCTCTAGGAAGCTCTAGGTCTTCCAGTGCAACTGTGTGGTCAGCATCTGCCAGACACTGACCATAGAACAGCACTAGAGGAGCTACAAATGCCTAGTGGAGTGTTCTCTCTAGGAATCTCTAGGTCCTTCAGCGTGACATTTGGTTAAAGTTGACCACAGAATTGCACTGGAAGTTCTAGATATTCCCAGAGATAACATATTAATAAAATCCGTGAATAATCAAATCTGCAAAAGTCAAAGCTGCAAATGTGGAGGGACGAGTGTACTTCTAACACATAAAACGCCTACTACTGTTAGAATATGATTACAACAATAAGGTCCCAGAAGCTTCAGGGTTAGTAGCAATCACCATTTGTGTTTGCCTTTCCTACTGGAGGGACTTGCATACTTAAGCAATATTTCCCATTACTTTTAAAGGTCTAAGGTTCCAAAAGCAAACCACAAATTAGTGACAGAAACTTTGCATGCAGAAGTTTCCTGGTGTTACCAAATAAAGTTGGAGAGACATCTGACTGATGTTTCTGACAACCACAGAAGTAGATAGGACTCGACAGACAGTATAAAAACAGCTAGATACACAATGGCTAAAACCGCTCAAGAGTGGCTAAACCTACAAAACCACTACAAATGCACCACTGTTCTTCCTGAATAAATAAAAACTTTTTACCACTGTAGTATTTTGTAGCCTTTTATTTCCTCTATCAAATATAATCCAGAACAGCAGGTACATCAATACAGAATAATAAAAAGAGTAAAGAGGTACTGGGTCATACTTCACTAGAGTGTTCAGAGCTAGAATTATATAGGCTATGCTTAACATCTAAAATTGCTAATGGTCCAGGCTACAATGAGGTATAACAGACCACAGGACTCTTTGCCTGCTCATGCTGTAGTATCAGTCTTCCGTGTACCTAATCGAAGCTTCAAGTCCTAGACCAGACCTGGGAGCATCTGTGGTTGTGTGACCTCCAGCCTAGCCCACAATACTGCCATACATGTGCAGGGCAGATCACAGAAGACCTAACTTACAGTGCAGACTATGTTCATTGAGAACCTACCACAGATTTGGTCCACTATATTAATTACTATATGAAGTGCATTGAAAATGTATTACAGTCAGACCTCCATATCCACAGTGGATCCATTCCAAATCCATCCCCCCCCCCCAGCATGGATACAAAAATCCACACATACTCAAGGCCCTTTAAAATGAATGGCATACACACGCTGCCATTAAATAAAACTGGGGCTTGCCATCCACAGATGGTCAAATCCATGGATGGCAAGTCTGCCAATAAAGAGGGTGAACTGTACTTGCTGTATCACATACATTTTTGTTTTCATTTTTTAAAAAAAGCAATGAAAATGGTTTGTCTCTTATACATGTGGTGCTTGGTCTAATAGTACAGTTGGCCATCCATTTTCACGGGGATCCGTTCCGGACCCCCCCCCCCCCCCGCCCGTGAAAACAGAGGCTTGCGCTGATTCAAGCCCCATAGGCTTGGATGGAGCGTACCCCCATGCGCACGGCACAGGCCACACACCTGATACACGCGCCATTGCAATTAGTGGAGTTTGCCCCTCCGCATATATTCAAGGGTGCGGCTCTCAAATCTGTGTATTAGGAGGG
Organism: Sceloporus undulatus; assembly: GCF_019175285.1. Lineage (NCBI taxonomy): Eukaryota > Metazoa > Chordata > Lepidosauria > Squamata > Phrynosomatidae > Sceloporus > Sceloporus undulatus. The sequence continues at coordinate 306,073,363 of NC_056522.1, read as the reverse complement.
GCCACCGTAAAGGCATAAATCTAGATTTAGTGATACTTTGAATAGAATCACTGAAAACAGTGAGACTTAAAATTAGTTACATGACCTTTCATTTCAGTGGGTCTACCCTAATTCTTACCAAGGCTGAATCCAACAAATACTAGATAATATGCTCTGAGTAAGATCTCTGAATAAGATGCTCTAAACTACATGACTATGTTTAACATATGCATTCATTTGTTCATTCATTCATTCGTTAATATAAAAATTCTTGACAGGGAATGAGGCACAGGCCTAGGAATAACCACGTGAGTTGGGAATGTGCACCTGCATGCTAAATGCACAGTGCCTTGAAAGATCATGGGAATTACACTGGCCACCCACGTGGATTATGTACAATATGGGCAACTCACATGGTTTCTCCTTTGTACAGTGCTGATCCAGTATAAACATTGCCACCTTTATGTGTTTCTAGACTAACTCCTAATGTTGGACATACTGAACTATGTAATGGTAAAGACTTAGTTCAACTTTTAGTTTTCCTTCTTTGTTTGTTTGTAAACTCCATTTTTTTTACATTTGCTGTTCTATAGTGGGCCCTTTGTATCTGTGGGGTATCTGTTCCGGATCCCCCTACAGATGGCAAAAAATGCAAGACCTCACATCCCGTTGTTTGCAATGGGCTTATGCTCCTGCCTGCGCCAGAGCGCATGGGAGTGTGTGCCCATTGCAAAAGCTGGGGCTTGCTGTCCGCAGACGCTCAAATCCACAGATGGCAAGCCTGTTCTTGGCATGGGTGCACTGTACTAGGAGTTCTATTTTGTGATAATTTGACTAAAGAATTATACCTCATACTATTTTACTCAAGGTTTATTCAAGATGCACACAATCTATTAAGAAAATAAGAATGGGAATAGCAACAAGGTAAAAAGATCAAGTGCAACAGGAAAGACTCAGCAAAAAAATACAGCTAGATTAGCTTTTGTGTTACAGATGATTTTTGATCAGAACTGATATGTGCAGAGGGGACAGATGAGGAAGTAATACTTACAGCTGGTTGATGGGCTGTCAACCACGTCCAGATCCGCTTTCCGGAAGCCGTGTGTGTGGCGTGACGAGTGCAGCGTCGACTCGATGGCTCTCTCGTGGGCGGTCAGGACAATGGCCGAGGGCCTCCCCGGGCTGCTGGGACTGGAGAGGGACCTCTGCATGTATACCAGTTTGTCTTTGGTCCTTCTCTTCATGTCATCCCATCTATGCTTAATATCTTTTACAGACCTGGGGACGTTGCTCACCGATGTGATCTTTCTGGCTATACCTTCCCAGATCTTGTCCCTGTCTGCATGGGATAGACGTATTGTCTCCCTTCCAAACAGCCTGGCTTCGTTCCGTGTCACTTCAGTGACGAGAATGTCCAATTCCTCCCTGGAGAATTTGGGCTTCCTCTTTCGTTCATTCATGTTCCTTGGGTTCAATATCCCACAAAGCATAAATGGGTAAAAAGAAATCAATGGGAAGTACCCATACTACTACAAGTAAGATGCACGACCAGATGTACATAGTCCCAGCTTGGTAAGGCGCCTCTCCTCTAATCAACATAGTGCTTTCCACTACATATAGAAAGTAGTAAATATTTTTCTCCCAAATAGCAGTCATCAGAGTTGTCTGTGTGGCAGTGGATATGGGTGGGAAAAGATTCATGTCATTCGTACGAATTGTAACCTTTGTACAGTTCCTAATATTTTTGCACATGTCTATTTTTGTATTTTATTATAAAATTAATAAAAGTATTTTTAAAACGTACAAACGGAATGATCATTTTTCATTCAGCCACACCCACTCAAGAGTAATACAAAATTCTAACTGGCACAATTTTGGGGATTTACAGCTACAAGGTACATTGGAAACCATTAGCATGCAATCGTGGCTTCAGAGCCTTTAGTGGGTTATGTATCTCCCTATTATAAAATGTAAATAAGCAAACTATTCTGGATTCTTACATTTTAGAATTTGACAGGATTACTAAATCACTTTGATATTTGTTTGCATTGCAAAGGATGAAGAATCTCATCTTTATCAAATAGTATCTACAACATCCATAATGCGCTGAGTAGAATACTTGCATTATGTAAAAGAATTTCTCTAGAATAGAACAAACAAATTAGTACATGATAAATTTATTTTGACTCTAGATGATTTAGGTAAACTGTATTTCATATGTTGTAATGACTGCAATACTTGATATTCTTTTGAAACTAACCAATGGCTACTAGGCATGATGGATATATATTCCCTCCAGTACCAGATACAGGTATGCTTCTAGACTTAAGGTCATTACCTGAACCCTTGCTGGGCTCAAACTAGGTGGCATTTAAACCCCACACCCATTACTCCTGAGTACCCAAACACTCACTGAAACTTTTTGTAAATATTTTGAGGCAAACAAAGTTCCAGAGTAGTAACAGAATCTTCTTCAGCTGTTTGTAATCAAGTAGTGAAGGTATAACATAACTGCAGTGCTTTGAGGACTGGGGAGGTCTTAAATGCATGCTTATGCCCCCCCCTCCAGTTTTAGCTTTAGGCATATTCATACAAATGGCTAAATATGCATATCTAAAATGTTTATCTGTCTCTGGAGCAAATTTAAAGAAGTCCATCCCCTTATCCGTTTGTGATACCCCCCCCCCATTACATTGATTAAAAGGATCAGAACAACCATGATTGGCTTAATGAATTTCATGAAAAGCTCACAGACATCATTATGGAACCTCCTCCTTTATCATTTCAGCACTGCTCTGAAGAGCTAACATTTAAGAGGATGCTTAGCTCAAATTCTTCATGCTCAGTTCAAAATTCACTTCCAGATTCAAACAGTGATTTATTAAAATATTTTAAAAAGAAAAGCAGGGTACATTTTTCACTTATTCTGTCCTTTTAAACTTTTTGATCATCATAACTGAGGTAAGTCACAGCACCACAGTCTCAAATCAGGCAACTTTTCGAAAAAGAGCAATCTCAAATACTGCAGTACTGTACATGTGTTAATCATCAGACATGGTTATGGTATTTCACTGAGGGATGCGGAACCTCCAGTCTACCTCTGCTAACCCTAAAGAATCCACCAGCCAAGTAAACAAACACTTTCTACTTTTCGTGGGAATAACTGGCATGATTTCCTTTATGTCCCATCTCCCATTTCATGGCTGAAGTGGCGGAATCTTCTCCAGTTATAACAAGAGATTATTTGAGCACAAGTAATGAGACCACAAACTAAAAATGGAATTAACTGACCTTCAGATGCTACAGTCCAGACAACATTGTTTCTTATAAATACTAGAACACATAGGCAAGTTTTGCATAGCCTATATTAAGCATTATAATATTAGGCTATCTTTTGAAGGGGCAAATAGAATAATTTGCAGCTGGCTTCCTGATTCTGTCGCCTTCTAGAGAAGCCAGGGGATGTGTGCTCCCTGACTATTCCACTGCTTCAAGATGTTGTACGAATGAGAAGGGAAAACATACTATTTCTATCAAATAAAAGTGACAATAGCCAAACAATCCACCAAAGGTTGCTCAGGAAGAAGAATGCCAATTACTGTTTAATTGGCAATAATATATGTTACTTTAACAGCTCTAATCAATCTTCTCATCTCAAGACACTTTCCTATCTTTGAGGGTTCCGAGCCTTTCTTTTGCTGTTGTCTGAAAATGGGATTAGCAGAATTTTGTAGAAATTAATTCCTCAAGAAAATGCACAAGCTACAACATGGACAAAACGGATATTAGCCTAATTCTGTATTATGTTGCTGTCCAAGAGAACAATATTTGAGTGTCAGTAAATTTTAGGACAACCAAACCAGAAATACATATAATATAAAACATACTTTATAGTACTCAGTGTTAGAAGCCACTAGGATTAGATGTTTGTATGTTTGCTCATTTATTTTTTAAAAAAGAATCAGATAATCCCATGGAGAATAGGTTTACCAGCATTACTGTGTTAAGGCAGCTGTGGTATTCTTCTTAATACTATATGATTGAGAAAACCACAGGAGATAAGCATTGCTTCCAGATCCCATTTATAAGCTGCCAGCTGATGTTGGAAACAGAAAGATGGACTAGGACTCTGACATGATATAATAATTAATCAGACAGTAAAAGTGAACTCATTCTTTAGAAAATGTGAATATGAGGTTGTATTTTCATTCTTGTCCTGTTTGTGGACTTCCTGTAGAAAACTGGCTCGCCACAAAACACTTGACCAGACCAGTCTCTGGAGACATCCACATACTCCTTTTCTTTTTTTAAGCATAGATAATCTGGATGAATGTATACACTCCAGGGTTACTGAAACTGTTATTTCAGCTAAAAAACTATTTTAGCCAACTTTTTAGTTGGAGGATTTGAGGGGTCAAGTTTGACTCCATGGTCACATGTTTTCATCCAAATTAAGGACACTGTAGAGATACCAAAAACTTTTTTCTCTGCACAATTGGATAAATACAACACTGTTCTTACTATCCTCAATGTGTTAGTTCTGTTGTTATGGATGTCCATTTGTCTGCAGTGCAGACACTGAAAGAAAGAGAGAGGGGGAGAGGCAGAGGGAGAGAGAGACCGACTTTTTGGAATAAGGAAACAGTAATACCACCACATTATTGGCCAATTTGTGTGTGTGTGTGTGTGTGTGTGTGTGTGCGCGTTTTGTTTGCTTTGAAGAGAAGGAAGAGGCATTTAAATAAAGTAGGAGCACATGTTACTTTTTGCAAATGTTAATGAGATGCCTTTGCAAAAGCTACTGAAAGGCCTTAGATTGACAATGAAAACTGCTGAGGTTAGAAACAGACAAAAAATACAATTTTTCCTAAACTGCCATGAGCAATAGAGTTACAGTACTATGGAAAATATATTTAAGCAGTTTTTAACAAAATGAAAAGTAAAGAAAGTGAAGGAAGATGCAATTTCTTCTAACTCCAAATGAAACCTTACTAGTGAGTACAGAAGAAGCAGACAAAATATTTTCTCTTTTCAATGATAAAATTAGAAACCAACTGTTTCAATATGGTAATAGTAATTTCCAAAGAATCAACCAAAAGACAGAAGTAATATGTATTGTTCTCGCTCTAGACTGCAAACAGCAAGGTGAGAAGGGAGATATAAATGAAAACTAGACTCACCTCATCCAATTTGATGTAGTTTCATCTGTCCCATCTATGGATTTGTAGCGGTTGTTCTTATCAACAATCTGAAAAACAAAAAAAGAGGATAGGCATAACCAGAATAAGGAAATGAGGCAATTACCTTTTAGTATCTTAGACATTGGTTTCCACTTATCTCCTAGATAGAATCAGGTGATGACTGGTAAAAAGCTTAAAGAACTGTTTACTTCTAAACAACTGTTTTAAGCTTGATTCAGCAATATAAAAAACCCTAGATTCCCAAGTTTGCTTTTCCAGTACACATACTTCAATGTTCCACTGGCTATAAACAAAAGAGCTACTCCTGTAACCTGAAAACCACAGGCATTGATCTTTTAGCAAAATTTTGAAAGGATCTATACAACCAACTGCTACAAGAATCATACCGCTGGGAAAATAAGAACAGAATACTAACCAGCCAAGAAAAGAATCCAGCTGATTTGTCTTGACTGGAGAGTTTCCCTTCGTATGGTCCGAAGATATGCCCTTTGGGAATAACCTCACCCACGCAGCGCACATCCTGCTCCCCATTTGGCTCTTTCACCACTTCCATGCCAGGTGGGACAGTCAGTGCAGCTCGATCAGGGATGCCAATGGGTACTGGAGCATCTGACACAAACACGGGTGGGCCATGATTTGGACATTCATCCACAAAATACTCCTGGCAGGACTCACAAACTGTAGGAGGGGAAGGAAGAAAGAGGAATTATCTTGGCCCAATAAGATATCAACAGATATTAATGAGGGTGCAATAATTTTTGTGGGGACTGATTTTCACATCAAAGCTCTGTGGTGCAACAATTTGCCATTAAACTTGTAGGCAGGTTCTGTGAAAAAGTGTAACCAGTTTCTAGCCTATGACAAATCCAGAGCCATTGGAATATAGGAGAATATGCAAACGCCAGCTTGGACCAAGCTAAATGATTGCAGTCAAACCCTAAAAATTATTCAGGAAAGCAAATTAATATTTATAGGACACAAGCATAGTTCAAAGAATCAAAGAATTGAATGGAACCCAATCCAACCATTTCCCAGAAGCAGGCTAAAGTGCCTACCATTTTCCGCACAAGTGGTGGCATGGTGCTGTTTTCCTTTCCTTACTAAACAGCAGCCAATGCCAGAGAGGCATGGCTGGAAGTGAAAGATGTATTCTTTTGGTCATCCCAGACACCAGACAACATTCTGCTAAGACAGAAGAACCCACAAAGCAGGAGCCTTTATGGTGTTTCACATACAGATATACTTCACTTAACAAAGTCTCTGACAGTAAAACTCCTTTTACCAAAGGCTGTTTCCATCTGCCTAGCCCACTTCTTTTCTCCTCATCCTATGTTTTAGTAGAATTGGGAGAATGGTTAGAGAAAGACAGACTTTTGATGTGTGCCCCAGTTTGAACTGAGAAGGAATGGGATGCTGTTCTAGCTGATCTTATTGTAGCATGGAGTGTGTGGCTACAACAGGAAAAATAAACAGCAGCTGCCTCTAGAATCCCTTGCTGAGCACATATGAACAAAACCAAGAGGAGAAAAAAAGCAGATAAATCTGGCTCACCAGCTTAGCACAGATCTATGAATTTGGCCAACTAGATAGAAATCATACGTAAAGTGGGTTAATGAAAGCAAAAGCCACCCAGATAATTTCTGTAATAAGCCTTGAAGTGTTCTCTAGAGAGTTTTGGGTTGTTTTTGTTTACTTAACCAATGCTTACCTGACCTGGCTGTTTCATTGCACATGAGCCCTCCCAAGAGTCCTGGTGGTGCAGTATTAAATGCCTATACTGCAACCACTCAACCATAAGGTTGTGAGTTCAATACCAGCTAGGGGCTCAGGGTCGACTCAGCTTGGCATCCTTCTGAGGTTGCTAAAATGAGTACCCAGCTTGTTGGGAGCAATTAGCTTACACATTGTAAACTGCCTAGGGAGCGCTTAAGTGCACTGATAAGCAGTATAGAAATGTAATTGCTATTGCTATGTGTATACTATTAGTTTAGAACAGTGGTCCCCAAACTGTGCTCTTTAAAGGATTTTGGACTTCAGCTCCCAGAATCTCAGACTATAGGCCAACGTGTCTGAGGCTTCTGGGAGAAGAAGTCCAAAATCTCTTAAAGGGCACCATTTGGGGACCACTGGTTTAGAACAATAAGCTTGCTAAAACACATTGAATCACTCTTCTTTTCTATGATGTAGGAATCCATCCACAGTCTTTCTATGTTGTTTCTGCTTTGTTGTTGTTAAGGTGGTAACTCTCAAGAACACACCTACTTCATTAACTGCAGTATACTTGTATCACTCTTTTCTAAAACAGAGATTAATGCACAGAGAAGAAATATGAAGTGGATCTTATGCAGAGAAACACAACAGGAAGAGTACAAGATTCCCTTTACTGAGGTTCTCTATGACTCCATCAAGCTGATATGGCTTGTTTTACATCTGGCATAAGCTCTTTGGTCACCTGAGATGCAAGGGATCACATTATCCCCCCAATGTTAAAGCCATATTCCCTAATCACCACCACTCACCCTCTGTCTCATTCTGGAAATCTATTCAGATAATGTGTGGATAATAGAAGTTAAACCAAAATACCTAGCATTGAGAAAATGCCTTCTCAAAGCCAAACATTGGTGTGTAGGTGTCCTTGGAGATTTTCAGTGTTCACAGTACTCCCAATGGGTGCCCAGATGCAAAATAAATAAATAAATCAATAAAGGGCATGCTAGGGTCAGCCCTGTGCAGGCCAGAAAGGTATTACACACACACACACACACACACACAGAGTTTTGCAAAAAGTGCTATTTTATTGTTGCTGTTAACTGCTGTCGACATCGACACATGGAGATCCTATGAATGAGGGACCTCCAAGTCACTCTTTCATCAACAGCCCTGCTTAGCTCTTGCACCACTGAGGGCTGTGGCTTCCTTGATTGAGTCTATCCATTTGGAATGCGGTCTTCTTCTTTTCCTGCTTCCCTTCACTTTACCAAGTATCAGTGACTTCTCTAGGGAGTTATTTCTTCCCATGATGTGTTCAAAGTACAACAGTCTCAATTTAGTCAGCTTGGCTTTTAGGGAGAGTTCAGGCTTGATTTGTTCTAATACCCATTTATTTGTCTTTCTAGCAGTCCACAGTATTCATAAAACTCTTCTCCACCAGCGTATTTCAAATGAATTGATTTTCTTCCTATCAGGTTTCACCACTGCCCAGCTTTTACAATCATACATAGAAACTGGAAGTACAATGGCATGAGCAATCTTAACTTTAATATGCAATGATATATTTTTATACTGCAGGATCTTGCCTAGTTTCTTCATAGCTTTCCTTCCAAGTCCTAGCCTTATTCTGATGTCTTGACTGCAGCCTCCATTTAACTCCAATGACTAAACCAAAGTATGAGAAATCACGAACTACTTCAACACCTTCATTTTATACTTTAAAGTTATGTAATTCAACTGTGGTCATTATTTTTGTTTTTTTAATGTTCCACTGTAAACCTGTCATTGCACTTTCTTTCTTGACTTTCTTCAGTAATCATTCCAAGATTTTGCTATTTTCTGATAGTAATATTGTGTCATCTGCATATCTTAAATTGTTAATGTTCCTTCCTGCAGTTTTTGGCTTCCTCCATGTCTAATCCTGCTTTATGTATGGTATGTTCAGCATACAGGTTAAACAGATAGGGAGATAAAATGCAGCCTTCCAGACCCCCTTTGCCAATTGGAATCATTCCATTTCTCCATATTCTGGCCTGAAGATATCCTCTTGTCCTGAGTACAGGCTACACATCAGGACAATCAAATGTTGTGGCACATCCATTTCATAGAATCATAGAATCATAGAGTTGGAAGAGACCACTAGGGCCATCCAGTCCAACCCTCTGCCATGCAGGAAATCCAAATCAAAGCATCCCTGACAGATGGCCATTCAGCCTCTGTTTAAAGACCTCCAAGGAAGGAGACTCTATCACCCTCCGAGGGAGTGCATTCCACTGTCGAACAGCCCTTACTGTCCTAATGTTCCTCCTAATGTTGAGGTGGAATCTCTTTTCCTGTAGCTTGCATCCATTGTTCCGGGTTCTGTTCTCTGGAGCAGAAGAAAACAAGCTTGTTCCCTCCTC
>NC_056522.1:306041304-306063971 GCF_019175285.1 Sceloporus undulatus | reverse complement strand
GGAGGAGACTCTATCACCCTCCGAGGGAGTGCATTCCACTGTCGAACAGCCCTTACTGTCCTAATGTTCCTCCTAATGTTGAGGTGGAATCTCTTTTCCTGTAGCTTGCATCCATTGTTCCGGGTTCTGTTCTCTGGAGCAGAAGAAAACAAGCTTGTTCCCTCCTCAATATGACATCCCTTCAACTATTTAAATAGCGCTATCATATCACCTCTTAACTTTCTTTTCTCCAGGCTAAACATCCCCAGTTCCCTAAGTAGTTCCTCATAGGACATGGTTTCCAGACCCTTCACCATTTTTGTCGCCCTCCTTTGGACACACTCCAGTTTCTCAATGTCCTTTCTGAATTGTGGCGCCCAGAACTGGACACAATATTCTAGGTGGGGCCTGACCAAAGCAGAATACAGTATCACTATTACTTTTATTGATGCAGCCTAAAATTGCATTGGCATTTTTAGCTGCCGCAGCACACTGTTCACTCATGTTCAACTTGTGGTCTACTTGGACTCCTAGATCCCTTTCACACGTAGTTTCATTCAGCCAGGTGTCCCCCATCCTATATTTGTGCATTTTATTTTTCCGCCCTAAGTGTAATACCTTACATTTCTCCATGTTGAATTTCATTTTGTTAGCTGTGGCCCAACTTTCTAGTCTATTCAGGTCATTTTGAATCTTGGTCCTGTCCTCTGGGGTATTAGCTATTCCTCCTAATTTGGTGTCATCTGCAAATTTGATAAGTATGCTCCCAATTCTGTCATCCAGGTCATTGATAAAGATGTTGAATAACACTGGGCCCAGGACAGAGCCCTGTGGAACCCCACTGGTCACTTCTCTCCAGGATGAAAAGGAGCCATTGTTGAGCACCCTTTGGGTTCGGCCGGTCAACCAATTACAGATCCATTTAACAGTTACTTTGTCTAGCCCACATTTTACAAGCTTGTATGCAAGAATGTCATGGGAAACCTTGTCAAAGGCCTTACTGAAATCAAGTTATACTATATCCACAGCATTCCCTTCATCTACCAAGCTGGTAATTTTATCAAAGAAAGAGATCAGATTTGTCTGGCATGACCTGTTTCTCTGAAACCCATGTTGAGTTTTTGTGATTATGGAATTGCCCTCTAGATGTTCACAGACTCTTTGTTTAATTATCTGCTCTAGAATCTTTCCTGGGATTGATGTCAGACTAACTGGACGATAATTGTTGGGATCCTCTTTTTTTCCCTTTTTGAAGATGGGGACAATGTTTGCCCTCCTCCAGTCTGCTGGGACTTCTCCTGTTTTCCAGGAGTTTTCAAATATGATTGCCAATGGCTCCGATATAACATTTGCCAGTTCTTTTAATATCCTTGGATGGAGTTCATCTGGTCCAGGAGACTTAAATTCATTTAGATTAACAAGGTATTCCTCTACTATCTCTTTACTTATTCTGTGCTGAAATTCCCCTATTCTGTCCTCTGCTCCATTATCCTCAGGTTGAGCACCCTTTTCCTTTTCTGAGAAGACTGAGGCAAAGAAGGTGTTGAGTAATTCTGCCTTTTCTCTGTCCCCTGTTAACATTTTGCCATCCTCTCGACGCAGTGGCCCTACCATTTCCTTCTTCTTACTTTTGCTGCGGACATATCCAAAAAAACCCTTTTTATTCTTTTTAACCTCCCTAGCAAGCCTGAGTTCATTCTGTGCTTTAGCTTTTCTGACTTTACCCCTACACATGCCTGCTATTTCTTTGAATTCCTTTTTCATGATTTCCCCCTTTTTCCATTTCTTATACATGTTCCGTTTCAAACTTAGCTCAGTTGAAAGTTCCTTAGTCATCCATCCTGGTTTCTTGAGACTTCTCCCTTTTTTTCTTTCTCACTGGAACTGTTTGAAATTGTGCCTTCAGTATCTCCCTTTTGAGAAAGTCCCATCCGTCCTGAACTCCTTTATCTTTTAGTACCTCTGACCATGGAATCGCCCTTAATACTTCTCTAAGTTTGCTGAAATTCGCTCTCCTAAAGTCTAGAATGTGTGTTTGACTATGCCTGGCTTCTCCTTTCCACTGTATTACAAACTCCAGGAGAACATGGTCACTTCCACCTAATGATCCCACCACTTGCACCCCATTAACTAAGTCATCCTTGTTGGTTAGGATCTGATCTAAAATAGCTGACCCCCTTGTTGCCTCTTCCACCTTTTGGACCATGAAATTGTCTTCCAGGCAAGTGAGGAATTTGATAGACCTTGAGGATTTCGCTGAGTTTGACTTCCAGCAAATATCAGGATAGTTGAAGTCGCCCATCACTACTACATCTCTCCTTTCTGAGTGTGTGGTCATCTGTTCTAGAAAGGCATCATCCAATTCCTCAGTCTGGTTTGGGGGTCTGTAGTAGCCTCCCACAATAATATCCTTGTTGTTTCCCTCCCCTTTAATTTTTATCCAGATGCTCTCCACCTGGCTGCCAGTATTGATGTCTTCGATCTCTTCACTGGTGTAAATATCTCTGACATATAGTGCTATTCCTCCTCCTTTCCTGTTTGGCCTATTTCTCTTGAAAAGGTTATACCCCTCTATTTCCACATTCCAATTATAAGACTCATCCCACCAGGTTTCAGTGATGCCTATTATATCATATTTGCTTTGTTGTACTAGGAGTTCGAGTTCATCTTGCTTATTTCCCATGCTCTGTGCATTAGTGTAGAGACGTCGCAGATCATGGGTCCCATTTACTTGCTGCTTGTGCAAGTTTTTTTGCCTCCAACTGTTGGGTCCTTGCACGTTTTTTCTTGTTTCCTCTATGTCAGTTTGACTTTTTTCATCATCCCTTTCACCTTCCTTAATATTGTCTCCCTTCCCCACGGAACTTAGTTTAAAGCCCTCCTGATCAAGTTCTTGAGACTGCTGGCAAAAACATTTCTTCCAACTTGCGTGAGATGCAACCCATCTGTTGCAAGAAGTCCCTCCTCATGGAACCGCAGCCCATGATCGAAGAATCCAATTGCTTCTCGGCGGCACCATCTGCGGAGCCAGTTGTTCACATCTGCTATTTTCCTCTCCCTTCCTGGACCATGCCCTTCAACTGGCAGAAGAGACGAGATGACAACCTGTACATCCATTCCTTTCAGCTTCCTACCAAGCGCCTCATAATCCCTTTTGATGTTCTGCAGGCTGTGTCTTGCAGTATCGTTGGTTCCCACGTGGACCAAAAGGAAGGGGTATTTGTCAGTAGGCTTGACCAGTCTTGTCAGCCTCTCTGTCACATCATGGATCTTTGCACCTGGAAGACAACACACCTCTCGAGACATCTTGTCAGGCCTACAAATCACTGCTTCTGTACCCCTCAGCAAGGAGTCCCCCACTATGACCACACGCCTCCTCCGAGGCTTAGCAGTGACTGTTCCCTCAGGTGGGACTCTCAGGCTCCCCTGCTCTGTCCCTGAAGTCTGTCCATGCTGCTCTTCTTCATCCTCTTTGATAAGGGAAAGAGCTTCGAATCAATTCTCTAGCTGCAATCCCTGAAGAATCCCTTCTTGGCCTACTTCTCTTTGTGACATTCCTCCAGCTGTCTTCCTCCTGTGTATGTGAAGTGACCTCCTCTACCTTAGCATCTTCCTCTGCGTGGTACTCATCCAAGATCGTTAGTTCTGTTGTGTCCAGGAAATCCTCTTGTTCCCTAATACAGTGGTACCCCGGGATACGAATGCGCCGCCTTACGAAATTTCCGGGTTACGAAAAAAATCCATTGAAAAAAACTGTTCCGGGTTACGAAGGTTATTTCGGGTTACGAAAAAATTTTTGGTGCTTTTCGGCGCTTTTTCGCACGAAATCGCGGCTTTCGCTATTAGCGCCTATGGCTTTTTCGGCTTACGAAGATTTTCGGGTTACGAACGCGGCGGCGGAACGAATTAAATTCGTAACCTGGGGTACCACTGTATGCTGAAGTGTAGCTACTCTGGACTCCAGCTGCTGCACTTTCTCCTCCAAGAGCGCTACCAACTTGCACTTGGTGCATGTGAAGTTCTCCACTTCTGTAGGCAAGAAGACAAACATTCCACAAGAGTTGCAGGTGACTGCAGCAGATCCCTCGCCGTCCATACTGCAAGGTCTTTATTAATGACTATAACAGGACTGTGGGGTTCCTCTTTAAAAAATTCTCTGGTAAAAACCAACGTTAAGGCCCCTGATGACTTGGCCTTTTTCACCAGTCTGTGGAAGCGAGTTCAGTCTACTGGGAATTCTTTAAGAAAGGCTCATACTTTTTCATGAGCTATACAATCAAAGGCTTTTGTATAATCTATAGAGTTCGGGGCAATTTTCTTCTGAAATTCTTTAGTGCTCCATTATCCAACATGTGCTTGCAACAGGATCCCTAGTAGTTCTTCCTTTCCTGAACACAGCTTCAACATATAGTACAACATACAGTATTTCTTGCTCTAAGTATTGTAAAAGTCTTTGTAGTAGAATTTTGAGCATCAATTTGCTCCCACTTTGCATGGGAAATTAATGCAGTAGTTTACTGCAATCCCTGGTGTCCCCTTCCTTGGGGACTGGAATGTACTGTACAGTGGTACCTCGGGATACGAAATACCCAGGTTACGAAATTTTCGGGATACGAAAAAATCCCATAGGAAAACATTGCTTCGGGTTACGAATGTTTTTTCGGGTTACGAAAAAACTTTTGGTGCTTTTTTCGGCTTTTTCGCACGGAATCGCGGCTTTTCCCCATTAGCGCCTATGGCAATTCGGCTTACGAAGGCTTTTCGGGTTACGAACGGTGCCACGGAACGAATTAATTTCGTAACCCAAGGCACCACTGTATATTGAACATTTCAATCTGTGGGCCATTGTTTTGTTTTCCATATTTTGTTGACAGATTTTAAATCGAACTAGAGTAGCTTCTGCCTCTGTAACATTATGTATTGAGTGACATTAATATATACAAATTATTTAAAAATTTGAACTAGAAATTAAAATAAGGATTCTAAGCATTATAGAGAAACAAATATTCCAGTTAGCTTCCACGGTGTATATTAATTAGTGAAAGATAAATAATTAGCTTGAAAATTAACTTGGACATATACACTGGTGCCTCGGGATACGAAATGATCGGGTTACGAAATTTCCGGGATACGAAAAAGTTGGATTGGCAAAAACTGTTTCGGGTTACGAAATATTTTTCGGGTTACGAAATTCATTTCGGCGCGAAATTCAAATGCTGCAAAGTGCAGCTATAGGCTTTCCAGTGCTAACGGAAAGCCTTTTCGGGTTACGAAATTTTCGGGTTACGAAAGGAATGGCGGAACGAATTAATTTCGTAACCCGAGGCACCAGTGTATATATATTAGACACTTTCAAATTGGGGGATTTGAAATCTGTTACTCTTGAAAACATGGAAAATTGAATTCGGGTCTTTGTGAAGTATGCTGAGTGAGAAAGATGAGATCCTGATACTGGGATCTTGACATTTTGGATCCGTTAAGATACAGGGATGAGGCTATATCTTTTTCTCATTTGTTATCTGATTTGGAAATCTCTTTGATAGGATGATCCTGCTTTATGATTTTGTTCTGCTTTAATTGGGGTAGCTTAGATTACTAATGCCAGTCTCAGGGAATGTGAACATTATAAGTAAACTACTTCTGTGTTTCAAGAACACATAATGATTTTGAAAGAACCACTGATTTTGGGATTTGGGCAGACTCCAATTCTTGTGCAAATTAAAATAAAAGCTAGTTATATTATTGAGTTCTCTGCCAATATCTTATATTTAGCTCCTTTGTGGCAGCATCTCGTTTCCTAGAAAGATTAGAGTGTGCTTCTGTCAATGCCAGTAAATGGAGCAAATGACAGGAGCTCTCTCTTGACTATACAGCACTAGTATGAGGGTTAAAAAACACATGTCATAAACAAACCAAGGTAAAAAAAGGCAGGACTGTTTTCTCTGATATCTGTGTCCATCCATCAATAGTCCTATTCATCAGGAGGGCTTTAAACTGAGTTCCGTGGGGAAGGGAGACAATATTAAGGAAGGCGAAAGGGCTGGAGAAAATAGTCAAACAGACATAGAGGAAACAAGAAAAAAAGTGCAAGGACACAACAGTTGGAGGCAAAAAAACTTGCACAATCAGCAAGTAAATGGGACCCATGGTCTGCAATGTCTCTACACTAATGCACAGAGCATGGGAAATAAGCAAGATGAACTTGAACTTCTAGTACAACAAAGCAAGTATGATATAATAGGCATCACTGAAACCTGGTGGGATGAGTCTCATGATTGGAATGTGGAAATAGAGGGGTGTAACCTTTTAAAGAGAAATAGGCCAAACAGGAAAGGAGGAAGAATAGCACTATATGTCAGAGATATTTACACCAGTGAAGAGATCCAGGATATCAATCATGGAAGCCAGGTGGAGAGCATCTGGATAAAAATTAAAGGGGAGGGAAACAACAAGGATGTTACGGTGGGAGTCTACTACAGACCCCCAAGTCAGACTGAGGAATTGGATGATATCTTTCTAGAACACAGTCAGAAAAGAGAGATGTAGTAGTGATGGGCGACTTCAACTATCCTGATATTTGCTGGAAGTCAAACTCAGCAAAATCCTCAAGGTCTATCAAATTCCTCACTTGCCTGGAAGACAATTTCATGGTCCAAAAGGTGGAAGAGGCAACAAGGGGGTCAGCTATTTTAGATCAGATCCTAACCAACAAGGATGACTTAGTTAATGGGGTGCAAGTGGTGGGATCATTAGGTGGAAGTGACCATGTTCTCCTGGAGTTTGTAATACAGTGGAAAGGAGAAGCCAGGCATAGTCAAACACACATTCTAGACTTTAGGAGAGCGAATTTCAGCAAACTTAGAGAAGTATTGAGGGCGATTCCATGGTCAGAGGTACTAAAAGATAAAGGAGTTCAGGACGGATGGGACTTTCTCAAAAGGGAGATACTGAAGGCACAATTTCAAACAGTTCCAGTGAGAAAGAAAAAAGGGAGAAGTCTCAAGAAACCAGGATGGATGACTAAGGAACTTTCAACTGAGCTAAGTTTGAAACGGAACATGTATAAGAAATGGAAAAAGGGGGAAATCACAAAAAAGGAATTCAAAGAAGTAGCAGGCATGTGTAGGGGTAAAGTCAGAAAAGCTAAAGCGTAGAATGAACTCAGGCTTGCTAGAGAGGTTAAAAAGAATAAAAAGGGATTGTTTGGATATGTCCGCAGCAAAAGGAAGAAGAAGGAAATGGGAGGGCCACTGCGTGGAAAGGATGGCAAAATGCTAACAGGGGACAGAGAAAAGGCAGAATTACTCAACACCTTCTTTGCCTCAGTCTTCTCAGAAAAGGAAAAGGGTACTCAACCTGAGGATATTGGAGCAGAGGACAGAATAGGGGAATTTCAGCACAGAATAAGTAAAGAGATAGTAGAGGAATACCTTGTTAATCTAAATGAATTTAAGTCTCCAGGACCAGATGAACTACATCCAAGGGTACTAGAAGAACTGGCAAATGTAATATCGGAGTCATTGGCAATCATATTTGAAAATTCCTGGAAAACAGGAGAAATCCCAGCAGACTGGAGGAGGGCAAACATTGTCCCCATCTTCAAAAAGGGGAAAAAAGAGGATCCCAACAATTATCGTCCAGTTAGTCTGACATCAATACCAGGAAAGATTCTGGAGCAGATCATTAAACAGAGAGTCTGTGAACATCTAGAAGGCAATGCCATAATCACAAAAAGTCAACATGGGTTTCAGAGAAACAAATCATGCCAGACAAATCTAATCTCTTTCTTTGTTAAAATTGCAAGCTTGGTAGATGAAGGGAATGCTGTGGATATAGCATATCTTGATTTCAGTAAGGCCTTTGACAAAGTTCCCCATGATATTCTTGCAAACAAGCTTGTAAAATGTGGGCTAGACAAGGCAACTGTTAAGTGGATTTGTAACTGGTTGACCAGACGAACTCAAAGGGTGCTCAACAATGGCACCTTTTCATCCTGGAGAGAAGTGACCAGTGGAGTCCCACAGGGCTCTGTCCTGGGCCCAGTACTGTTCAACATCTTTATCAATGACTTGGAGGAAAAAATTGGGGGAATACTTATCAAATTTGCAGATAACACCAAATTAGGAGGAATAGCTAATACCCCAGAGGACAGGATGAAAAAATTCAAAATGACCTGAATAGACTAGAAAGCTGGGCCACAGCTAACAGAATGAACTTCAACAGGGAGAAATGTAAGGTACTGCACTTAGGGCGAAAAAATGAAATGCACAGATATAGGATGGGGGGACACCTGGCTTAAGGAGGCAACATGTGAAAGGGATCTAGGAGTCCAAGTAGACCACAAGTTGAACATGAGTCAACAGTGCGATGCAGCAGCTAACAAGGCCAATGCGATTTTAGGCTGCATCAATAGAAGTACAGTATAGTGTCTAGATCAAGGGAAGTAATAGTGCCACTATATTCTGCTCTGGTCAGGCCCTACCTGGAATACTGTGTCCAGTTCTGGGCGCCACAATTCAAAAAGGACATTGAGAAACTGGAGTTTGTCCAAAGGAGGGCGACTAAAATGGTGAAAGGTCTGGAAACCATGCCCTATGGGGAACACCTTAGGGAGCTGGGTATGTTTAGCCTGGAGAAAAGA
Organism: Sceloporus undulatus; assembly: GCF_019175285.1. Lineage (NCBI taxonomy): Eukaryota > Metazoa > Chordata > Lepidosauria > Squamata > Phrynosomatidae > Sceloporus > Sceloporus undulatus. The sequence goes on along the minus strand of NC_056522.1, from coordinate 306,055,351 downwards.
AGGTTAAGAGGTGATATGATAGCCGTGTTTAAATATTTGAAGGGATGTCATATTGAGGAGGGAGCAAGCTTGTTTTCTGCTGCTCCAGAGACTAGGACCCGAAGCAATGGATGAAAGCTGCAGGAAAAGAGATTCCACCTCAACATTAGGAGGAATTTCCTGACAGTAAGGGCTGTTTGACAGTGGAACACACTTCCTCGGAGTGTAGTGGAGTCTCCTTCCTTGGAGGTCTTTAAGCAGAGGCTAGATGGCCATCTGTCGGGAATGCTTTGATTTGGATTTCCTGCATGGCCGGGGGTTGGACTGGAAGGCCCGTGTGGTCTCTTCCAACTCTATGATTCTATGAAACCCCATTTTGATAACTTCTGAAGCTGAGCCTTATTAACAATGTATGCAGTGGATTAAACTATGTGCTTCCATAGGCCTAACACAAACCACATTCCATTACTTGGAAAAGAGGGGACCTACTGCTATGCAGGTAGAAGTGGTGGGATTCCCAGTGAAACTTGTTCCTTCCTAAAGATTTAAGTAAAGAACTGACAAATCAGTAGTTCATTCAAGAACAAGAAACTTACACCAAAAATCAACTTGATGAAAACTCTTTGACATGATTAAATCTTGCTTTCCTTTCAGCTTTTTAGGCTCCGCATCCACAGACTGGGAGTCAACCTTTCCAGAGCTGAGAAGGAAACAAAAGAGCAAAGAAGGAATGTAAGAGTGTGATATTTTAATATAAGAGTTTAATAGAAAACACTTTTAAAAAGTTAACAATTTTCATACATAAGGTAGATTTTGTTATGTTGTGTTACTTTAATCCATCACTGTGGTTCTTCAAGTCCCATTGTTTTCCCTACATAACAATGTACATATTTCCTATGTACATATGTAGAAATCTCTCTCTACAGACACTAGTGCACATGTCACATACAGACACAGGGAACTGCTGCATATTAGGGTGCATGTTTTTTTACTCAGAATGAAACCAAGTCCAAGGGGGACTGTCAGGTGCCCTACAAAAACCAAAATCTTACACTGAATATATCTCAAAATGCTTTGCAGCATGCAGAAAACCATGGAAAATGCACAGGCAATGACTGAGAGACAAATATACGTGAAAAGGGATTACATTGAAATATCCAGGCTTAGTGTATCCTCTTACCAAAGTTGTCCATATTCCTCTTCCCGGCATGGAGAGCAGGGTTCTGCCTTGATAGTCACCATCTCCGCCAAGCAGTCATTCAATTTTTCACTCATGTTCTATAAGAAATTTAAAGATGGATTACAGAAAGGTAAATCATTTTGGAAATGGTAGTTCTCACATCAAAACAATATTTCCATAGTGACATTGGAAGCTGTCTTTATACTAAATCAAACCATAGATACATGTGGTTCAGAATCGTCAACTTTGATTGTCAACAAACAAGTCTCCAGTGTTTTTGGCAGGGTTTTTCCTAAGTCACAGGTGAAGATATTCCAAATTCCATGGTGGTCTCTATCCAAGTATTAACCAGACCAACCTTGTGTAGCTCCTTGCAATCTGAATACTTCAAGGTGTGTCCAATGGTATGTTGGCTCAAATATTCCAAATATCCCTAATGGGGACACCTTTCCTGACAAAATAGGGCATTGCACTGGCTCTAACATGACAAGCCACTTATTAGTAAATGAATCCAATGCTAGGGGAAAGGCACGATATAAAATAAACAATCAAGTAACTTTTTGGTGTACCATGATGCAGTATCATCTTTTTTCCAGTAGATCAAATTCAAGTAGCAAGCTACCTGGGGCTACTTTAATTTGGCAGCTAATTTTAGGAAGTATTTAAAAACAGACCAGCAAAGTGCTGGGCAAATTCTTCACAGGAATACTGCTATGTGGATATTTCAAAAATAAAATCTGTTACAAACAACAGGGTAAGTATCACCCATATACTAGGCTGATGATTGACTGATTCACTTTTGGTTTTCTTTTCGGTTTTTATTGGGGGGGGGGGAGAGGCAGGATACAATTCACAAACCCTATGCTCCTGAAGGCTAATTGGCCTTTTGAAGTGATTATTCACCTGGGGGGGGGGGGGGAGAAAAAAAAAATTTTTGGGTATCCGTTTTTTGGGGGGTTTGGGGGTGGGGTTGGGAGCAACAAAAATGAATTGGAGCTGAATGCAGATCACTGACTGCATTCTGTATCCCTATTTTAAATCAACAATTTAATCAAAGAAATTCTATTGACTTCTGGAGCAGTTACGCCATGAGGTGTTTTATACCAGCAAAGGGATGAAATGCAATTTCATACAACTTTTGATGTTACATTTTAATAACACCTTGAGCCATGTTAAATGTCATTCAGAAAGTTACACAAATAGGAGCAGGATGCATGTTAAAGTTAAGACCAATCATGAGGTTTAAAGCATTATTGTTCAATAATGATATAAAAACATAGAATATCAACAATATTGTTTTATGGAATCACAGATTGTATTTCTACTTCTACTTCAAAATTGTATCTGTATAGGAAAGGAGCAAACATAATGGAGAAAGTATTATTGTGTATATGGCAACTGCATGAAGTTCACTGTGTTTTCTTATTACACTTAAAAATTTCTTATCAGGTTCAGTTCGTAACAGAGTATTTTGCAGTTTTTAAAAATATTCCTTTAACAGCTCAGGAGTCCCTGCAGTATAGCTCTTTCCCATATCACTTGGTAATATGGGAGACCACCGTCACCAAAGATCTATGCCAGGGGTAGGCAACCTGCGGCCCGCGGGCCGGATGCAGCCCGGTGAGGCCTTGGGACCGGCCCCAGCCCGGTCCTGCTGCCGATTGCCGCCGGGGCCTTTGGGGGGCAATTGTCTATAGAAGCCTCAGAAACATGCATTTATATTAACATTTTTTTAAAAATCAACAATTTTTTCACGTGTCCTCCATTTTTTTAAAAGTGTCTTCCATTTGAAAATTTTGTCCTACATTTGTCCTGGTTTATTTATATATTTAATTTTTTTTAAAAAAAAATTATTTATTTATTTAATGCTTCGGCCCCCCCAGTTGTCTGAGGGACAGCAACCCGGCTCTATTATTATTCCTAGAAAGAGTAACAGCATAAAATGAAGTATTGGTATGAAGTCATCCCATGTAACTGCAGACTTCTAATGTTATTGCTTTGTCTGGAAAAGAGCCACACCACTGTGCCTCTATCATATGTAAACCATAACAACAATCTATTTCTAGAAATTTGGAAAACCATCTGAATTCAGAAACATCTATTTTTCTAATTTCAACATAAGTAAATTACAGTACAGTCAGTCCTCCATATCCATGGATTCTGCATCCACAGATTCAACCATCCACAGCTGGAAATATTCTCTAGAAAACCAAACAAACAAAAGCAGAAAACAAAAAGAAGGAAACCTTGATTTTGCCATTTTATATAAGGGACACCATTTTACTATGCCATTGTATATAAGTGGGATTTGAACATTTATGGATTTTGGTATCCATAGGTCTTGGAACCAAACCCAAGCTAATATCAAGGGTCCACTGTATCATTCTGTAAGCAATAAAGTTGCATCAAGTTCATCTGTGCTCTTGCTTATTTCTTCCTCCTTGTAAGCTAACAGCGAGTTCATAGTACAACTTAAATTCTTCTGGACTAATAAATCTTTGGACATGTTTGCAGTCCTTTTAGGCACCCTGCATCCACACAGGTCACTTTGATCCACGATTCCCAGTCTAAATACTACCCATACTATCATATCGGTACTCCTGGGATTCAGTATGCTTTCACAGTTTCCTTTTACAAGGGTGACCAGATGTCATAATCCCAAAGGAGGACAAGACACTGCAAAATATAGAACATTCAAGAAAAATATAGGACATACCAAAATAAAATCTAAAAAGACTAATATAAATTTACATTCATGCCTCTTAGTCATGCTCAACATAAGAGGGCATTTTGGAATTCCTCCTGGATAGACAGAAGGTTGAAATGTAGGACATGTCCTGGAAAAGGAGGACATCTGGTCACCTTGTACATGTGTGAAAGAAAAAAAAAGTAGGGGAAGTTGGGGCTTGAGTTCTTTAGGGGTATCATACTGAAATTCAAACATATATACCATGTTTCCCCGAAAATAAGACATTGTTTTATATTTATTTTTCCTCAAAAAGACACACTATGGCTTATTTTCAGGGGATGTGTTATTTTTATTAAGTATGGTACAATAATCTACATGTATTCAAATATAGTTGTCTTCTTCTGTAACATCGTCATAACTCTCAAAACCCAGAATTCCATCCTGAATTTCTTGTAACTCCATTTCCTTTAGAACCATTGGCCCCAATCCTTCCGTTCCTTTCTCTCCCCCTTCTGTTCCGCACAGGGGCTATCGCTATGTCTTATTTTCGGGGTATGGCTTATATTGCACAAATGCTTAGAAACCTTGCTACGGCTTATTTTATGGGTTTGCTTTATTTTGGGGAAACAGGGTAAGGACAACACATTCCTCAAAATTATACCTGTTGCTCTTGGACCTCACCACCCTCACCCCAATCTATAGAAGAATATATAGAAGACCTTTTTGCCACAGACACCTCTGTAAACTATAGGACTGGTAAGAGCCAATTCAAATATCCATTTAGGCAAGCAGCACTTGTGACAGTCTTGGAGGAGCCACTCTCCTTCAAGCATCACACAAGTAGTTGATAAAATGTGCATGTGGGGGGAGAATTAAAGTAGGTGGGACCCTTTATAATGATTTGAAGTACAGTTGGGCCTCATTATCTGCGGACTTGCAATCTGCGTATTTAAGGATCCGTGCGTGGATGGCAAGCCCCCATTGCCCCCAATGGCGGCGAGTGCATGCAGCTGTACTGCCATTAGGAACAGTGCCTGTTGCCCCTAGTGGTGGCATATGCACAGAACAAAAATGTCATTAGGGACAATGGGACTTCAGGTAACCCCCATTGTTTGGGGACAATAGGGATTCACCTGAAGTCTTTCTTTCTTAATTGTTCTAGGTCTTTGCTATATTCTCCTAATATGGTGTCATCGGCATATCTTAAATAATTGATGTTCTTTCCTCCAATTTTCATGCCTCCTTTCTCTGAACCTAATCCTTCTTTACATATGATATGTTCAGTGTACAAGTTAAACAGATAGGGAGATAAAATGAAGTCTTCCTGACCCCTTTTCCAACTGGAAACTATTCCATTTCTCCATATTCTGTCCTGAAGATGTCCTCTTGTTCTGAGTACAGGTTACGCATCAGGACAATCATATGTTGTGGCACACCCATTTCTTTAAAAGCGATTCATAATTTTTAATTATCTACACCAGGGGTTCCCAGCCTTTTTGACTCACGGAGACCTAAGGGCTCCATGGAGCACAGGCTGGGAACCACTGGAGTTCTCAACCTTTTTGACTTGCGGAGCCCTAAGGGCTCTACAGAGCAAAGGTTGGGAACTGCTGATAAACACAATCAAACGCTTTGCTTTAATCTAATAAACATAGGGTGATTTTCTCCTGAAATTTTTGTTGTGCTCCATTACCTAACCTATGTTTGCAATAACCTGTTTGCTCTAAAACCTGCCCTCAACTTATACATGAGATTAATTTATAGTCGAGCATATACTGTATGTCTTCTCTTGACATCTGAGATAGCATAAGCTTAGCAAAATGTGAAGAAAAAAATCTAAAGAATTCACACTATTTCTTACAAATGCAAGATAGCGGTGATGCAAGAAAACAGACTATATGAAAAAAAGGCCTCTATTCATGCAATTGCTTTTGAAGGGAGTTGCTTCCTCCAGGATCTCCAAACAGTATATGCAGGTTTTTGAAAAACAATTCAAGGCAGAAAAGTTTGCTGCAACTGTTCCAAAAAGCATTATGAAACTACAGTAGTCAGAACGTATGATATACGTTCTGCCAATGAGAGGTGCCTGCAGCGTTTGTTCTCCACCTTCAACACTTTGCTTAAACCTCCCTCTCCTCCTGTCTCTTCATCTTTCTCTCCTAATGACTTTGCTAACTATTTCATCTCTAAGATTACCACTATTCGCTCTGAGATAGTCCCTCCTGATTCTTCTTCTGCTCTTAATCTTCTATCGCCTTCGCCTAACAAATTCCTACTCGTCTTCTAATCTCTATAGCTCCTTCCTTTCTGTCCTCGCTTCTCCATATCTTCAATCTCTCTCTCTCTCTACAGGCTCCTTCCCGTCGGACTTCAAACATGCTCTCATTTCCCCAATTCTGAAAAAACCTTCTCTTGACCCCTCCTCTTTGTCTAGCTATCGTCCGATTTCTCTTCTCCCCTTTCTTTCTAAGGTTTTGGAACGGGTTGTCTATTCGCGCTGTCTTGAGTTTCTTGAAGCCAACTCCATTCTCGATCCCTTTCGGTCTGGTTTCCGCCCAAAGCATTCCACTGAGACAGCTCTCACTAAGATCTCGAATGACCTTTTACAGGCCAAGGCTAATGGCCTTTACTCTGTTCTCATTCTTCTCGATTTGTCTGCAGCCTTTGACACTGTTGATCACTGTCTTCTAGTTGATATACTTTCTGACCTTGGGTTCTCAGACTCTGTTCTCGACTGGTTTAGATCTTACTTGTCTGGCAGATCTTTTGCAGTAGTTGCAGGGGGTCTGACTTCTTCTCCTGTTCCCTTATCTGTTGGAGTTCCCCAGGGCTCTGTTCTGGGTCCCCTTCTGTTTTCTCTCTACACACTGTCCTTAGGAAAACTCATCAGTTCTTTTGGTTTTTCCTACCATCTGTATGCCGATGACACCCAGCTGTATCTTTCTGCCCCTGACCTTTCTCCAAGGCTTGAACAGCAAGTCTCATCTTGCCTTACAGCTGTCTCACAGTGGATGCGCCATCGGCGTTTGAAGCTCAACATGTCCAAGACGGAGCTTCTTGTCTTTCCTCCTAAGTCCACCCTTCAACACTCCTTTTCTGTCTCTGTGGACAACATTTCCATTCAACCAGTCCAGCAAGCCCGCAGTCTTGGCTTTATCTTTGACTCTTCTCTGTCGTGTATCCCTCAGATCCAGACCACAGCCAAGGCTTGTAGATTCTTTTTGTACAATATTGCCAAAATCCGACCATATCTCTCCGCCTCTACTGCCAAGATCCTGGTCCATGCCCTAGTGATCTCACGACTTGATTACTGTAATGTCCTCCTGGCTGGGCTTCCTTTTTCTCACCTCCGTCCTTTAATCTCTGTCCAGCATTCAGCTGCACGCATTATCACTTCCACCCACCGCTCTGACCACATCTCTCCTGTGTTGGCATCCCTTCACTGGCTCCCTCTCCCTTTCTGCATTCAGTATAAGCTCCTGCTGTCGACATTCAAAGCCCTCCATGGACTGGCCCCTCCTTACTTATCAGACCTTCTTTCTCCTCACCTTCCCACCAGGGCCCTCCGTTCTGGTAGTCAAGGGTTCCTGTTTCAGCCCAGGATTTCCTCTGCCCCATCCCGGATTCGCCCCTTTTCACTTGCTGCCCCTCACTCCTGGAACCTTCTTCCTCCACAAGCAAGAGCCATCACTTCATTAACCAGCTTCAAAACGGAGTTGAAAACCATCCTATTCAGAGAAGCCTTCCCAGGCATCGCATAATTGTCGCTTACTATCTGATGTTCTGTTGTTGGCTGTTTATCGATCCATTTCCTGTATTGCTATGTACTGTATATGCATTATCCTACTTGTGAGTATGTATTTTCCCTGGATAATGATTAACCTTCCATTTTGAAGCCAAGCCCTCCCTCCAGTCCATCTGCCTTGGTCCAGGCCTCGGAGGTTGAGAGGAACTGCTGGACCTCTTACCCTTTCCCGTCACCACTCCCTTCTCCTTCTGTGTCATGTCTTTTTAGATTGTAAGCCTGAGGGAACCGTCTAACTAAAAGGATTGCATGTACAGCGCTGTGTAAATTTACAGCGCTTCATAAATAAAGGTTAATAATAATAATAATATACAGTGGTATGATATATATGTGATATACCATATGATCTAAAACCCTTCTGAGCCACAATTTTAACCTCTTGCAGACAGCTACAGTCCGTATTATTCAAAGGCAGCAATATGAATGTATAAACACTTCACATCGGTGCCATTGAATATGGGTTATGACCGTCCACTTTTTTTTGCGTCTGCGGAAGCCCTGGGAGCAAGGCCTAGTCAATATGGAGGGCTCCTTGTATTCATATCTAAATTTTCCATTTTAAAAATCAAATACTTTTCCATGTTCCTTGCCCAACATTGTGCTGTCAATCTCTTTCTTTTCAGCAATTTTGAATCTGTTGTATTTTGGAGTGGAAATTGTGAGAAGAAACTCAAAACAGCCCATCCTTTCTACTGAATAGAAACTGTTTATTTTCCAGGAACAACAGCTACCACAACAGACTTCATGGGTAGTGAGATTCATGGATAGTGAGATTCTACTGCAGAAACAACCATCAGAAGTGAATGTTTCTGAGAACAGAGAGCCAGGTGAAAAGAGAAAACTGAAAGGCTGGCAATTTTTGGCTACAGACACCTATGCATGATAAACAAAACCTGAATTATGCTGAAAATGAACAAATGTTTTTGTTTTCATCTTAAGGTTTCAAATATGCCCCAACCACAAGGCCATCAAGTATTAAGCACTGAAGTCAAGCTTGTAAAAAATAATAACACTAGAATGTGTACTCTAATTAAAATGAAATGTAGTAAAATGAATTTTAAACAAATGATTTGTTTTAATAGTGTAGTAGTTTAATTCCTTTTTAACTGTCATTTTTGTAAGTTATTAATTGTACTGTGTTTTTAGCATATGTCAGCATATGTATCAAGTGGATAACAAATTTTCATACACAGGTGCAGGTACACCAAAGTTGAGTCCTGAAGCATACAAAACATACATATTAAACACACTATTTTATTAAGTTTGTGAAATCTTGGGTTTTGGAGGGATTCCACCATATCTGGAAATTTCACACAGTGAAATGCACTTGCTTGGTCAAAAGAATTAAATTATGAGCCTTCAAGTTGCCTGTCAACTTTGAGCGATCTCATGCATTTCACAGGATATTCTTAAGCAAGGGATACTCTGACGATGTCTTTCTTGAATAGCCTTCTGGGATGAGATATTATCTTATTCCTTCAAGGTATTTAGACAATTTCATGAACACTATCTCTGTGTAAAACTTTAGAGGAAGAGAGGAATCTTTTGATAAAGAACCTACAATTTTAGAATTTTAGAAAGCAAAGTGGAAGCTGCTCTCAAAGCACTTGGAAGAAATAAAATCACCAGAAACCAAAATAGCTATTTAACATCTACATGAAACTGCTGGGAAAGGTTGTCTGGAGTAAGATGTCACCAGTATGGTAATGATATCCAGCTCTGTCACTCCTTTCCACCTAATTCCAAGGAAGCCGTTCCTATCCCAAACTGGCGTCTGGCAGCTGTGATAGACTGGATGAGGTCAAACAAATTGAAACCTGAACCGGATAAGACAAAAGGTGCTCCTGGTCAGTCGAAAGACAGATCCAGGAATAGGGATTTAGCCTAAGTTAGATAGGGTCACACTCCCCCTGAACACTCCTGTTTGTAGCTTGGAGGAGCTTCTGCATTTATCTTTGAGCGCTGAGGCCCAGGTTTCAGCAGTGACCAGGAGTGCTTTTAAAGCTAGTGCACCAAGTGCACCTGTTCCTGGAGTCAGATTTGGTCACAGTGGTATATGCCCTGGTTATACCCTGTTTGGATTATTATAATGCTCTCTATGTGGAGCAACCTTTGAAAAGTGCTCAGAAATTTCAGCGGACCCAAAGAGCTGCAGCCAGGTTGTTAACTAGTACCGGCTACAGGGAGCACAAAACTCCCTTGTTCCAACAGCTCCATTGCTTGCTGGTCCATTTCCGGGCACAATTCAAAGTGCTGGTTCTGATCTATGAAGTCCTAAACAGCTTGAGTCCAGGTTTTCTGAAGGACCATATCTCCCTTTATGACCCCACTAGAGCAAATTCATCAAGAGAGAGGCCCTTGTCTCTGTCCCACCTCTCTCTCAGGCTTGTTTAGTGGAAATAAGCGAAAGGACCTTTTCGGTGTCTGCTCTGGAACTGATTTCTTAAGAGAGGCCAGGATGGCCCCATCCCTGCTCTCCTTTTGGCGGCAAATAAACATATTGTTGTACCGTCAGGCTTTTTCAAACTGACAAGGGTTGGGTTATAAAACAGTGTAATAAAGTTTTTAAGTTTTGTATAGAGTTTTAATACAATTTAAATTTCAGTGCATCATTAACTTTTAAAACTATTCGTTTTTAAAATTTTATAATTATACATACGTACATACATACATATATATACACACTCACACATATTTTATTAAATCATTTTAAAATCACTATATGGAATCGTAAAATACCATAGCATGCGTTTGCCAAAAAAATTCCACAACATACACCGTCTCTTACTTTACACAAACATATAGTTTCAAACTTACTCATTTTTAACTATACAGTCTTATGATTTTAACAATCAGTCATTACTTTGACCTATTTGGCGATGATGGCCATCCACTACTTCCCTCTTTCAGTTCCATCCACTTACTACCTGTCCTTATTCCCTTCTCTATTCCCTTCCTCCTCAAAGCACTTTCCCTTTTCTCCTTTCTTCTCTTCTCTCTCTCTTCCCTCTCCGCTTTCTCTCTCTTCTCTTTTACCTTCATTTCATTTTCAAGTCCTCTCATTCACCCTCAGTTCGCTTACTCTTCATCTCTGTTGCTCTTCTAGATTCACTTACTCAGACCCTCAATCACTTCCTTGATAATTATACATTTTACCACTTTTGTATTGTTTTTAAATTGTATTGTTTTAAACTGGCTGTTTGCCACCTTGACTCCCTATATAGGGAGAAAGGGGGATGATAAGTAAATAATAATAATAATAATAATAATAATAATAATAATAATAATAATTGTCTCAGAGAACCCTAATAACAGGTAAAATTGCCCCCAAGTTCCTAAAGGGAATTGGGTCACAAAAAAATTGACCTCAGGGGGCCAAATGCAGCCCATACTTTGCCCATTCAAATCAATTATCTTGCTTCTTCAGGAATACTTTGAAAACCACCATAACTTTACAATGATGTAATTTCACAGAATCATAAAGGTGGAAGAAATTACAATCCTCAATATGACATCCCTCCAAATATTTAAACAGGGCTATCATATCACCTCTTAACCTTCTCTTCTCCAGGCTAAACATATCCAGCTCCCTAAGTCACTCCTCACAGGGCATGGTTTCCAGACTTTTCATCATTTTGGTTGCGCTCCTCTGGACACATTGCAGCTTGTCAACATCCTTGTGGTGCCCAGAACTGGATGCAGTATTCCAGGTGAGGGCCTCACCAAAGCAGAATAGAGTGGTACTATTACTTCCTTCAACCTAGACACTGTACGCCTACGAACACAGACTAGAATTGCATTGCCTTCACATAATTGACTCATTTTCAACTTGAGGTCTGCTAGGACTGTTAGATCCCTTTCACCAAGGATTGTTGTCAAGCCACATGGTTCACCAGAAAAATGTTATTCTGTGCTTCTATGCTCTGACCCACAAGAACACACACCACTTGGCAGCTAGCTGTGAAGAATTTGCAATGTTTAAACCTGCCTCAGTTTTAAGATCCTTAGGAGAGGGCTTTATTTTGGTCCTACCACTGTCCAGCACCTGTCTGGTGGAGATATATGAGAGAGCCTTATCAGTGACGGCTCCCAAGCTTCCTTAGAAGGGTAGACTGGCCCTCTGTCTTCTCCCTCTGCTAGCAGGTAAATACCTTTTTATTTAGACACATGACCAATTGGTTGTGCCAAAAGGTCTTTTAATATATTTTTATTTTTATGTTTTAAATGCTTTTATACAATTTCAAATAGTTATGTTTTAATAGAATGGTTTATTTTGTAAGTTAAATCTTCATTTTTATTTAAATAATAAATTTTAATCATCATTTAATTTATGCTGTGATGTTGGGAGAAAGACTATGTAGAAAGCAAGCAAATGAACAGTAACTTTGTGGTCTGATTTGCAATACATATTCACCCTACCTTATCAGTTCCACCTCATCATTCATATTTTTCTGCTTGTCATGTGTGGAAATCAGCTGAAGACCTAAACTATGCAAAGTGTTGCTCTGATATGCTTTTTTATAGTTAGCACTGTCACATCCACATCCACACACACAAACCCCACTAACTTTATCAATGCCCTTTTAACTTTGCCTAGCATTATCTCAATGCCTGTTATACAGTACATTTGACCCAGGTAGGCAGATTTTGCAGCTACAGGTGTTAATCCAGTTGTAAATTCCCATCTAAGCTTCTTGCTTGCTTACTCCGGGCATCCTGCCACACACTCAAGAGGGAATCACTACTGATCATAAATTTCTAGACTCAACTGCTGGTTTTACAAACAGAAAAGTATTGTCTTTTTGTTGGCCTATGGATGTTAGGAAGCCAAACTACTTCTAGCTGTTTTAACAAACTGAAGTACTACAGAGATGGATAAATGGTGATACCACATGTCCATATGTCAAAAAATTTAAGCCCAAAAATGTGCTCCAAAATCCTAGGTAGACGTATATACGGGTCAATACAGTAATATTTCTCCGTGAGCCTTGGGAAAGCTGTGCAGAAGGGAGGGAGGAGACAGAGGAAAGAAATTGGAGGTTTCTGTCCCTCTTTTTGCAAGCCATCAGCCTTGGAGAAAGGAGGGAAATCGGAGATCTCTGTCCCCCTTTTTGCAAGCCATCAGCCCTGGGGAAAGGAGGGAAATCAGGTGTCTCTATCCCCCCTTTTGCAAGCCATCAGCCTTGGGGAAAAGAGGGAAAACAGGGATCTCTATTCCTCTTTTTGCAAGCCATCAGCCTTAGGGAAAGGAGGGAAATCGGAGATCCCGTTTTTGCAAGCCATCAGCCTTGGGGAAAGGAGGGAAATCAAAGGTCTCTGTCCCCCTTTTTTCAAGCCATCAGCCTGGGGGAAAGGAGGGAAATCAAAGGTCTCTGTCCCCCTTTTTGCAAGGGGGGGAAAGACAGGAAATTGGAGGTTTCTGTCTCCCTTTTTGTAAGCCATCATCAGCCTTGGGGAAAGTTGTGGGGAAGGGTGGGAAATCGGAGGTCTGTATCCCCTTTTTGGCAAGCCATTAGCCTTGGGGGAGGTTGTGGGGAAGGGAAGGAAATTTGAGGTCTCTCTGTTCTTTTTTTTTCCAAGCCACCAGCCTTGCGGAAGATTGTGGGGAAGGGAGGGAAATTGGAGGTTTGTGTGCACATTTTGCATGCCCAGACTGTGACGCTGGGAGAAGGAGGGAGTGAAGTGGTGTTTCTCCCCCACCCTCCATTTAGATTCTTTGTTACATGCCCCTGAGTTTGACCCTCGACTTATCCATGGGTCATATCAAAATCCATGATTTTGTCCCCCAAATCTGTCCTCACCTTATACATGAGGTGGACTTATACATGAGTATATATGGTACTCGAATTATTTTCCCACTGTTGCATTTATATGAGCACAATCATGCGGGCCTCCAAGTGTGTAGCAAGGCCTCTGAACAAAATATCAGGAGTACTAGTAGAAGACCTAGGGCGGTGTATTTGTTTGAACACTGAACAATGACTTTGGAGACCAGGGTTCAAATCACTGCTCGGCCATGAAAAACCACTAGGTGACCTTGGGCAAGTCACACTCTCCCAGCTTCAGAGAACATCAAAGGCAAACCCCTCTCTGAATAAATTTTGCCCACAAGAAACCCTGTAATACAGGTCTGTAATAAGGTCTGTAATAAGGTCTGTAATATCAGACCTTATTTCTCCTCACCTTCCCTCTAGGGCCCTCCGTTCTGGTAGTCAAGGTCTGCTGTCCCAGCCCAGGATTTCCTCTGCCCCATCTCGGATTCGCCCCTTTTCACTCACTGCGCCTCACTCCTGGAACCTTCTTCCCCCGCAAACAAGAGCCATCTCTTCTTTAACCAGCTTCAAAACGGAGCTGGTTAAAGAAGAGATGGCTCTTGTTTGCGGGGGAAGAAGGT